>NC_080562.1:19522601-20153851 GCF_030253575.1 Rhododendron vialii | reverse complement strand
CCTAGCTAACGGTATTATGTCTACGATATATGTGTCGAGACTTACCGTTATACATTTTATTCTATACCCTTTTTTGGGTAAATCAGTTTGAAATTAAAACAGGCTAAGCATATATACAGCTTATAAGGAGCATACCTCAGGAGGAAAGAAGAAAATAAAATAAAACAAGGAAAAGAAAATTATTTTGTGCTCTGCCGATTGCTAATTGACTATCACAATGTATGTAGATAGCTGGCATAGGTTTAGACCAATTCGGAATATCTATCAAAAAATGACAAATCCACTCCGCTTCTTCACTAATTTTAATCATAGCTATGAACTCTGATTCCATTGTGGATCAAGCGATGCACATCTGCTTGGAGGACTTCTAAGACACAGCTGCACCATCTAATAAACACATATCCACTTGTGGATTTTGAGTCATTAGTGTCGGATATCCAGTTTGATAACTATATCCTTCTAGTACCGTTGGATACCGAGTATAGTGCAATCCATAATCTTTGGTAAACCTTAGATATCTAAGTACCCTGATCATAGCCTTTCTGTGATCCTTCCCTGGATTACTGGTATACCTACTCAGTTTGCGAATTGAATAGGCTATGTCTAGTCTTGTTAAGTACATTAGACTTCATGTAATTCTTGAGTATTCCAATTGGTATACACTCTCACTAGTATACTTGTACAAATGCAAGGTTAGGTCTACTGGTGATTTGGATATAGTATCATAATGCTTGTTAAACCTCTCAAGTATTTTCTCAATATAATGCTTTTGAGACAAGATGATTCCCTCAGACGTTCTAGTAATCTTGATTCCTATAATGACATCTGCTATACCAAAATCCTTCATGTCAAACTTTGAGTTCAACAATTTTTTTTATAGATTTAATGACATCGTCATTTCTTTCAATAATCATTACTTCCAACAAGAAAACAATTGCAATACCTCAGCCAAAGAACTTCCCATTTGAATATAAGATAAGAAAAATGAAAAAGACAAAAAAGCGAATGGGAGGTTCTTTTCGCTTTTGCGCTCCTTTCATCAAATTTGCAATTGCATTTTGGAGAAAGGTTTTGGCTTGTGTCCCTCAGACACCAAAAAGTTGAAGATTTGAAAATGGGAATGCAAAAATTAACCTCCCAAATAGCCCCCTAAGTGATATGCGGTTGAGATGAGTTTTTACAAGGCCACTCATATGATTATTTTAAAATTATTAAACAGTTCGGATAATTTTTATGGACCCAAAGTGCCACACAACCATCTCACCCCAGGAGAGGAAAGAGTAAAAAAGGTGCATGCTTTGGGCCCAAAAACTGCCCTCCAAAGATACTCCTCCTTCAGCCCTATGCTCCCTCTCACTGAAATATCTCCCTCACTCATAACGAGAAGCCTACCACTGACGCAACCACAATTTCAACCAGTTTCTTGGCAAAGTTGGACAACAAACCTAGGGGTGAGCACGGGTCGGGTTCTGCCTGAACCCGTCAGCCAACCCGATTAGTCGGGTAGCTATTTTCCCAACCTGCAACCGAATCGTGTAGCAAGGAAAATCATCCGCAAAACCGATTATTCTTTTCGGGTAGGGTCCGTCGGTTTGGCCAGAGAACAATCAAATCTCAGAAACCCCCCACCCCACCCCACCCCACACCCCACCCCACCCCACCCCACCCCACACCCCACCCCACCCAATAAAAATAAAAATTAAATTAAATTAAAAATTAAAAAAAAATATGAGGAGGGGGAGTAAGAGCTGGACAATGAATCTCACAAAAATCCACACAATTTGAAAACATGGATGTATAAGTATGAGATCTACAAAAGAAGAGAAAATGGTGGACCTGGTGGTGGTGGTACCAGTTCTTTTTCGAGTTGTACAACGGCGAGAGAGAGATAGAGAGGGAGCGAGAGAGATAAAGAGAGATGGTTAGGCGATGTGCAGCAGCAGAGCCGGAGGCTCACAGTGGAGGGCTGAGGCGAGGGGTGTGCGGCGGCAACATCCTATCTTTAGATCTGAAGTGAAATGAGCGAAGGGTTTTAATGGGAAACAAAAGAGTTTTCTTTTTATACGTAACATATATATATACACACACACACATTATATACATGGCCAGGCCGGGGTCCGCACGGGTTCACTGGATGCTGGCCAGACACCCGAACCGAAACTCAATTTTTTAATAGAAATCAACTTGCAACCGACCTAACTAGTGGTTTGGAGCCGCGCGAAACCCTTCGGGTCAGGTCAATCCCACGGGTTAGGCGGGTTTTTGCTCACCCCTAAACAAAACCACCATTCTAGACCAAAATAACTTCCTAATTCCCATATCTTTGCACCTTAGCGCAAACACTTGCCGGATTCAAGCTCTGGAAATTGCCGGAGTTAATCTTTGCCTCAATGCAAATCCTACCCTGCAGGTAAACCAACAACCCAATCTATCCAAAAAAAAACACAACCAGATGATCAAAAAAGTTAATGACGATGAAACAATCGCACAAATTTCAAACAAGAGACCTGCCCCAATTTAATTCCTCAAATTTCCCCAAAACCCAATTGACTCATCGCTTGATGATCTTTTCGATTGGATCTACAAAATCATGTCTGTCCGTCATCTCATCCTCACTGCCGGTTTCACGAGGAGAATTCGTCGGTGGCAAATTAGACGTTGAACAAAATAACGCTTCGACAGAACCGATGAGGAGAATAAAAGGGGTGGGTACCGGTTGTAGGCGATTCTGGCAAGTATCTCGAAGGCTTTTTCGACGTCTTTGGCGACAGAGAGGTTGTCGAGTTAGAGTTGAGTGAGAGACATGAGGGTCTTGAGTGCATCAGAGTAGTATGAGAATCTGTAATTGTCATCGAGCCGTCCAAAGTTGTTGGGTTTATGATTGGAAGATGAACATCGATTGCAATTGGCAAGTTCGAGAATTAGATGTTGTCGCTGGAATATTGCTGGCGTAGGAGCTTGAGATCTAGTAATCCAACAGCCATGGGAAAAATTGTTTGCAAATTATATACGCACTGTAAGTAGATACACACACACACAATAACCTAGCTCATTATTTGAATCCTACATTCATCCATCTATAAATCTTAACCATTAAAATCTACACACATAAATCCTAGGGCTGAAATTTACAAGGTTTCATCCGTGTAACTTTACTACCCAAGCAAGTTTTCTTTTACTACTTAATACCAATCAACCGGTTTTCCTGAAAGAGTTTAAATTTGAAAAACCCTACTTTGCTCCTCCAATCAATCAAGCAAAAGTAAGGAATTGAAATGAAACAACGATGAACACCGGATATACGTGGAAAACCCTAAATGGAAAAAAACCACGAGAAAGAATCAAGCACTATAGAAAAACATTGTACTGTTACAATCAAACTTACTACAATTGAGAATCCTCACAATTGACTCAAGAACGATAGCCGAATCCTCGTTCACCGTACCTCGTGGTTGATTGCCGCCGCCTCAAATCTTTAAGCCTTTCGATTACCCTTCCAGAAATCCACTGGAAGCAACTCAACAATAGAGATATTTGAACTTCAATCCCAATGAATATTGCACGTCACAAAAACCTTCTTTTCGTTTCTTCAATATCTATGAGCAAGTACCATTGCTGCCTCTTTTTTTCGTTGCCCTACCAGACTAATAAATGAGTATATATATAACATGCACACACCGATCAACTGGAAGATCAAACGGTCTATCCATCAGTTTCCTGCCGCACTAGACTGACCGACGGATCAATCGGTGATCCATCAGTTAACTAGTTTCATTTTGCCTTCACCAAAATACACGCTCAATTACAATAAAAAAGATTCATTTCACTCTAATCCTATACAGACTCGCTACGCTTAAAAAATAAAAAAAAATTATAACACGATAAATTAAGAATGAGATACAAAGAAAAATGCGTTTTGTCAATGGAATTGCCAACTAAAAATTAGTGCTGCTTTTTGGAGCTAACAAAATTCTTTTTGAAAAGAGAAATTTTCCTAATGTTTCCTAATTTTTAAACCTAATTTTACTACCTAACTGAACCTTGACATGTTTCATGTGATTTTATTTTCAATTCACAATCATTTTTAGTTGATTACATTTATATGGATTAATTATTATAAAAAAGGATTGATTACCCATAAATAGGTTGATTACATTTAAATGGGCATATAAAAATTCTGAGCGTTCGAGCCATGCCTTTAGACACGGGCATGTACTAGACCTAGAAGAACTTTGTTTGAACTTAATTTTAGAAAAAATCTTTCCGTATAAATTATCTTCGTTGGTCAATAGTTTCGTAATTCATTTTAGCTGTGTTCAAAATGCGTTGTGTTATGCCTTCAGGCACGGACAAATCTCATATATATATACATATATGGAGAGAGAGAGAGAGAGAGAGAGAGAGAGAGAGAGAGAGAGAGAGAGAGGGGCTGAACGTTCAAGCATGAGGAGAAATAGGCTTCTGATTGACGAAGGGTAGTTTTCGTCTTAAAATACTGTCACATGCCATTTCACATCCAAAACCCTAACATAATGCTGACAGAAGGTTTTTGATGGCATACTAAAAAACAATAAGGGGGTTAAGTGTTTGAGTTCAAACATGAGGGGGCAACTCAGAAATGGGTCATAGTTTAGGGGGGTTTAATATAATTTGCCCTTCATAAAAATTCCGAACGGTGTAAATAGGTTAACAGGAGAGAGAAGATAGTTGGCAAGGAGAGAGGGGCTTAATTGATGGTCATGATTAAATTGGAAGATCCAACGGTGTATGACAATTGGGGGCTGGGGGCATGGATGCCCCAAAACCACTCTGGGCATCACAGCCGGACCCCTCTCTATAACACACCCTACTACAAGCTGAAGAGTCGGAATAACACAGCCAATTTGGTGCTTCGGAAACAACAGTACAATGGCCACAGCCTGAATGGACCACCAAGACAAGCGCAGCAAAATGGCCACAGCCTCCACCTCTTCCTCCGCTTTCCTCAACCTCAACAACACCTCTTTATTCCCCATCCCAAGATACCACTTTCCTTGGCCTCGTACAACGCCCTTCCTCTCTTCTCTCCCGCACTCCCTGTCTTCCTCCCGCCGTCGTGTCACCCTCACGCCCATCCTTTCGTCTCTCAAGGAAGAGTTCCGTATGGTAACCAAGGTTTGGAGTGATTTTACTAGCTTAAACTATTGGGTTATTAGGGACTACTATAGACTCGTCAACTTTGTCAATTCCCTGGAGCCGCATATTCAGAAATTGTCTGATGAACAGGTTTGTTTTCGGGCTTGAATTTATAGTTATGCTGGTTTTTGTTTGTGGGCTATAGTTGGATTATGGATACTTACATTTGGGTTTATTGGTTTCTAGCTGACTGAAAAAACAATGGAGTTTCGATACCGGCTGAGACAAGGGGAGACTCTTGCCGACCTTCAAGCTGGTTTAGAAAACTACCATCTATAATTATGTTTCATCGAAATTCAACTATATTTGGCTGTTTTTGTATTAAGATTGGTTGGAGGGATTTAACAACGGAGTTTCGAGCCCAGTTGGTTCATCCTTACCCTCAACAAATCCCTCCTTGGATCCTTGATCCGAACACAGCCTTGAAGAGTGTGTTTTTGAAATTTGATATTGTTGTTTTGACTTTGATGTCAGAGGCATTTGCTGTTGTTCGAGAAGCTGCGAGGAGGAAGCTTGGAATGCGTCATTTTGATGTCCAGGTTTGTCATCCTCTAATTGTCTTTTGGTTGTTAAGAGGTGGTATAGTGTTTGAATCAATGCAAATTTGAAGGATAGATAATCGGTGGAGCGGTTCTTCATGATGGGTCAATTGCTGAAATGAAGACGGGTGAGGGGAAAACACTGGTTTCAACGTTAGCTGCATATCTTAATGCCCTGACTGGCGAGGGAGTTCACGGTAAGGCTTCCAAGTATGGTTAGTGTTGGATAGCTTGATATAAATTGTTAGGCTGTATTTCGAACAACTTAACCTTTTGGGGCAATTGGTGACTTAACATGGTATGAGAGAGCTTTGGTTTCTGAGAGGTCATGGGTTCAAGTTGCCCCGTTTGTATTTTGCTTCTGCCCTTTGCATTCTATTTTGCTTTGAGTGTAAATGTGCGCGTGCATTCGTGCAAGACATGATTTCATATGAGGTAGGGTGTTGGATAGCTTGATATGCATATTGGGCCCATATCATAACAACTTAAGCTTCTGGGGCAATTGGTGACTTGACAGTTACTACGATTGACCTATGTTTTGTTGTTTTTTACTATTTAGGAACTTGTTGGAGAAAATCTCGTCAAACTTTGTTGTGTTGCGTAGTCCTCATAAATTAAAATTTAAAATTCTGTAGTTGAACTGGTTGTTTTGTATGGGTATTTTTTTCATTAGGCTCCATTTGTTGCGTTGTGAATCCTTTAAGCTGTGAGTAGACCTTACAATGTACTTTTACCTTTTTACCTGGAAAACACGGTAGAAGTACACTGACAAAAAGCATTGAGAATATTGATAAAGGTGGTAAACGCTGTTCCTTTCAACTGCTTTTTGTCCACTTAAGCATGTTTAGCTAAAATTCCTATGAAGATTAAGAGAGAACACAAAAAATTGGAGAATGATTAAGTGAAACAAGTGTCATTTGCATGCCGGTAAATTAATTCCTTGGCTTCTTTTTGTGGTAACTAAAAAGGGCATACTTTCCTAGACAAGGAAAGAAGACTACGGGGCTTTAACAACGACGAATAGTCCAGCTATTGGGATTCATCAATTTATGAGTTAGCTCATTCAACACAAGCTCTTCCTATAGGTAATGGTTCCCGATTAAGTATGAGAGCCATGTGCTTTGCTTTCCTGTTATTGCAAAAAATTGTATGTCTAAGGGCATATTTTTTAGGAGAAAGAGTATTTCAGTTGAAGCAAGGAAAAGTAGTTTGTCATATTGTTGTCGCTGTTATTAGATGACGCTGTTTGAGAAATGACCATTTAAAATATAGGAAAATGCTGGAGAAAAATACAAAATTTTTGGAAGTTGCAACTTCTAGATGTACCTACCCTTTTAAGGGTGGCTTTACTTGTATTTTTTTTCCTATTAATTGGCCGGTTTATTCATCATAAAAAGTAGCAATGTGCGACTATCCGTAAGGAAACAGGATTTTGTAACCTAAAAATTTGAAATTCACGTTGACATTTTGTTCGTTTTACTGCATCCATGAAATATTGGAGCTTCATTTTAAGAGATGTGGGTCCAATATCCACAAACCTTGAAATAATTTTGAATCCATAGGACATTCTCTTTTGACGTTCAAAAGATGGGCTTAGAAACTTTTGAGAGTATAAAGGGTGAGCAAGAAACCGAAAGACCCGCTTGAGCAGCCTGATCCGATTTAATCTGAGGTGAAACGGTTGGATAGCAGAGGGAGAACGGTTGAGATTAGGTCCTCAAGGCTTAGAAATTCCTTGTGAGTAGCTGTCCCACATTGCTTGGGTATGGAATAGGAGATCACTTAATAATATTTGGGACATCTCCACTCATTGCCAATTGGTTTTGAGATGGATATAAAGTTTCCACTCTCTTATAGTCTCATGTACAACACGTTTACTCCCTCTCTCTCTGTCACATCTCTCATGACAACTTTCTCTCTTTCTCTCTCCCCCACACGCGCACACATACACAACCCCCCCCTCCATCTTTCTTGCACACTCTCTCTCATACCTTATTGATCTTCTTCAAGAAATACTTTGTCATTGGCTACCTCTTCTATGGTGGCAAGAAGGGATGCCGCACCGACAATAGACGATCAGTTTTCTTATTTCTTTCATTTGTTTTCTTCATTTTTTTCCCAGATCCTTTAGGTTTATGTTTGCGAACTGAAACCAGCCAATTCGACCGATTATACGATGGTTCGGTGCAGTTCGGTCTGCCCACTTCTGTGCATTTTACAAACTTGATTTGGTCGGTTCGGATGACGGGTTCAAGCCAAACCTTGCCTGAATTGACCTGTGCTCACCCCTAGCATATAGAAAGTAAAATGGGGAGAGTATCATTGAGCTTGAATGTATATCACGTTAAATCTGTTTTGTATACTTCTAAGGATAGCATAAAAATCGTATTGTGAAACCATTGGGTCCAACTAGTCTAACTTGTATACTAGACTGTGTATCTCATGAAGATGGTAACAATTAATTTGTGGGGAATTTATTTTGTTTTCTACACCTTCGATAGTTTTATGTTAGATAAACCCGAGAACAGAATATTTAAGAAACTGTGGAGTTTGACTTTATCCTATAAAATTGTCTGATCACCAAATGATCACACTACTATAAGCATGGCTATTCTTTACTTTCACATTATGCACACTGGTTAAATGGCATGGAGATTTTCACCAAAAGAGAGGTGTAAAGGGGTACCAATTTGTTCATTTGGTAGTTTGAAGAATTGCATGAATCTCAAAATGTGAATGGCATTATGAACTGGATCATGAATCATAAGATTTCTACAAATTTAGGTTCACATCAAGGTTGTATCGATTTATGCACGAAGGCTGAATTGGATCACGAATCAAATTACGACTTGTTAGATTCTGATAACTGCAACATCCAATGAGAAATGGTTTTGGTAGACATAGACTTGTTTAGCTGCCACTATATAGTTGAAGAACCTTTTTGTTTGAAATAGACATTTGCCGCATTGCTCTCTTATTTCTTATGAAGGTACCCAAATCCTTTTGGTGTTATGCTGTTCTTACTGCACAATATCTTGTCATCTGCATGCCTTCTACTACTGTCTTAGGTGGTCAGATTCCATATATTGTTTTGTTTCATGGTTGTCTACTTTATTCTCTACTTGCTAATATATTTGGGTGCCGTGCTCTGTTCACACCCTTGTCCACGGTCGGGATAAACTTGATCTTTAGTCCATCAAAAGCGTGTTTATTGGTTATTGTCGAACTTAGGAGGGATTTAAGTGTTATTCCCTTTTCCTTCGTCGCCATTTCGTCTCCTTGTTCTGGGTTCCTCTTTTTTGGATCCGTCTCAGTATGCGCTCGCTTTACTTCCATCGCAACTTCCACATACTTTGTAGCTGTTGCAGGTGCATGTTCGCAGGCTCAATGTTCCATCTGCTCCTCCTCAGCCCAGTTCGCGTCTTCTCATCGCGAGATCCAGCTGCTTCTCCAAATTCTCCAATTGTACTTCTCATCCTATTCCCCAGCACGTCTTTGTTGATCACTTGTCCCCTATCCTTTGAGCTCTTCTACTTCTGTAACCTGTTTCGTCTCTTTTTGCTTCTAATACTGTTTAAGAGGTTTTGTTGAGTGGCAAACATCTATGGAGGTTGAGTTTGCTTATCTTTTATTTTTATTTTTTGAATGGAGTTATCTGCTCTTCATCACACTCTGATACTTGGGAGTTGGTTCCTCTTACTTTTAGAAAATTACTGTCGCGTGACGTTGGGTCCTCACCATGGAGTACCATTATGATTGGTTGGTTGATAGTTACAAAGCTCGTCTTGTTCCCAAAGGCCACACCTAGACTTATGGTGTTCTGTGACCTTGCCCGGCTTCTTATCCCAATTACCACCAATCTTGGTTGGCATTTGTTTGAATTGGATGTCAAGAGTGCTTTCTTATACGTTGATCTCCATGGAGCAACCACTATGGTTTGTTGCTCAGGGGGAGAGTACTCAAGTGTGTCACCTACGAAAGGCTCTTTTCGGTTTTAAACAATCTTTTAGAGCTGGGCTTTGCAAGTTCAGTAATGATGTCTTGAGTTTTGGCTTGCGTTACTGTCATTCACATCATTTTGTTAGTGTTCTAAAACAAGGGATTATTCAGCGATTAACCACTGGCGGGGCTTATCCGATTAGGTCCGACTAACGATTAATTGCCAATACTAATTAATATGCACCAATTAATCGCTCGAAGGTGGCTGACTACTCGACTAGCGCCTAGCGACTTTTAGAGCATTGCATTTTGTCTTTTCTCTTACATATGACTCTGGTAAATACTGTTGATTGTCTATGTGGATGATATTACTGTTAGAGCTTGTCCCACGTTGGTTAATTTTAACCTCTAAGACAAGTATATGAGCCTGGGCGGCCTCTCCACTCATTGCCAATTGGTTTTGAGTTCATGCCTATACATGGTATTAGATCTAGGCTTTTGGACAAGACTCTTGATTGATTTCCCCGTTGTTTTTGCCTTAAGCACACCTTGTTTCGTTGTTCGTCGTGATCCCTATGTTTTAGATCCTTTGTTTACCTCTCCACGTGTGGTTCAGGGGTCGCATGTGCCGGGAGTGTTAGAGCTTGTTCCACATTGGCTAGTTATGATTTATGACCTCCAAAACTAGTCTATGAGCCTGAGCTCTCCACTCATTGCTAGTTAATTTTGAGTTGGATGCTTAAACAATAATCATCATTGGTGATGATCATAAAGATGTTGATACGTCCTTCAACACCTGTTTCATTCTAGGAATTTCGGTAGGTTGCGATATTTCGTCAGTATTGAGGTGGCAATGTCAAAGGATGGAATTAGTTTTTCTTGTAGGAAGTATGTTTTGGATATTTTGGAGGAGACTGGTTTGCAGGGATTGAGACTTGTGGACTTAGTAGCACGAAGCGGGAGCGGGGGCGGGAGCGGAAGCGGGGGTGGGGGAGTGGAGGCACCTAGAAGCTCCTAAGGTTGGAAGCGCCTAAAGAGCGTATATAGATTACATATAAATACATATATAAAGTATCTTTACGTACTTAACCATTGAAGGAAAAGTGATTACTTATGTGAATTTTCATGATCCTAAAGGGTACTTATAGGAAGTTAGATATTTTCAATTTGCAAAACTTCTTGACTGATATAATTTTCATATTTTTATTTCCACAATGGCATAAGTCCCTTAAAAGTAAGAGAATAGCTGCCTTAACCGCCCAATAAGCTCCCCTCTTAGTTTGGAGCGAGCACCCATCTTGAGGGGAGCGAGCTCCCGTCAAGCTCCCATCTTGGAAGCGCCGATTCGAGATCCCGTCTTGGGTGCGCACCCATTTTAGAAGGATCTTGCGATTAAGCTTGTGGATACACCTATGGATCCAAATGTTGAACTTTGTGTTGATTAGTATCGCACTTAGTAGGTAAGTTAAAATATCTTACCATCATGCGTCCTGATGTTTCTTTTGCCATTAATATGGTGAGTCAATTTACGTCTATATCTCGACTTCCACTTCCACTTTGAGAAGTTCTTAGAATTTCCAGGACGTGGTCTATTTTATAGTGCAAGTGGACATTCGCGTGTTGAGGCCTTTAGTGATTGAGATTGGGCTAGGGGACCATTTGATAGACCATCCACTATTGGATGTATTCCTTGGTGGAAATCCAGTTACTTGGAAAAGTAAGAACTAAGAAGCACATAGTTGTTGCAAGGTCTAGTGCAAGAGTGAAATAAAATGTTATGGCTCACACTTACAGGCGAGATTGTTCTGGTGTGATCCCTCCTTGATGAGATAAGTTTTGGTGTGTAGAAGCCCCGAATATGTATTTTGATAATTTCGCGCCAACCAACATTGCACTTAACCCAGTTTTCCATGAAAAGACTAAGCACATTGAGGTAGAGGCCTCCTTGTTCAGGAAAAAAGGTATATAGTGGTGTGGTAGCTACTCCTTTTGTGTTCACTGGCTCAATTAGCTGATGTTTCCACCGAACCATTGTGCAAGCCGCACTTAAGAGTTACTTTGTAACTAGTTGGGTCTCTTTAATATTTGCTTCCCAACTTGAGGAGGATTGATAGGAGTTGGTGTTTGTTTTAATTGAATGAGGTTAATTTAATCTTTGTTATCTTGTACTCTCTCGATATTAATATTAGTCTTTTTTCTTTTATGGTTAATTAACTCCTAAACACCTTTGATTATCTCTTAAACAACACTTTTGATGAACTAAACTGTACATTACTGTTATTGACTGATTGGTTTTAGTTTTATGAGCAAGAGGTTATAACTCATGAAGCCTGTAATAGTCCAGAATTTTCACCAAAACACTTGAATATGAGCTGAAGATATGTGAAATCATGTCTGAAACTGAGCCCGTGAAATTCTGTGATTTATGATTATCTAAGAACATTATGGGAGAAGACCATTTAAGGTGCGGTTTGGATTACTCTCAGGGAGCAGCTACCATCTAGTAGATGGGAAGATGGCTTTCACATTGATTGTATCACGTGGGTTGGACTGTTACTGAATATGTTGGGTTAACTTTCTACAGACATTTATGATTGAGAGGTGTGTACTATGGAGAAATGGCGGTTTCTTCAAATATGGATTTGGTTCTTGGACTTGTTGGAAACTAGTTTAGAGTTTGCTAATGTATATGTATTCTAAGGGCTTGGAAAATTTTGGCTAGAGTTTACAATTTGAAGTTGGAGATGGCGGATTCATGTTGGAAGGACATTTGATGTGGAGAGGTGTTTTTCATGGACATAGTTTTGGCTGATCTGAATTGGGGTCGACAAGGAAGCCAACACGAGATATAATCGAAGTTGCGTGGTAAATAGATTTGTTCAAGTGAAGCTTTTCTATCATTGAAAGTGACTTTATCTAGTTGAGGCATTCTTTATTGAGAGAATGATTCCCTCCAGACATAAACCAAAGCATTGGATATTGTGGCAAACTAGCTCAACTGTCATTACGTGTGAGATATACTATGACTTGTTACTGAATGGTAGATAGATTTTTGAACAAAGAAGTTTGGGCTTAATGGCCTGCTAGTATGATGTATTTTTCACATTAGAGGTTGCTGAAGGGAAACTTTTTCGCAGGTGATGAATTAATTAGCAGTATCTGATTGACCCCCAAGCCAAATGGATTCACTGTTTTAGGGAGATAGGAAAATGGACAGTTATCTTTTCATGTGTCAAAGTTGTATAAAGACAATTTGATTCTTGTTTTGTTAGCTTATTTTGTATTTCCGTGCTCACAAAAATGGGTTTGCTTGGGGAGTAGTGGAACTAGTCAGCAAAAGGATTGAGAAGGTGCTCCTCGTGCACTGTTTTGGTTCCTTGAAAAGAAAATAATAGAACTATTGGCTTTGTGGTCTGCCTGATGAAAAAGTTGATGAGGATAGTTATGTTCCTGGAGTTGGACAATGGAAGTCGAACTGTTGATCCTTTTTTGAATCTTTCTGTTGATCCCTCAGATTGAACTGTGTTTTGGGTTTCATCATGCACGGTTAATGCATTCCGGGGTTATGCCTTTTGATGTGTAGATTTCTTTTCATTTGGTATTGGGTTTGGTGAAAATATTGCCTCTACAGTTTAATACACTAATGCTGTTTGCTGATTTTTCCCCATTTCTTTTTTCGCAGTGGTAACCGTCAATGACTACCTAGCTCACCGAGATGCTGATTGGATGGGTCGTGTTCATCGATTCCTAGGTCTTTCCGTGGGTCTTATCCAAGTAAGTTTCTGTTTGTAAGCCACTGAAAGGACTCAAATATGTTGCCCCGTCTGCCTCCCGACTTTGGATGCTTTAATTGTACCAGAGTAGGGCTGTCAATAGGTTGGATTTGGACAATGCATTACAAGATCCATTTTAACTCACATTACACAAGGGGATCGTGGTTTGAATCTGAATCCGACGACCGGGTTTAGTTTGAATATAATCTGCAATTCTGACTTCGATCTGAATCTGCTACAAATAGTGAAAACAAGGGCTTTGATGGGAATGAATCTTGCATTATGTAACGTTTGGGACAAAAAATTTGCTATCAGGCCCGGTTATCAGTTGGCTCAAATCTCCATAGCATTGAGTTATATTCATTAATAATTCTGTTGGATTTCAGTGTGTGGATCTAAATTTTCCTCTTAAACCTACCAAATCTGGTCCAGCCGGCGTCTTAATGGCATCTCTAGGTTAGAACTTTCCTGGTCATAATTTTATCCCAGGACATGAGTTCCTGAGGCTGGCTCCGTATAATGTCTCCAAGGAAGATCATCATTGGGTTGTCAAACAAATGTAGTAATGCATCTTTTTATAGCTCTGTGTCTTTGGTTGTTTAAATATAGAGGGGGATGACAGCTGATGAAAGAAGATCCAACTACAGATGTGATATTACTTACACCAACAATTCGGTAAGTCAGATCCAATATAATGTTGTTCCCTGTTGATTTTTTTATACTAGTTTTTGCAATTGGATTTGCGACAATTACTTGGCAGCATTGGTCGCTTTGCCTTGTGCGGTTGTTGTTGACCAATTGGTACTGCATCTGTTGTGTTGATTGGCCAGGAACTTGGTTTTGATTATCTCCGAGATAATCTTGCTGGAAGCAGTGGACAACCAGTGATGAGATGGTAAACCCTCAAATCTTGGATCTTTTTTTCATTGGTTGATCTACTACAAACTTTGTGTGGAGTTTGTGTCTAGTTATTTTGATTTGGTATTGGTGCAATTTTCAACAATAGGCCCAGGCCATTTCATTTTGCTATCGTTGATGAAGTTGATTCAGTACTCATTGATGAAGGGAGAAGTCCTTTATTAATAAGCGGTGAGGTAATTGGCAATGTCTTCTCCGAAGTATTGAAATTGCAGTGATGGCTGTAAAAGTGAGAGGAACAGTGTATGAGTAATCTTTTTCAGCTGCAATTTACGCTTTATAAATGATATATCAGGCAAGTAAAGATGCTGCACGATATCCAGTTGCTGCAAAAGTTGCTGAGCTGCTTGTACGGGAACTTGTGAGTGCAATTTTCTACCTTTTGATCCTGTTTACTTTTATCTGCTATTCAGTTATTTGTAGGGATGGCAATGGGTTGATTCAGTCCTGGTTTTACGTACCATACTCGAACCTGAGTGTTTACGTCCACCCAAACCCGTTCCGATACCCGACGGGTGTGGTTTTCAATGTGTCATAACCAAATCATGTGGGGTTTGGTTTATACCAAGGTTCTGAGTACCGTACCGGATAGGGTACCGATTTTTTTACTAGTACGGTATGTGCCGGTACTGGTAAAATTTCGGATATCTTTTTCAGATTTACCACTATAAATATTACATGTTTATTAATGGTAGTACAATACTCAATTTGATATAAAAAAATAAAATTCTTTTTAGCTATATCTAAGAATTGGAGAATAGTGTAGTCATGCACATATTACTGGGCTAATGAGTGAATGGATGGGTAAAACAATAATAGTGCAAATATATGAAGAAACTAAAAAAAATACTGCATGTTATCCCACAATGCTTACAAAATTAGGTAAAATTATTCAATGCCCCTAGGGCACTACCACCCGGTGCCCCAAACTCTTTCTCCACCACACATTTGTGTGGTCCCCACTCCCCACCACGAAATGTGTGGAGCCCATACAAATGTGGTAGAGGAGTTTGGGGCACCGCCACATGGTGGCCCAGGGGCATTGAATAATTACTCCAAAATTAGAGCACATCAGCTTTATGATCCATTTGATGCAAGGGAAAGTGACTTTTTGCAGCTTTACATACAATCTACAGCAGTAAGTTATCTGGGATAGAGAAACCCACCAATCTACAGCAGTAAGCTACCGGTACTTGACTGAGACAAAACGAGTCCGAGACTAAAGCTGGACTGACCGAGAAAATCACTGAAACAGAATTAGCTATGTATAGTACCAGATTCCTTCCAAAACGGTAGCTACCAGGCCGTACTGCCCAGTACAGTACGGTATTTATAGCCCTGTGTTTTTACCTGAACCGCACTGTACCCAAGACATAGGGTCAGAGGAGGCTGTGATTGTATGCTGCCTATATATAGCAATGAATGAATGGTTTTGGAGTTTTCATACTGAGACTGTCGAGATACGTGAGGACTTGAGAGGAATTAGGAGAGGAGGGGAATCGTCTATAGAAAATACTAAATAGACACTTGAAATTACAACGTTGGGTACGTATATAGGTGTATAGTTTAAGAAGCCATAAGGGCATCTACAATCCACCTCTATTCCTCCAAAATAGATGGATGTGACACATTGAGGGAGAGATTTTGTAATTTACTCCATTTTTTCTTCACTTTTTGTACTTTTTGGGAGAATCTTTTAGCGACCCACCGTCTTTTTTAGAGTTTGGTCTTCCAAAAGTAAAATTGGTCCTCTAAAAATAGAGAACCAAAAGTAAATTTGGAGTGCAAAATCCCTCCAAACTCTAAAAAGGACGATGGGTCCCTCAAAGATTCTCCCAAGAAGTACAAAAAATGAAGAAAAAAATGAATAAATTACAAAATCTCTCCTCAATGTGTCACATCCATCCTCTATTTTGGAGGAATAGAGGTGAATGGGAGATGCCCTAAAGGATTATCAAAATCTGTTTTGGGTTTGGTTCGGTGAGAGTATTTCCTTATTATACCAAACTCAATCCAAATTAGCCGTTTATTTCGATTTTAAAACCAAAACTGCCTTTTAGGTAGGGAAATATCAGTCTATCCTACAAGACTAATTTGCTTTGCTTTGCTTTCCAATTACGCAATAATCAAACATGATTCTGTGCAACGAGACTGATCTGCTTTGTTTTTTCAATTGTGTTAATAGCATTACACTGTAGAGCTCAAGGATAATTCAGTGGAGTTGACTGAACAAGGAATTGCGTTGGCTGAGATGGCTCTAGAGACAAGCGATCTATGGGATGAAAATGATCCTTGGGCTAGGTGAATTACAGTTTCCTATTTTTGTTATTGTGTAGTAATATTGTTAGTGGTGATTGACAGTATTTATGAGACCGGTCAATAATTATCTGCAACTTGCTTCCAAATATCTTTCCGTTTTGCCATGTTACTTTTCATAATGTTCGTTCAAGGACCATCAGTTAGGTTTCCCCCTACTCTTCTCCTTATTGTTCACGTTATCATCATTTGGGCAATCTCTACTACTTTTCTTTTGAGTTTGCCATTGATAAACAGTCTATGCACATTGAGCACATATCTGTTATTGCTTTTAGGGTATTGAACTTCTCTCCTCAACATAGTATCATTTCCAGACCTTGTTTTTTTTTTTTTGCTAGGTGAAAGTTAGTAGTGTTAGTTGTTGTAGTTAGTGAGGTTTGAACCCCAATCAAATGCATACGAGTACATGGTGCCTACTACTGGGCACCACTCCACTCTACTTGCTTCTTGTTTCTTTTCGATTTGTTGGCTTTCCAACTTTATTAGTTCCTCTAAAATATTTCAGATTTGTTATGAATGCTTTGAAGGCTAAAGAGTTCTATCGGCGGGATGTGGAATATATTGTAAGAAATGGGAAGGTTTTCATTATCAATGAGGTATTATAAGAATTTCGTATGGTTTTCACTTCATATTGCTTTAATCGTGGAATACTTGATTTATTTTTATTTTCATGTGTGGTTTTACTTTTTATTGGACAGGAATGAATGAATCATACTTTTCACAACAAAACAATACTTTTCCACAGCAGTATGCATGTGTATAATACTTTCTTAGGGTCTGTTTGGAACTTGTGGAAAGGAAAGGAAAATAAAGGAAAATGGTTAAGAAGAAAATTGTGAGGAAAATGGTGAGATAAATGTACTGTGCTCAAAACTTAGTTTTCTTATTTTCCTCGCACTTTCTTTCTAAACCAAACAAGGTGATGATTTTTCTTTTCCTTTCCTTTCCTTTCCATAGGTTCCAAACAAAGCCTTAACCTAGGAAAGTGGGCTTTGTGAATGTACAAAAGTCACATCTTGTCTCAAGCATCATCTCTAGCAAGGTTGGAACTATGTGTTCAGGTGGTGGTGCCATGAGGACCCTTAATTTGTGGATAACACCTATAGGTACCTAAATATTCCATGCAAATTGTCACCCCGAAATCTCACAAGACTCGAGCATGTGATTTAAGGATAAGTAACCAATACAATTATAAAGACTAATATCTATTTATTGGGTCACCGAATAATACATAATCTGTTCAAATCGTTCCCATAGGTGACAAGTTTTTATAATTTTTTTTTGAAAGAGGGTGTTGGTTTTTGAAAGACTATCCACAGTCAAATTCGATTACAACACCTTGTCATTTTAAAATAGCAACAATGAGATTTATAGCCTCTTCAACAAAAAAAATTAAAAAAATACATTTATCTATAGAGACCATCTCAACTAGAACTATTTCTATGACGACATAGACTATTAAACTCCATGGCCTTAGGCCTTACAACCAAGGTAACATAAATTAGAGGATAAAAGAAATTCATATTTCAAGTATGCATGATCAAGAGGGTCAAAATATGCTATTCAACTTGTTACAAACCCCTAAAGAACGCCAAGTCACTAGACCTCCAAGGCTTACAACAAAATTAATGAGAAAGAAGCATATCAATTAAGCCTTTCTAAATATGAACAACTCCAAGATTACTATGCCTTCGGATCACCACTTTACCTGAAAAATTGAGTTAACCATAAATGAGCCAAAGCTTCTACAGGAAATACGCGAAACGAATTGATATGAATATGTAAAGACTGATGTACAAAATTATGTACCTTTTCTTTTTTATACAATTGTATTGAAAAGTTTTTCATGCTTTCTTTCCCTTTAATGTTCAAAATAGAGTTATTAAACCACCAAACAAATGTCAACTCAAAAATAGCGAAAATAATCCGTCCATAATGTTAAGTCTCTTTTTTTTCTTCCCTTTATTTCTAAATAATCAAAAGAATGCTATTAAACTGCCAACTCAAATCAATGAATATAACAAACAACCCATAAATGTCGATACGGAAAATAACACTGCCCATAGTATAATAGCCAACCAAATTGAATATTAAATTTACTCAACACCAAGACATCAAGTTATATGAGTTGCTCACTGATTCAATCACCCCAAACCGTACTAGACGTCTCTAGCACACATGCACTTTAAGGGCTACTAACCCGAAAGCAAAGTAACCTACCCCACGCAGGTTTGCGGACTTTCACTGACAGTGTCACAATTGACCAAAGTTCTCCAGTGACCCAACTCAAAATTACAAAAATAGCAATCCGAAATGTCTCAATACTTGACCTTAAAGTCCAAATCAAATAAAATCACCCAAATTCATTGAATAACTCACTCCGTCAATATAGAATGTATTCAATGTAGTCTCCACAATAAAATAATTGATCCAACCATAAACATATACTTAGCAAGTATACATAATCATAAATCAAGAAATTCTTTTAACAAGTTTACTAATTATACAACGGGAAAACTTACTATGTATAAAAGAATGCCCATCTAAGTTATTAGTCTTTCATCAAACATGTGGTATGCATAAGAAACTAGCTCATTCTAGTATCTATTCAAATTCATAACTTTCACTTTGAAAGTGAACCCCATACTTGTAAGGTAAAATATACCAAATGTAGTACAATCTTATTTATAAGCATGAATCACAATACAAAAACTCTAACCAAAACTCATGTATAGCCAACAAACCCAACACCTCAACTAGGACTTAGTCTATAATTTGATTAGTCTAACAAGAGCAAAAAAGAGTACGCCAATGCATATACACATCCATATTTACTCATTTAGCATAAATCCTATCTCAAAGAGCAATATCCCGAAATGCTTGCAAACCCAAAATTGTCTGGATGCCACTTTGTTGGGATTGATACGTAGCCCTCTCTGCGTAGGTTGTGCTTCCTCTTGCCATTTTTTCGAGATTTGTGAATCTTGGCCTTCAATTTTGGGGTTGTAGTTTTGGGGTTTGTAGGGTTGGTGAGAGAGAGAGATGCAAGAAAGAGAGAGAAGAACGAAAAAAATAAAAAAATAAATAGGGAACTCATTGTTGACTCTTGCTCCACCTTCTAACATGTTACATCTTACAAGTTATAACACTAATGCCCCCATGACTACCAATTTTTATTTATTTTTATAAAAATAACACGTAATAACATTACCAAATAAAATAAATTAAAAATAAGCAAGGGTCTTTACACAAAGTCTCCTTCCTCCTTGGGTTGGTAATAGCACCCTGCTAACAATATAGAAAACTAAATAATTGTATAACAAAATGCAAAAAATTCAGTGGTTGTAATCTAGTAGTTTGACGGTAGTGATTTAGAAGAAGACAACACATACCCCTACATTGTTGGTTTTTGCTGTAGCGACAAAGTGACGATGTTATTGTACTATTCATGTTGGTAGCAAAAGAAGATGGAGTAACAATTGAGCTTTGTTTTGTCGTATCCGTTGGCCTATCACTTGGTATTAAGAAGCGAGTCTGGTGTATGATGAACCATGTCAACTGCTACTTTGAGAAGCATGAACATGTCCACCAGCCTCACGTACACACAACACTTTCTGGACACATGTTGGACATGCCTAAATATGTCTTATTCTAGTTCTTTTAGTCGGATACATTTTGGATCCTCTAGGACACGTTGGGGATACTATTGGGGCATGCTAAGAACACATCAGGTGCTTACAATATAATTCTTATACCTTTGTCCAATTGAAAATTTCCATAGAAAAATAGTTCATGTAAAGTTATATACATAATACAGACCATTGATTTGTATCCTCATAGTATTAATGTTAATTTGATCAGAGAGTACCTTTTTTGACTTTTGAATGAATATGTTCGATACATACTATATCATTAATATATGCCATGTAGAGAGACCCATAGATTATTTCTTTTACTTTTAATGTTGATATGTGAATGAGCCTTTTATTGTGGATAATGTTTTGGGGTTATTGTGTAATTGCATGTTAATTGTGGGAGTTGATGAAGTGCCTTTGTGGTTGAGGGGTGTGTGGTGTGATTTGTACCCTTATAAGTTCCATAGGAAAATCCACTTTACCTTTTTTCTTTTCTTCCCCTGATACGTCTCTCTCTCTCTCTCTCTTCTCGTTCTCTCTCCCATGGTTCACTCTCTCTCTCACCCTCTTGGATCTCTCTCAAATACCTCAAACCCATGAAAATCTACCCTTATTTCATCATATTCTAGCAATCAAGAACTTGGAAATTGTGTGATCAAGCTTGAAGAGAGTTTTTCTCGGTGGGTTTCAAGAATCAAGCTTGGGTTGTTTGGGGTTTTGCTCACAACCCACTTGGTAGGGATTTCTTCTTTCTCTCTCTCTCTCTACATGTTTATGTGATGATTTGGTGTTTAATTGGTGTTTGATCTTCCATTTCCTTGATTGGGTGAAAATCTGCGAAGTCTAAATCGCGTATCGCATTTTTTAAAACCCAGTCGCTATCGGTACCGCATCTTCGGTCCTACCAGTAGCCAGACGCCAGAACTGAAACTCTTGACTTTCCCTACCAGTACCATGTTTTTCTTCCTATCGGTACCTTGTTTTGGGCTCTACAGGTTGCCTTCCAGAACCGAAGTCCTTGTTTTTCCCATCGGTAAGCACCAGCAGATTTTGTAAAATTACTGTTGCGTGGATTTTAAGGCCGTGGTTCTTGTAAATTGGGGGGTTTTATGTATATTCATGGGATTGAGATCATCAATATATCTCACACATTGTGATGCAATAAATCGATTTTTGATGACAAATTTATTGAGAAATGAGAACTAGTGAAGTGTAATGGTTGATTTTCTTTTGAAATTGGAACGTTGATACCCAATACATGGAGAGTTATGTCACTAGGTCCACCTTCGGGTGTGTCGTTAGGAACGTGCTTCACAAGCTCTTATCTTTAGCCAAAGGACGCCACGGGGTCCAAAATGCCCGGATTACCACTAGGTCCACCTTCAGGTGTGTAGCTATGTATTTCACTAGGTCCACCTTCGGGTGTGTTGCTAGGTATCACTCATGAATCCATGATGTATTGGTGTTAAAACGGAAAGTTGCTAAAGAAATTACGGTTAACGAGGAAATGTTTTAGAAACGATTGTGTGTGTGAGTTCTTTGGTTTCGCATGTACACTGGTGCCGTTTATTCTCATTTTACTCAAAATGGCTTTGCTCATGTTACGTTTCCTTTGCACATGCCATCTCATATGCATTTAGAGTTTGTTGGAGATTTCTCTACTGGGCAAGTGTGTGCCCAACCCTTCCATTTTCAGGTACAAATCAAAGTTAATGATATGGAGTGCTTGAAGTGCATTACTGGACATTTGGAAAGCAATTATTCTCTCTCCACACCCAACTACACACACAGACACACATAATGCATATGTGGTGTCTTCACATTGGGACCCACCACATTAACTCAGTGAAACAAAATGGAAAACAAAAAAAGAAAAAGAAAACCCCCCATCGTCTTCCTCATTCTCTCTCCGAACAATGTCTCTCTCCCTCTCTCTCTCTCTCTCCCCTTGAAAAGCTGACTCTCTTTCGTCCTCAAGGGCAGATATCAATGCCTCTCGTTTACCATTTCCCTATTCTTCATATTGTTGGATTCTAGGATTGGGTGTTATATTTTCTCCCCCTTTGGTTCCTTGTATTCACATGAAAACGACCATTCTTGTTTAAAGTACCTGCTTTGAGCTTTCTTTTATTTGTTCTAGTAAATTGAAGATTACTTAACATGAGTGAAGGTAGGTGATTGGTGGAGAGAAATGTGGACACGCCACATATGCATTATGTGTGTTTGTGTGTGTAGTTGGGTGTGGAGGTAGAATAATTGTTTTGAAAGCTCAATTTGAAGAGTTACCCATTTATCTTGTTTAAATTATGTTTTGGAGATGAAAATGTAACGTCATTTATATATCTTTTGGCTTTGGATAAATGTAATAACATTTATATCCTTCTCTCCTTTATTACTTATGGAATATTGGATTGTAACCTATTGAATACTTCCTTTGGGAAAGGATGTTGGATCTAGAGTGCTCATTAGGTAACTTTTGATATATTGAAGATAGATATTTGAGAGCTTTTGCTCCTTGTATTCCCCTTTGAGAGATTTATCACTCATATGAAATCTATCCTTGATTTGGTTTGCATCATTTGGTATCAGAGCATCTAGGCTTGATACTTATCATTAATCTCGCCGGAGACATCACCAGAAACCTAATCCATGCCGGAAAACCTTGCCGGAACCCTAAGGTGGCGCCGGAAAATCTCGCCGGAGCTCATTTTCACTAGATCTCCCTGTTTCGCACTATCTTAGACCCAAATCACAACCCAAATCAACAATTCGGAGCCCTAAACTCTCATTCGTGACCTATTGGAAGACTCCAAAAGCAGCATACCCAGACCCTGAAAACACTAAATCTAGCCTGTACAACCTCGGATAGAGCTCGAAACCCTCAAAGCGCATCAGTACAACCTTCGGTTCTACTGAATCGACTTCTTTCGTAGCCTATTCTTTTGATTCGAAGGCAATCGGAAACTAATCTGCTGATTCGAAGGCTATTCTATCTGATTCGAGCCTCGTTGCAGCTAATTTGAGCATGATGAATCCTAATCTACATCTTCGAAATATGAAATCCAGTTGGGTTGAAGACTTTGAACCCTAATCTGCGGGCAACTTGGGATTTCGAGCACCAATCAACTGATTGGGGACATTTCGAACCAGATTTGAGCATGTCAACTTCTATCTTGTCAGGTTTGAGTGTTCTACGTGGATGGTTCGAATTTAAAATAAACTATTTGCCAGAATAGTTAGACTATTCTCGAGAATAGTTTATTTTAAATCCGGACCATGATTGCCATGATGAACGGCTGAGATTAGAGTCCTTATTGCCATGACGGACGGGTGAGATTAGAAGTCCTTACATAGCTTATGTAAGGGAGTCCTCACAGGAAGTGAACTCATATATATATATCCGAAAATTTGTGTACTTTTCAGATATATGAATTCGAAAATCCATCCAACTTTCAGACATGAATCTGGCAATGTCGGAACAGATTGTGTGAACAGGTTGCTGATGGTGAGTTATTGGAGAAGAAGATGGAGAAGAAGGGAGAACAGAGAGAGAGAAAAGAGGGAGAATGAACTGGTGGTGCCGTGGTGGAGAAGAATGTAGATGCAGAACAGAGAAGTGGGAGAACATGAACTTGGTGGTGGTGGTGCGACAGTTATGGAGGTGGTGTTGGGTTGCTGGTGTGAAGGAGGGGATGTGGTTGTATGTTGTAAATTTATGGGTATTTTTGTCAATTCCATTGAGGGCATTTTTGTCCGAATATTTCTTGCTTAAAAATGGGTTGTATGCAGTAAATTTGCAGTTGTATCTAGAAACTCCCAAAAGAAAAGAGAGTCTAGCTAGTGCATGATTTTGGTTCTGGTTCTGTTATATGGTTGGATCTCCTTTGGTGAAATCTTTGAGGCTGGTCTTCTCAACCATTTTGTGTTTGTTTGGGACTTGTTTGCTGGGAAAAACTTAGCTGCCCAATATTCGTTTGGCCCACCGACCTGCACAAACAGGATCTGAAAACGTGGCCCAAAAGATCAATACCAGGTTGATAATAGACCGTGGGCGTTTCAATTTATATCCAGTACTCTTTTTGGTAACACATTGCTGTGGGACTATCCTTCTTTAGGGTTGTCACATTATCCAAATTTCCTGATATAATTTGGTGCAAAGCAATCCCCTGTCACTTTTGTGTGCCTTTAATATTTATATAAAATTTGATCTCGTGGCAGGATCCTCAAGCGTTCTGATTAGAAAAAGGATCCTTGAACCTTGCCTAATGTACTCGCTCTTTCAAGTACTGCGTTCTTAGTTTGCCTGGGGTACTTTTGTGTGCCGTTAGTATTTACAAATTTAGTCTCGTCGCAGGATCCTCAAACCTTCTGATAAGAAAAAGGATCCTTTAACCTTGCCTAATGTACTCGCTATCTCAAGTAGTACGTTTCTAGTTTGTTATGTCTTGACAATTAGAATGCACTTTGGCAACATTCATGTTGACAAAGAGTCTGGTATATGTTTTAACTGTGTTTTGGGGGCTGCGTGATTGTATAGATTCTTGTTGGTGATAAAACCCTGGACCTTTCAAAAAGAAGGAAAACTTATAAGACTGCAATAACCTGCCGCAGTTGACTGGAAGAGTAGAAGAGAAAAGGAGATGGTCTGGGGGTATTCATCAGGCTGTAGAGGCTAAAGAAGGTCTCAAAATTGAGGTATATCTTGATTAATATACTGTTTTTTTTATAAGGTTTATTCTTTCATAAATGTTCAAAAATCCAGAGAAAGAAATCATATCATCTGTTTACTTTTTAGGCTGATTCAGTTGTTGTGGCACAAATCACATATCAATCACTATTTAAGCTTTATCCGAAGCTATCAGGGATGACTGGGACTGCAAAAACTGAAGTATGTAGACTCTGGTTATTCTGAGATGCTGTTTAACTAGTTTAGTTATTGTGCTTGCTGACTCATTCGTTTCTGCGTTCCCATTGTTGCAGGAGAATGAGTTCTTGAAAATGTTTCAGATCCCAGTTGTTGAAGTGCCAACAAATCTGCCAAATATTCGTAATGATTTACCCACCCTAGCTTTTGCGGTATGAGTGCAGCATTTAAACTTTGTCAGAACTAATTCTATGTTCCTTTTATACAAGTTTTTCTGACCTAGCATATGCTTTGGGCTCTGTACTAACTTAGACTGCACGAGGGAAATGGGAACATGTTCGTGAAGAAGTTGAGAGCATGTATGGACTAGGCCGTCCTGTTTTAGTTGGTTCCACTAGGTATTTTTTCTTCCGGTCCTTTTAAATTTGTTAATTTGGTTAAAAACCTTTCTCTGGGTTTTATGATAGGTTTGCTGCTGCTTGTTCCAGTCCATTTTGAATTTGTTATTTGCTGCCAGAACTTTCACTGGTCTTCTTATTGTTTGACCACCTTCCATGTATTTGTATTTTGTATCCTTGCATTTCAGATAAACTGCGTGCTTGTGTTGCGTGTGTGCGTGTGTGCATGTTCAATTTTCTTCTTCTTGATAACTATACCTTGAAAACTTTTTGTAGATTAGTTTGGACCTAATAAGTAAGAACCTATTCGTTGAGCGGGAGCACCTCCAGGGTGTGTATAAAATATGTGCCGTAGAGTAATGCAGTTTTATGCATTCTAGTGTTTTCTACCGCTGCAGAAATTATAATACATGGGAGATGGGTGCCTAGTAGATCCTTAAGGTTATGCAGACTTTCATGGATATCTCATTACGTTTACTGTGTGGGACAAGAGTATGATATTCTTTTAACTCGTCTTCAGGTCTTTATAAGTACTACCTTTTTTTTCCTTGATGGGAACATCGATGACCAAAGAATGGAGGGTACTGGCGTCTAACAATGGTCTCCTGGTTAAGAAAACACTTTGTCTTGAATACAAGTAGCATTATTTTTTATAGTAAGATATGGTTATGTGAATCTGCAATGGAAGACTTCGATGTTCAATCTCACCATATTGCATCTCTTTGCTTGAATTTTCCTGTCTTATTAGGCTAATGAGAATCCTTATCTGCAGTTTTTTACAGGAGTTATTCAGTATTGGTGTACTCTTATTTGGTTATACTATTTTACTCTTTATATTTGCAGACCTATATTTATTGGATTTGTAAAGTGACCCCAAAAGTACCCAAACTAATAAGTACGATACTGTCACTTTCTTAATGCAGTGTTGAGAATTCTGAATATTTGTCTGATTTGCTGAGAGAACGAAAAATCCCTCACAATGTTCTCAATGCACGACCCAAGGTTTGTTAAAAATCAAGTTATGAAGAACCTTGAATTTTGGATTAATTGTGTCATTTTGGTGGTATACATTAATGTTCCTAATTTTTGTGACTGCATAACCAGCATGCTTCTGTTGTTTTTTCCCCAGTACGCTGCTAGGGAGGCTGAAATTGTTGCTCAAGCAGGGCGGAAAAATTCCATTACTATTGCCACAAACATGGCCGGTAGGGGGACTGATATAATATTGGGAGGAAACCCAAAGGTTAGTGTGAGGATTAAGTTAGATAGATGCCTTAGGTCCATCCCTAAGTCACATAAAGTGTGCGGGTGTGAGCGTGAAAGCGTCTACTTTTAGAACTGTAGTTGAGAGCGCTTGAGAGTGTTTTCACTATATATTTAAATTTTGAAAGTTTTCTTATACATTTCTAAGTGATCATAACTTTTTCAAGAATTTTTAGTTATAATTTCTCTGATCTTCCACAAAAATGTAGACATTTTGTATTTTTATGACAATCCATGCGTTCATTAGTATGTTATTGGGTACATATCCATGTAACTAATTGTTTTAATGAACAAAACTCCATGTACAATTTTGTAAAGTGAAATGAACTTAATGTGGTTTTGTTATTTTGACTTCACTTTCCCTTCTCCTACAAATTTAACTACTGCCAATACTATTTTTATAATGACTTGTAGCAGTTCTAGGCAATTCCTAGCAGACATTGTTTAGGGTCCTTGTCTGAGAGAACATCATTCCAAGTTCATAAAGTATTGATTTGACATATTGCAAAAATTTTACTGCTGGAACAATTAATAAACTTGCCATGTGTTGCATTATTATTGGCTGGAACTTTAATCGGTGAATAGATTTGAACCAATTCGCAACTTGTGGAATTTGAGTTCGCGTATTCAAGCGAATTGACATACAGTCCATCAAATCGCGATCTGAGGTCCATCCTCCAATGGAAACTAAGTTGTACTCCCTCCGTCCCATTTTTTTGCCCCCTTTTTAACTTTTTGATGTCCTATATTGTTTATCCGTTTTAGAAAACTGAAGTACAAGTTTTTATGAGTTTTCCCTTTTACCCTTCTTTCAAGAATTGAAATGACATGTCTAATTTGAATGGAAGGGCATATGTTGGAAATTTTAGATTTTTGGTTTACAGTGACTGTGTTGCCTTATTAAGTTGGGTCCTCAATATGAACAAACAAATTGGGCCGGAGGGAATAGTTGTTAATCAGGGAAATTTCGTACGGATTGCGTTTTTATTTAATCTAAGTTTCTCCACATGTACTTTTACTTTTCCATGTTCCAGATATGGCTTCAGTGATGAGAAACTAACCTTTTTTCTTTCTTATGCATTGCATTCTCCCCCTTTCTAAGATGCTTGCGAAGGAAATTATAGAGGACAGCCTTTTTTCATTTTTGACGCATGAAGATCCTGATTTTGAAGTTGATGGTGAACCAATTTCACAAAAGGTAACTACATCTTCTTGTTGTTTGTTGTTTAAGAGAGATTCAGTTTCCTTACCAATCTTTCGGTGTAGGTGATGTCTAAGGTAAAGGTCAGAGCATCTTCACTTGCTTTGCTAGCTAAGACGGCACTGATGGGTCAGTGATCTCACTGTTGAAGTCCTTTTTAATTGTTAGTTGCCTATATAGTCTATTTTTCAAATCACTTTTGTTGTTCATTCCCCTTTTCTTTTTACTCAGCTTATCGTTATTTTTCTTTAGATTTTTCCACATGTATCTGCCTGTTATTTATCGTGAGAACTTTGGTTGAAACAAATGATGTAGCTAAATATGTATGCAAAAGCAAGGGTAAGAGCCATACATATCAGCAAGCAAAATCAATTATTTCTGAGTCTGTGGAGATGGGTCAGTCAACTGAAAAGGAAGAACTTTTGAAGCTTGTTGAAGAACAGTCTGAGATGCATCCACTTTGTCCATCAATAGCACTGGCTTACCACTCGGTTCTAAAGGATTGTGAAGAACATTGTTCCAATGAAGGTTGGGAAGTGAAAAAGCTTGGGGGCCTTCACGTGATTGGGACCTCGTTGCATGAGTCCCGGAGAATAGACAACCAGGTGAGTAACTGCACAGGTGGGAAGGTGCAAATACATAATACACTAGTTTTTGAGCCACTATTTTGCATTTCTGTGTTGACTTCTGAAAAACTGTCCTTCCTGTATGTGAGTGTCTAATGCTTTGTTTGGATTGGAATTTTAAATTTTTTTTGAAAAATAGTAGGGGTAATAAGTGGAGAGAGATAGAGAGAGAAATGTTGAAAGTAAGAAGAATCTAGAGAATTTTTTTTTTTAAATTCTTTTAAAGTTACAAAGAGAACAAAGCATAAGCATCCATGCCTCAGAATTGCTTTTCCCTCATTATTAATAGCGGGATGCTAACAGTCCTTCATTAACATCTTGACCACTAACATTGACAATACAAACTGTTCATGCATTTTTGTGGATGCTTTGCGATCGCCTGGAATATTCATGGTTATTTGAATTCCATCACGTATTTTGTGACCGCAAATTTGTGATCAACTTAATGTTTAATTCTTTACCTCTTTCGAAAAACCATTTCTGTATTTTTTCCTCCTTAGGTCATTTGTCCATTCCAGTTGGCTTGTTTTGATTGAGGATTATTGGAGGCAAAGGAAAAGACGAAGTGATAAGCTGAATTTATTCTGCGGTTTTCTTATCCTTTTCTTGCCCCCATAAATAAAAAGTACACCTCAGTTAGTACCCATTATGGGTGTTTGGGAGGGACAAATTGGGTGCAGACCTTATCTCGAACCCACAACAGATGTAGCGTAACTAGTTTTGGACACTTCTTTTGTAACTAGGAATTCTCCAGAACACTTGGTCTCAAAAAATGTTTTACAAATATGAAGTCGCATATCCTCCATTCTCAAGACAAAATGAAACAATAGTCAAGTTAAATGAAGTCCATATGCAAGGTCCCGACAGGAGATTACCAGAAAACAAAAGGCCCGAGATGGCCTCTCAACTGATGATTTATGAAAAATTCGAGTTAAGGCCTTGCAAGTATCTGCTCCACTCCCATGATGGCCTCTCAACATGTGATGCATCCTTTACTCTCTTTACCACTTGCTCGAGCGCTGAGATAGTGGGGAAATAAATAATCAGAGTTCATCGAGGCCAAGGTTCTCCAATCGTGAGCCATGTGAAATGTCAATGTTGAACATGGGACTAGCATAAGACATTTTCGCTCCTTCCGTGGAATAACTATGATAAGTTCAAGAAACTTAACAGCAAAAACTTGGGTTCTGATTGTGTTGTCTGCCTGTGCTTTGGTTTCCTTATTACAGATGGCAACCTCAACTGTTTACGTTTGTGAAAGAGTGTTTTTCTGAACAGGTGTCAGTTCAATTTATGTTGATTATTTTGACCTTCAGCGTATCGTATACGTAAAATCCTTCTGAAAGGATTCGTCAGTTTTGCCTTAAGTCTTATTGTGCTCAGAGACGATTGTTATTTCCCAAGATGTAGTTGTTCCTTGACCCAAATTTTGATTTCCATCGTCTGAGTTTTGATGTATTCTTCAAGTTTTTTGCCCAAATATGTTCTTTGCCATAAGTAGAAAGTCCATAAATTGGAATTTAAAGCTTTAGTTTTCATGTTTTTCTCATTAGATTATTTTTTGTTCTTCTCTTATTGCTCCATGTTAGACATATTTCTAACTGCAATTTGTTATGCTTTTTCAAAGCTCCGTGGCAGAGCAGGTAGGCAAGGGGATCCTGGATCAACACGGTTTATGGTTAGGTATGACTCTATTCTTGTTTAGAATTGACACATAAATGGCTCTTATAGATAGCTCATAGCATGATTAAAGGCACTTTGTTAATTTAATTTTGGAGTAAGCACATCCTCATGAAGCCTTCATCCAATTATTTGTAGTCAGTGTATGATCCTCATTCTCAAATTAGCTCTATTCAACTCCACATACATTGTTATAGTTCGAGCAATCATGTCCTTTCCTTATAACCACAATTTGTATCCTTATTTGGCCTTCCTATTGTCTTTTGGTGCCTTGAACCAGAAACAAGTGACTCATCAAAAGTTGCACATGCGTTGCAACCTGAGCCTGCTTATCCTGTTAACGTATATTAAACAATATCAAAACTAGGCCAATAAGACTGAAAATTCTGGTCAAAATTCTTGAAAGGATTGCCCAAAATGAAACCCCTAAAAATAGGCGCCTAACGTGTCAGTCAACTTTCAAATTGGCAATTGGAACCTCTGAGAACGAATACCTCATCTCCAACCATATAAGTTGCCACAAGCATAAATGGGTTGCAATTCATATATCACCATACCTTCTACTTATTCCATATCCCTCTAACCATCCAACAATGCGATTGAGGAACTGGGTGTGACGAACTGAATCTTAACAAGAAAAGAAGCATATCTGATAATGCCTTTGCGACAGGGCAATAAATGCACCGGTTATTTCCCTATCTATTCTAATATATAAAGGGGGAGCACCTTTTGGTGAGGACTCTCCCTTGAGGTAGTTTCTACAATTTGCATGGCTTCTATTCTCCAATAACTGCAAGGCTAAATAAGACATTTCAATCTACGAAATCAAACTCAACCGCTTCAGTTACCCAATTTTGTATGATTCCCAACCATTTTTTCCGCTTGTCGGCAAAGATGACAATGATAAATCGAGATTGGTTTGAAGAAGACCCTTTTGAAAGAGCAAATATGCTTTGCATAGTTTATATGCGAATGGGATGAGTGCAAGGAAATGGGTCATGCACCCATGTCATACAAGTGAGTTCCTTTATTTTTTATTTTTAATGAGTTTGCTTTCCTGTGTATAGAAGTAGAGTTTAATCAGTTTATTTACCCATAAGTAGAACAAAATTGACTACCCATAAGTAGAACAAAATTGACTTCAGTTTTAATTTTTTTGAGAGAAACCCAGCAGTGAGACGGGTGGAAGGAAAGAGAAATATATCTTCCTTATTTTGCTTGATCTTTTTCAAATTTGTCCAGAGATAAGAATATATTTTGCTTCCCATTAGTAGGAGGTTATGCATTGAAAATGAAACCATGAAACACACACACAAAAAAGAAGAAGCTTTGTTTGTCTTTTATGTACAACTGAGTTTTAGGAGTATTTTTTTAAGCCTTCCTCCTTTTGGATGTGGTAGAACATGTTGATTGTTTTTTTATACAGATTTGATTGTTGAAATTCTTATTGATATTTTTACTTTATCTTTTTGCTGCAAACCCATACAAATAATTAATAGTAAAAGTTTTTTTTTTTATATAATTTAGAGTGTCTGTGTGAGAGCAAATCAATTTTGGGATCAATTCCACCGTCCAATATCGTAAGCCAATTAAAATCGAAGGAAAGCCTGTATTAACCTCTAAGGCCAAGAAATAAAGAGAAGCTATTTTGGAATTAGGGAATTAGCAATTTCAGAATTCTTTCCTTTGGCAGAATATAGCTCAAGAATTTTTATATTAATTTTTAGAGATTGGTAGTGGTATTGAGTGGTTTCGAACTTGATGATGTATCTAAATTATAGCTGACTGGAGGTTGGGAGACTCGGGACACATGCAATGCGTTTGCAAGTCGGATTTTGCATGTTTCATCAAAATCAGATGAAACAAACAATAACCATGGAGATATTATGCATGTTATGTCAAATTCAATTAGCACATGCATCGTGTGTGCCCGGCCTCTAGTCAGCATTAATCTTGCATGGAGAACCCCAATTGAGTGTAAATTAGCCTTATAGTTATATAGGCAATAGTAATGATTCATCTGGACATTTGTCCACCTAGAAAGGCCACTTCATTAGCCTTCCACAGGAGATTACATAAGCTAATAAGTCTGCCGTCGTAGTTAGTTATTAGCTGAGATTTTGAATCCTATGATCTTTCTTTTGGGTGGTTGCCATATTTTAGCTGATGCAGAGATGAGAGGATTAGCTAATGAACTTGCACATACCTATGCTTATATTTATATATTTAACAGCTTGCAAGACGAGATATTTCAGAAGTTTAGTTATGACACTGAGTGGGCTGTGAAATTTATATCGAGAATCAATAATAATGAAGAGTTACCGATTGAAGGTAGTGTAATAGTAAAACAGGTACGAGTTCTCACTTTGTTCTTTTATTTCCTTTAAAGTTCATGTTATCATTACTTTATTTTATTTGATCGTTAGTGATGTTACATAACTTTCAGCTTTTGGGTCTGCAAATTAATGCCGAGAAATACTTTTTTGGTATAAGAAAGAGCCTGGTAGAGTTTGATGAAGTGCTGGAGGTACGTACTTAAAAAGTAATGTTACCTTGTTTTGAGCTCTTGTTGCATCTGGAGTAGAGTTTTTTGTTGCTTGATCGAAAGATGTTTTTAAATACAAGTGAAGGTAAAAGGATCAAGGGGATGCTACCGGTGAACACCAGTATAACAAAAGTATATCTACAAAATGAATGGCCACACTTGCAAAAGGATCTTAAATCTACAAAATTAGCGAATCTGCAATTCACTTGATGTAAATTTGTCCATTCCGGATACATAAGGAGGGAGTTGTGGGGGTGAAATGTTCGTCCATCATCCTGCATGATTTCCCTATGTTGCTCTTTGTTGGTGCACCTCAATGGTGGGTCTTCTGTAAATATAGATCACTTGATCAATCACAATCTTAAGCTGAAAGAATCCCGGAAACTATGGAAAATTAGTGTTTTCGAATCTGCAATTCACTTGATGTAAATTTGTCCGTTCCCGATACATAAGGAGGGAGTTGTGGGGGTGAAATGTTCGTCCATCATCCTGCATGATTTTTCCATCTCAGCCCACAATGCCCCTTTAAATACTTTCCAAAATCTTTTTTGAGGACTCTGACTGCGTCTATGAAACAGTAGAAGGGGAGATTCGCTTTTGGGATCCCTCTTGCCTTTGAAGTAGGAGCTTTTACTACTACTACTACTACTACTACTACAACTACTGCCTTTCTGGATCCAATGAAAGTTTTAGTTTGGCTTTGCCATGGTATGTGAGGAAAGTGGGGAGCAAAATTTCAAGGTGATTTCCAAATGGTACATGTTTCACTTCTATAAACCTGTGAAAAGACTTTTAACTGCCTATTGACTATGTAGCTTGTCGTGTTCACCCTGGAGGGAAACGTTAAAAATCTTGATGGAAATGTTAGTCATCACGACTTTTCTTTCTTATTTTTCGTCTTTTGCTGCGTGTGTCAGTATGTGTACCATAGATCTTATTGTTTTCTTACCACTTTCATTTCAGATGAAACGAAGAAAATTAAATAAATCTCGAGTTCTCTTGGAATAATTTTTTTCCATCTTTCTGCTCTACATACTAAGCAAATGAACCACATGGCACCTTTATGAAAACTCTCCCTCCTAGGTGGTGACCTCCCAAGTGTTCCATAAAACTTGTCTTGATTTATCATTGTATTTGTTAATTTTTGAAAATGAAGACTAAAAAAATACAAACAAGAAAGACAATGTTGAAAAGCAGAAGCTATGATGGATATGGACAGGTACTGTTATGCTATATAACACAATCACGGACACGAACACGTAGGGGGAACGAACTCAAATATAGGACATGGAGATTTTCAAGAAAAAGGGGACACAGACACGGCAAGGGACATGGCAACTTTTAGTAAAACAAAACATTTATGGGAAGAATTAAACCGTTGTATGAATGTGTATGAAATCTAGAAAACCAAACACAAACTATTAATGGAAAGAATTAACAACTTGATAAAAGCCTTAGAGTCATACAACCAAGATCTGAATAGAAAAACCTAGAATGAGTACATTAATTAAGTTACTTGGAGGATGAGCTTCATTTACGCCCTAGAGTGGAGTTTAGCCGCCTATGGGAGCATAATCTATCTCAGAACTCCAACCACAATTCATGAAATCATTGCAAAACTAGGTATTTGAAATCCATAATACAATTACTCAATAGATAAAAAGGTTTAAAATCAACCCATTCAATTGAAACGGGAAGGATTCTTAGTCTTACAATTGATCCGAATAATAAGCCAAAACCTATGCATAAAAGAGGTTACTTGGTGCGGAGTTTCATCGTCCCCTAGACAAGGAGTTTAGCTGGCCATGGAGAAGAACACGCTTGAGATTGAAGAAATCATGGAGTTCGTGGATAAATCCCTCCTCTTGCCTCTCTACGTTAGCTAAAAAGAACGTAACCCTAAACAATGAACTACTGGGTCATTTTATAGTTCGGCCCAAAAATAACACTTAAAAACGAAATGTAAAATTTTTGTTTGCTGCCTCCGGTCCACGGATAGGCTCGTCTGGACCAGAAAAATAGATTGCTCAGCTTCATGTCCAGTCTTGATCATCCGGACCAGCAAACCCTTGGTCCGGACCTTAGTTACACGAAGCGGGAGCGCGGGAGCGGATGATCATAGAAGTGTGGGAGCGCCATTGGGAGCGGTTAGGAAAAATTATTAAAATTATAAATATATTTTGAAAATTTATATTGTTAAATGTTAATATAAAAATATTATTCTACTACATAAAATATTACTATTAAAATTATAAGTTTCTAGTTATATTTCAACATTTTTATTGTAGCACATGATTACACAATAGAGCTCTTGTGCATATTAAGTAGGCATAAAAGTTAAATGGCATTAATATGACTCTAGAAGGTTAATATCAGATGTGCACACCAACAAGAACAAAACAACTTTAAAGGTACCAATTACAGCTTGAATCGTAAGTCTCTTAACCGTTTTTTGGGTGTAAGTTCTCGTATAGGTAAGGAACGAGTTCCCGTTGTCATTGGGACGAGTTTCTTGGAGTTTCCTTCGACGGGAACGCGGAAACGCGTTTCCGTCGAAGAAATGTGGGCATAGTTGAAGGTTCTTGCAACTAAGGTCCGGACCAACTTTCTAGCTTTTGTCTTTTTGCTCCTCTTCTCGACGCGGACTTTATCGGAACATCCTTAACACTTGATTCTTACTCCAAATACTCCTCAAATGCTCCGGAAGCCCTGAGATACCACAAACCAGCTAAACCTCATCAAATAACACTAAAAATGGACCGACAAAGCCCAAGTTAAGGGGGTTAAACGACACCTATCATGGCCCCCAACTTACACTTTACTAGTCCCTAGTGAAGAAAAGAACTAAACAACTAATTAAAACAATGAAAGATAGGATATTTGAATCCCCGGGTGCTCCGGTAGGACGAGTTGAGTCTCGTGAAGGTACAAGAGTTATCAGCAATGAACACCCACAAACACAGGGAACCTTTCAACATGAGACCACAACCTGTTGTGCCAAGCAGAGGACACAAAGCTACCACAAAGATATAGCAAGGCAAACGTAGTTCCAAGCGCTAACAATGCAAAAAATAAACTGTGGCACCTAAGCTCAGTGTGTGTGAATATGGGCCTCGATCACATGTGAACAATAACCGACTGCTCTTTCCAGACCGAGCCTCGACTTCAATTCTCACTGCATTATGCACTCATAAATGAAATCACTCAAAACAAGGTGCATTATAAACTCCAAGTGTGCAATTTGGAAGTTAAGTAAATGGAAAGCAAGATATTCCGCACACTATGACACGAAAAGAATGCTTTATATCGTGGACACACAATCTCATGAATAGAATACGAAGCATTGGAACTCTCTCTCTCTCACATCCATCAATCCACTTCCCATCACCCTTAGGATCAAGTAGGACTTTAATTACGGTTGTAGCGTTAGGTGAATGGAAATGTTTCAAGGCTAGGGTAAAACAAATTCAAGTGTCGGAGAAAAAGGCAAGTCAAATAAGTCAACTCAATGGGGCGAACATGGAATGTGTGCCCCCTAACATTAACTCAATTCCACCTTATCTGTCCTTCCAATCTTTCAACATTTTTCAACCATAACGTAACGATTCCTCCTTTTCAAACCTATTGGTGCCCCTTCTCTTCTTTTTTTTTTTCCTTTTGTTTTTGTGTTTTTTTTAAGGGACCCCACCAATTCAAGCACAAAATTTTACAATCCATCCAAAAATCACACCTTTATATTTTTGCCTTTCTCCAAACACAATATGGACAGTGGAGCTAACCAAGACAAGGCTAATTGTATAAAGCTCAATGTGGCTCCTAAGGGATAAACGTGAGAACAAAGGAACGAACCGGCCCGAACATAAAAAAAAAGAGCCTATATCCTCTCCAATGGATGTAACATCTATGTAACGAACCAAAACTCGAGATATTGTTATGCATTCAGTTCCAACAATTGGCGACCAATGATAATGAGATTGACAACAACTGTGCTATTTTTCGTGACAAACAAAGAGGTACTGTGACACCACTCCAAAAGAAAGTTATGGCACGAAGCCCACTCGGGCATAAGTCTCCACTAATCGTAGACTTTGATAACAGTCAAGTCATAGCTCACAAGCAATCAAGGCCCAACGAGCAAGTGCAAAAATGCTTAAATGAAAGTGCCAATAGGCTAGCAAGTGAAACTATTATGCCAAAGAGATATCACAGTGGTAGGAAGCGTGCCTATACTCAAGTATTTAACAGCCAAGCACAACAAACAACAATCTCATGCAGAAAGGCTCCCAATATTTTTAAATTTTAAATTTTCTCAAACTTTTTTTTTGGATTGTCAAGACTCTAAACAAATTACCAAAGAAAGCACCCGAAGTATTCCCCTCCCCCTACCTTAAACTAGTCACTGCCCTCAGTGAATGCAAAGACGCTAAAAGATAAGACAATGATAAGAAAGAGGGAGGAAGGTATCACCTCGAGTGGAGAACTAAGCAGACAAGATATGGCGAAACAACCTGCAATGTTAGTCCTCACAAGAAACAGAAAAATAAAACAAAACAAAAAGAAAATGAACTAACAAATAAGAGGGACACAATAAAATAAAAGACGCTATACAATAGGACTAACGACCACCGAGTCACTCATTGATACCATCGCCACGAGGTGGGGGCTGGAATTGGGGGTAGGTCGGGGCCTCATAAGGTGCTTGAGCAGGAAGGTTAGCCAACTGATGCAAAAGGCCTCGAAAATCATAAGCATTGTGGTGAGCACGCATAGCGGCCAAGTCACACCAAATCTCATTGTAATCGGCTCGAGTAAAGTGCCAATCCCCCTCTTATGGTGGCGGGCGTGGTGAAAGGTGGGGTAAACCGCCAGTAGGCGGGGGCTCTTGAGCCAATGGAGTAGCAGGGGTGGCTGCAAGTGTCGGTAGCAAAGGAGGCCACCGCATCGTCCCTCTCTTCACCATGGGGAATCTTATAAGGTGGTTGGTTGCTCACTGCAGGTAAGGTAACCAGCGCGGTCACCATGTGAGGGAAGGGAATTTCAGTTTTCTTTTTCATATCCCCCTTAAAGTGCTCAAACTCCAAAAACATAACCCACGGAGCATTAAATGGAACGCCGGTGTGGAAGGAATACATGCAACGCAAAAAATTCCTCCTCCGCTCATCCTTATGCCCTTGAGGGCACAAATTTCTTAAGACGTAATCGAGAAACCACAAGGAGCGAGGCAAATGAGCCCGCCGGACTTTAAGCTCGCCACGTGAATCGCCAATATGTAAAGCTTTCACAAGCCGTGCGGGGTGGATGCGCATAAAGTCATCGATGAAGGGTTCCGAAGCAACAAATTCAGTGCCTAATGCCTTAGTGGGCCCAAAAGTCATCTTTTGCCCATCAATTGTCGTGGTTAACGTCCCCCCATGGTAACCTTCTCCAAGTTAAAAAATTCCCAAGCTGCTACACGCTAGTAAATGAGGGAATGGGGCCCCATAAGATAGCCCAACCCACGATTCTCAACATCAGCGACCTGTGGTGTCGTTTTCGGGTGACGCTTAAACTTGTCTACTGAAAGGGTGAGGGGGATGGTGTATGGTTTTCTCTACCAAAGGTCAAGGCTCGAAGCACGTTGGCGCATAGAGGAGGAAGAGCCCGCAACCCCTTTACCTCGGTCACTACGAGTGGACATGATGAAGAGCACTAAGTATAGACGGAGCGAGACTAGAAATAGGCAAAGAAATAACGAAAACACAAAAAAAAGAGAGAGAGAACAAGGGTTACTACAGCTTCGGCAAGTTCACTGGAAAAACGCACCAGAGAAGATGAACGGAGACCGATCGGTGAAAGCCCACACGTTGGGGAGTCCGAATATGCGATCGGTTTGGCGAGGTAGCATTGCGGTGGGTGTAGATCGCGATCCAGAGGAACAAAACCACTCTTGGAAACAGACGGATTCCGGTCAAATCGGCGTTGACCAGAATTTGTCTGGTTCCAAGAGTCGGTTTTGCTCCTTTGGTCCGCCATTCACACCCACTGGAGTGCTACCTCACCCAACCAACCTCATATTCAAACTCCCCAGCGTGTGGGCTTTCACTGACCGGCCTCCGTACATCTTCTCTGGTGAGATTTTTCGGCAACCTAGCCGCAGCCTCTATACTACTTTTGGTTTTTTGGTTTGTTTTGAGTGATTTAATTGTTTCTTTGCATATTTTTAGTACAATGAGTCTGCACTTAGTATTGTGAATGTCCTCTCGTGGTAACCGAGGTAAAGGGGTCGCGGGCTCATACTCATCTAAACGTTAGCTTGCTTCGAGCCCCAACCCTTGGGAGAGGACACCATCCCCCTAACCTTTGCAATAAATGAGTTTAAGCGTAATCCGAAAACGGCAACCCAAGTCGCCAATGTTGAGACTCGCAGGTTGGGCTATCTCATGGGTCCCCATTTAATCGCGTGTGGCTCGTGAATTCTTTAAAAACTTGGAGAAAGGTTACCATGGGGGTACATTAACCACCATGATTGATGGTCGAAAGATGACTTTTGGGCCCGAAGAGATTGTTAAGGCCGTAGGCACTGAATTTGTTGCTTCGGGACCCTTCACCGACGACATTATGACAATGCACCCCACGTTGTTAAAGCTTTACTTATTGCCATTGGCGATTCGCGTGGTGAGCTTATAGTCCGGCGAGCACATTTGCCTCGCTCCTTGAGGTTTCTCGATTACGTCTAAAGAAATTTTTGCTCTCAAGGGCATAAGGAATGAGCGAAGAAGAAATTTTGTGTTGCTTGTATTCCTTCAACACCGAGGTTCCCATTATGCTCCTTAGGTTATGTTTTTAGAGTTTGAGCGCTTTAAGGGGATATGAAAAAGGAAACTGAAATTCCCTTTCCTCACTTGGTGATTGCTCTTGTCACTTTGCCTCTCGCCAGCCTTTTAAGTTTCCCCGTGGCGAAGAGAGAGACGATGAGATAGTCTCCTTCGTTACTGGTACTTGGGGTCAGAGTGTGCGAGGTATTGAGAACTTTTTGCAAAACAAGACGCCGCTGCTAATCCCTTGGCTCAAAAGCCCTCGTCTGTTGGCGGTGTACGCTGCGTTCCGCCACCACAAGAGGGGAATTGGCACTTTACTCGAGACGAGTACAATGAGATTTGGCGTGACTTGGCTGCTATGCATCACCAAGACTTCTTGTAGCAGTCATTTATTGACTACCTCAAAGAGCAGCACCGCAATGATGACGATTTTGGGGGTCTTTTGCACCAGTTGGCTAAGCTTCTTGCCCAAGCACCTTACGAGGCCCCAACCTACCCCTAGTTCCGGCCCCCACCTTGTGGCGATGGTGCCAACGAGTGACTTGGTGGTTGTTAGTCCTGTTGTACACTGTCTTTTATTTTCTTGTTTTCCCTCTTATTTGTTGGTTTGTTTTCTTTTTATGTTGCTTGTGATGACTAACATTGCAGTTTATTTTGCCCAAGTCGGGGGGGGGTGGGGGTTTCTCTCGGCTATCATATCTTTGCTGTTTAGTTCTCTACTCGAGGTGATACCCTTCCTCTCTTTGTTTTCATTGTTGTATCTTTTAGCATCTTTGCATTCACTGAGGGCAGTGACTAGTTTAAGTTAAGGGGAGGGGAACAGTTCGGGTGCTTTCTTTGGTAGTTTGTTTAGAGTCTTGAAAGTTTAAAAATACTTTTTTTTTTGTTGAGAGAGCCTTTCTGCATGAGATTGCTGTTTGTTGTGCTTGCCTGTTGAATACTTGAGTATAGGCGCGCTGCCTACCACTGTGATATCTCTTTGGCATAATAGTTTCACTTGCTAGCCTATTGGCACTTTCGTTTAAGCATTTTTGCTCTTGCTCGTTGGGCTTTGGTTGCTTGTGAGCTGTGACTTAAATGTTATCAAAGGCTACGATTAGTGGAGACTTATGCCGGAGTGGGCTTTCGTGCCTAACTTTCTTTTGGAGTGGTGTCACAATACCTCTTTGTCTGTCATGAAAAAAGCACAATTGTTGTCAATTTCATTATCTTTGGTCGCCAATTGTTGGAACTGAATGCATAACAATCTCTTGGGTTTTGGTTCATTACATGGATGTTACACCCATGGGAGAGGATTATAGGCATTTTATTTATTTATTTATGTTTGGGCCGGTTATCCCTTGCGAGCCACATTGAGCTTTATGCACTTATCCTTGTCTTGGTTAGCTTCACCGTCCATATTGTGTTTGGAGAAAGGCAAAAATATAAAGATTTTATTTTTGGATGGATTGTGAAATATTGTGCTTGAATTGGTGGTGTCCCTTAAAAAAAAAAACACAAACATAGAGAAAAAAAGAAGAAGAAGAGAAGTAAGGGGCACCAATATGTTTGAAAAGGAGGAATTGTTGCCTTATGGTTGAAAAATGTTGAAAGGTTGGAATGAGAGATAAGATGGAACTGAGTTAATGTTAGGGGGCGCACGTTGCATATTTGCCCTATTGAGTTGTCTTAAAAGAATTGACTTTTTCTCCGACACTTGAATTTGTTTTACTCTGTCATGGATGCGATTTCAACACTTGTAGGTTTTCATACTTTGGCACTTTAAAACTCGAGGTCGAGTTTTCAACTCAAGGTCGAGTTTTCTCCAAGCAAGGGAGAATGTGAGTGGCTCGAGGAGAAGTAAAGTTAAGGATGCAACAATATATGGTAAGTCGCATGATCTCAAGATGGGACCTAAGAAAGCATGGATTGTCAAACAATACTCGTAGTAGAGTCTCAGAAATGCTATGAGTACACCAAGTGATGTGGAGGATGAGGTGGATTAATAATGGGGCCCACACTCAAAAAACTTGCAATTCAAAAATTTGGCACAAACGGTGCCGTCACTGCCATGAAATCACAGTGAAAAGAAACCCCAAGGGCTTGTTTGTTTTAGGATTTTGGTTTTGGATTTTGGGTAATGAGAGAGAGAGAGAGAGAGAGAGAGAGAGAGAGCGATGAGAGTAATAATTGAGAAAAAAATTATTGAAGACTGTATGCACAGTGAGAGAAATCCAAATCCAAAACCAAAATCCCCAACCGAACAAGCTCCAAAGCCCCAAACTTCAAGCCCCATCGACAATGACCACCGACACCATTTCCAGCGACAACCATCGACATCGTTTCCGGCAACCACCATCAAAGCCACCTCGTCTCTCTCTCTCTCCGACTCCCACAAGTCTTTCTTTCTGAATCCCACAAGTCTCTCTCTACAAAACTCGTGGGTGGGAGAGCAACGGTGGACGTATGCCAATGCCAGTTCCAATCATTCAAGCCCCATTCCATAATCCTCTGTTCAACTACTTTCAGATCCGCTGGACCATAGGATTGATGTGCCTTTCCTCCAAGTGTAGAATCCATTGGTTCAAACTTTATTACCCAGATCCAAAAACCAACAAACCCTAAGAAGAAAAAGAAGGATAAAACTGTTTTGTATAACAAACTTTAGATTTTTTGTAGCCCCGATTTATGGAAAAGTGAACAACCCAAACGCCAAATAATCAACTTTAGTACACTCTCAGAAATCCAAAAACAACATATCTACAACACCACGGGTCCAAACAAGAGCAGCCCACATGCCCAAATTACCCACCAAAACTAAAGTATCATTAGCTAACAACTGTAGAAATTTTGGCCCAAAAGAGTGATAAAAGGGTTGCTTCGGTGGTGGTTGCCGGCGATGGCGTTGGTGGTCGTCGATGGGGCTTGAAGTTTGGGGCAAACATTTTGGGTTTTCCTTTCTCTGTGAGATTTACACGGCACCGTTTGGGCCAATTTTTGAATTGAAAGTTTTTTGGGTGCGGGCCTCATTATTAATCCACCTCAGCCTCCACATCACTTGGTGTTCATTGGGAAGCCGTTTTTAGAATTGTAAAGTATCTCAAGGCTCATCCAGGACGTGGTCTGGTTTATCGAGCTAATGGTCACTTACGTATTGAGGCTTGCTTTTACATCATTCTAATTGGGCAGGAGGACCATCAGGAGATCCACTACAGGATATTGTGTTTTTCTTGGTGGAAATCTTGTGAATTGGAAGAGTAAGAAGCAAACAGTAGTTGCACGGTATAGTGCAAAGGCAAAATATAGAGCCATGGCCCAGTTGGCTAACATGAGTAAACAGTGGTGATGGCTACTCCCTTTGTGTCTACAAGTGCTCAGTTGGAGGGTGCGCTCTGAAGGGGCATCATGAACGGGTGGGATAACTTCGCAGAAAACACTCATATGGCGGTTGGCGACGGGACAAGGGTGACATTTTGGAATCACGTGTGGTGCGGGGATATGAGCTTACGGGTTGCTTTCCCTAGTATTTATCTTCTGGCATGTGATAGAGATGCAACCGTCGTAGATTATCTTTTCCTTGATGACGGGGTTATAGTTTGGGACATCCATTTGAGAAGGCAAGTTCAAGAAGGGGAGGAAGAGGCCTTGATGGATCTTTTTGCTAGAGTGTATGGCATGCAAGGAATAGGAGGAGGGGGGGATGAGATGCGTTGGAATCTATCTAAATCTGGATTTTTTCAAGTGAATTCTTATTATCAAGCTTTAGGTGGCTATGGGAATGCTTCCTTCCCTTGGCAAGCGATTTGGAAGACAATGGCGCCGTTGAGGGTGTGTTTTTTTGCTTGGTGCGCGGCTCAAGGCATGATTCTTACTATTGATAATTTGATCCTTCGGCGGAGAATCATTGTTAATAGGTGTTGCATGTGTAAATGGGATGCAGAGACAATGGATCATCTCCTCATCTATTGCCCGGTAGCATGGGAACTTTGGTCCGTGGTGTTTTCTTGGTTTGGGTTAAAATGGGCCATGTCGAGGAATATTATGGAACTCCTTATTGCTTGGAACGGGGCTAGAGTGGGCAAGAGAAGGAAGCTTGTTTGGGCCATGATCCCTCTATGTGTGATGTGGACTATATGGCGTGAAAGAAATTCGAGATGCTTTGAAGGGGTCGAAAAACCTTTATTTAGAATCAAAAGTTTTGTGCTTAGCAGTTTGTATAGTTGGGACAATGGAGAATGTAATCCCTCTAATGATTATTTTCTAGATTGGTTTGAGCTTTTTTGTTGAATAGTGGTGGTGTATAGGGCTTTTTGTGTAGGTGACCCTCTTTTTATACACGGGCAGCATTCCCTTAATGCCTTCTATTTAATACAATTGCTTGCTTATCAATAAATAAATAAAAATTTACTAAGTCAATGTCCAAGCCCCGGTTAGAGTTGTTATGTTACAAGCTGTGACTTTGTGATATCTATTCTCCAACTTGAAGGGGAGTGTTAGAATATTTGAGTTGGTATTATTTGAGTAGGTATTGTGAGTCTTGTCCCACATTGGTTAAATAAGTCTTGTATCGAGTTATCTCTTAATATAAATAATAAGTCTTTGTGTTAGGGTTAATTAAAACCCTATACACTTTCTCTCTTTTTCCTTACAACAGTTTCGTAGGTCCCATCTTGAAATTATGCTACTTTCCATATATTGTTGCATCCTTTACTTTTCCTTCAGAAGGATGGAAAGATTTGGCAGAAATAAATCCCATCAAAGTGAGATTTTTTCATGCCCATCGAAAAATAACTGTTGAAAGTTTTGGTGGAGTTGAAACAGTTGTGAATGGATACGAGTAGCATCAGTTGAGGGTGAGCTAAGAGAGAAAAAACTAGGATAATTTGGTCGGGTTAAGGAAGACTGATAGGTTCAACTGCAAGACCAAGTGATGGGCTCACAGTTATCGAACTGTCAACTGTGAAGGCATTCCTAGTGCTGTCAGTAACAATATCCTTGCACTTGCCTCTTGTCACTAATAAAGAATTTTTATATCAGTGGGAAAATCGTTCAATCATTTTCTTATGCCCTTCCATAGAGCTCTTGGTAGTAATCGCTAGCTTCTTTTCGCTTTCAATGGGACCATGCCATGTCATCTTTAACCTTGTTGAAGAACCTATTTCAACTTCTTTTCTTTTTAGTCTGTTCAAATACGCCATAATAGGAATAGGGGTGCAGGCCAACTTCCCGTGCTTATAGAAGTGAAGGTAAGGTTGGCTTTAGACTTGCACCTCCTTTAGTGACTTTTCTCCTTACTTCCCTTGATGCAAAGTTCGAAGTTTCAAGATCAGGATATTACTGATAGCGGCCAACAACCAATACGAACAGTATCGACCAATATATACATTACCGTCAGTATTGGGGGTTCAAAAATCCCTTTATGTGTCGGCGTCCTTGATGGCTGATATTTAGAACCCTGCTAGATCTCCAATATGCATCAGCAAAGCCATTTTAGTTTGCAATAGGTGGTCTCCTAAACATCTTCTCCAATTCATGTTGCATGAATCAACTTGTCCATTGTGTCGTTTTAACATTTGTTTCATTAAGGTTTTCATGTGGGAGTCATTTACAAGAGCAGGCTTCTTTACTTGGGTGAGGAAGGATTGTTGTACACGACTTAAGTAAACTTTTTGGTTTTTGTTTAGTTCTTCATATCAATGTTTGTATTAAAACTTAAATCGCAAATTCGATATATTTGTTGCTGATTTACTCTTTCATATTTCTATGCTTCTTTAGCTTTATAATTGTTTTTCATATCTCCTAAATAATCATGAAGTATTTTTAATTTTTTTTCCCTTCTGCCAGGTGCAAAGAAAGCATGTTTACGACCTTAGGCAATTAATTTTGACGGGTGATTCTGAAAGTTGTTCCCAACATATATTCCAGTGAGTCGCTTCCTCCTTAATTCAGCTTTTGTGCCTCCTATTCAAGTAGATCTGTCAAGTATGATGAATTTGCTTTGTATGTATGCATAAATCATATAAACAAATGCTCCCTGATTGTGTATTTTTTGCGAGTACATTACTCTGTGGGTAGTAAATTCTCATTTTTATTTCTTTCTAGAATAGTGTGGAAAGCAGTAGGGATCGTTTAATTGGCATATTGATGGCCAGGAATTTAATGTTTATGTGTTTTCCCGAATGCTTTTGTTAGAGTTTGTCCCCATCGGTATAATAACGCTTACCAAGTTAGTTACCAGCCTTGTGGGCTAAATTCTCATTGCCTATTGGCTTGGAGTGGATGCTTTAAAATGGTATCAAAGAGGAATCAGGAGGTTTTGGACAAGGCTCAATTTTGCTCATTTTAATTTGTTCCGGTTTTGTGCTATCTCAGATTATGTACTCCCAAGTCATTTGCTTTATGTATGAACTGTGTTCAACGTGTGGGGCAATGGTAGTGTCTTTCCCTCATTAATAAGAGGAAGTCTCTAAGCTACTATGTGACTATGATTGTCATGACACCTCAAATCTGGGCATGACTGGCTGTGAACCATGAAACTAACCCACAAACATCCAAACTCCATATTTAATAATTTAATATACGAAATACCAAAGTAAGTGATTGTTTGGCTGGACGAGATGAAAAGAAAATGCCTGAGAGGTCCAAAGGGTAGGTCCTGACAGTGCCACATAGTTCTTGACTACACTCCAAACTCACCCAAAAAATGCTGAGAAGAAACGTCATATTAAAGCTTAATGAATGATAAAGCATGTTAAACATAAAATGGATCAATGTGTCATCTAGGCCATATAAAGAAATGGTTCCCGATAAAAGTTAATGGCTTGACGAATAGTATCAAGAATGTTATATACAAGTAGTCAACGAATTAAATGACGAATAATTGAGGGAGAAAATCTTGTTATATTACCAGAATGTTGGAATAGTTGTATCAAGACCAAGATCAAGTACAACCATAACATGGGAATGGTAAAATGAATTCGTACCAAATGCCAAGTAATTTCTCTGGGCATAAGGCCATTTAGTAGAACATCGCACCTTGGGTCACCTAGCCTCACGTGGGTCCTTTCCGTAAGCTGAATGAGAATAAAGTCTCCACGATTTTACTCTGGTTTTTTTGGTAATTTGTTGAGCACTGGAGTAACTGGATCTTTTTTTTTTTGATAGGCAAGTAATTGGATCTTACCTGGGTCTTTTACCTAATGAGCCTTTTCCCAGGGTCCCTAAAGTCACCGAAGTCCCACACGGGTGGTTCCCAACTTTCAGCATTCGAAGTTGTAATAAAATCACAAATAACTGCAAATTAGGGTCAGTTGCACCCAGACTATTCCCTATGTTGCTGCACACTCGTAATCTATGAAGCGCAGATACTCCCAACTGCTCGTTGTATCAGTGCAGACACTCCAGGGACAAATGACTCGCCGGGGACACGTGAGGATATGTAATGCGTGTCCAGTATTCTAAAAGGCGGCCGCCTAGGCCAATTAGTCCCCGCCTAGGCGCTATGAGGTTGTCCGACGCCTAGATTAGACAACCAACTAGTCAGGCGCCTAGTCCCAGTATAGGTGCTAGGCGGCTTACTAGTCGGCGCTAGGCGCCCTTTTTCCGACCGACTGGCGCCTAGCGAGTTTTAGAACATTGTGCATGTCCAATAAATTTAGTTATTTTTAAGCAAGGGACTCACTGGGAACACATGAGGGACACCTGTGTCTCAATTTGGACACGGGTAGAAGTATGACGGTGAATATTTTGAAATATTTAAAGCTTGTTTTGGGGTTATAATAATCCAAATAGGTGGTGAAAGTGACTTGTTTGAGATAAAGGATCCTAATGATCCAACAGAGTGTCCGCTTGAGAATCATGTTTGGAATCACGCCTCTCGATTGGGGGAAAGATGGGAAAAGATTTCACGGGGCTTTACGCGATGCTACTCAATGAGGTTTGGAATAAAGTACCCTAGACTTGATAGATCACGTGAGAGACCTGTAAAAGAATCTCCTTGAAGATAGGTCATGTTCTCAAAGGAGATGGATTCTAGGTGGCTGCGGCTCTTAAAAGTGCGAATAAAGGAATATTACCAAATAAAACCATCATTTACTTGTATTATTTACCAAATAAAACCATCATTTACTTGTATTATTTAAAAAGGAAACAATAATAATTGTGAAGATACTATTAGTTTTTGTTATTTCTAGATGGAATGTTCGTATAAATAAGAACAAATTATCTATCTTACTATATACGTAATTTTTTTCTATCCCCCGTCGTGCCTGTGTCCCCATGTATTTAGAATTGTTTTCTTGTGTCCGTATCTTTGTCTGTGTCTGTATCTGTATCCGTATCCGTATCCGTATCCGTGCTTGGCTCATGATAGAGTTAGAGCAATGGCAAAAGTAATAATGTTTGATCAAAGAATACTGTTATGGGTACCTAAGAAGCATGGATACGGAACGTGGAGACAATACGGACACGCGGATACATAATTACTCTAAAATATAGGAGAGACATGTTAGGGATATGTTCAATAATATATGTTATCATATACTATTGTATATATCTGTTAACAATACTTCACGTCCTAAATGAAATTATTGGTTAGGTTATTGATTGATTCCGTACAAGAGATATTGTATTGCGAAAGATAACATAATTGATAATACAAAGATAAAAATGTTTATACGTTGCATTTATGGGTTGCATGTCTAATTGTCCAAGGTTAAGCCTATTAACCTTAGGCAAACCTTACAGTGGCTAAAAGACTATAGTACCCCAACAATAAAAAGATAAATAACATTAATACGTTTCACACCCCTCCTCAAACTTAGGACGCTAGGGGAGAGAGCATCGGGAGTTTGCCAAGGAGGACATGAAATCGAGCAGCAACGTGAGTTTTCGTGAAGAAGTCAGCCAATTGAAGAGAGGATGGAACAAAGGGGAGGTCAATAGTGCCTAATTAGAGATGGTGGTGAATGAAGTGACAATCAATCTCAATAATCAATATGCTTTGTATGCTTCATGGAAGACAAAATTGTGGGCAATATAAATGTCACCAGGTTAAATAAAAAAACCTAATTAATTGTATGACAGTACGACTAAGCTACCCTTAAAAACAATATTAAATAACAAGAGCTCTAAATTGTAATTTCACGTTCACAGGCTGCCCTGAGAAGAGAATACAAACAGCTGCCGACCATATTCCTCAGTGGTGACTTGTTTCTGCCAACCCTAGTTCAGTTGGCAATCGCACTAGTATTCTTCTTCTGTGTTGGTCTTTTTTTCTCATTCCACATGTAAATACTTTCATAAAGTTAGTCGTTGCGTTACCATATAATGAGCACTGCTTCTATACAAAGTGATTTATTATGTCATTATCTGGAGTACACTAATAGGTACATGCAAGCAGTGGTAGACGAAATGATTTTCGGAAACGTCGATCCACTGAAGGTATGTGGAAATTTTGGATAAACTTATGGTGTATGGCCATCTACACAATCGGATTATGAGTGAACTTTATATCAAATCCTATAGCATCCAAGCAAGTGGAATTTGGGCAAGCTCTTGAAGGAGTTCAATGGAATTGGAGGGAAGATATTGAATGGTGAGTTTGTAAAGTTGTCATTTTGTTCTGTAATAGTGCAGATTCTTTGTGTTATAAATTTATAATCATCAGTACAAAGTACAAACCATCAAGTAATGGGTCTTCTACAGAGTCTTTTGTGGCGATTACAGACAAAGCTTTACTGAAATCCCTTGCACAGCTTCAATGGTTACACACTGTAAATATAAGTGATTTTGCCTTTCCAAACTTGCCATCACCACCAAATTCCTTCCGAGGAATCCGTAGGAAGAGTTCCTCATTGAAACGTTGGCTTGCCATATGCTCTGACGATTCCCCCAAGTGAGTGCATCCTTAATTACTTGATGTTGGGCTTTTTTTATACGAATGGTCCCCAATGTATTAGCTAATTGTCAATTTGGTCCTCAATGTACAAATCATGTCTATTGCATCCCAAACGTTTACAATGTGTATTTAAATGGTCCTTGAGACTAACTCTGTTAGTGCTCACCGTTATGCATGGGTATTTTCGAAATTTCATCTTTGAACAAAACCCTAGCCACACAACTTCATCTTCACCCACACAACTTTATCTCACCACCAGCTCTCTCTCTCTCACAGGCAAATCAATCGTAAACCTCTCCCGCTCATATCCCCCTAACAAACTCTCCCCAAACCTAACATCCCCACAAACTTCCACATCGCAGCATAGGTTGTCCCATCAAAAACTCCTCCACCACTCTCCCTTCTGCGCGCTATGGTGTGTCGTCACACTCAATCACCGGCTGCCTCATCACGGCGGATAGCTGGAGCGAGACGTTCATTTTGGTGGCTAGCGAACTCTAGCGGGTGGAGGAGGATTTCTTGAAGGTTTGGGCATTTCAAAGCAGAGGAGGAAGACGACGATGGCTTCGGCGACTTCTCCTTCGCGTCCCTCCTTTTCCTCCTCTGATCAGATCAACGGCCAACAACCCACCCTTTCCTCATCCTCCTCCTCGGATGACAAGGGCGATTTCGTCGAATCCCCGCTCCGATCCGCTCCCCCCACTGGGGTTTTGAACGCCTAGTCTTCTAGACTTTCGGACCCATTTGGGTTTATCCCAGATCAGTCTCGATGTTGGCGCCAAGTCATGCTGAGTCTGGAAAGACGCATTGGGTCAAGCCCAGAGGAGCTCTGCCGCTCTCACTCAACGGAACTGACATTGATTCCTTTTCTTCTGCCATTATTGGAGAACAAATCTAAAACCCAAATTTGGACAGTAAAATCTAAGACCCAAAATAGTCCGCACACTTGGAATCAAGAAGACCATACCAAAGATACTACACTAGACTGCAAATTTACATGGGTTTGTGATTTTGAATAGTTTCTGTAGAGAGATGGCAATTGGCAAGATGGGTCTGTCCATAAATGATTGAAACTTGAAACTCAACGAAAATTTTGGTGTTAAAAATATGAACTTTGATCCTTCGGGGTACTGCTCCCACAGTTGTGTGAGATTTGTTTTATTTCGCGTAGTGGTTTTAGTTGACCCCCCTCAAGGTTAACACACCTGTCTTTGGTGGGCTACGGTTTTGTTCACAGATGAAATTTTGAAAATACCCCTGCGTTTAACGGTGAGCACTAATAGAGTTAGTCTCAATGACCGTTTAAATACACATTGTAAACGTTGGGAATGCAATAGACATGATTTGTATATTGAGAACTAAATTGACAATTTGCTAGTACATTGGGGACCATTCGTACAAAAAAGCCCTTGATGTTGTATATTTGGCTTTGCATTTTCTCACGATAGAATTTGATTTGTTGGAGCCACATGATCAACGCAGAGATGGAAAGTACAAAGGAACTGCTAATATTCTTCGCAAGTACCTTGGAGATTATTTAATTGCTTCATATTTGGATGTTGTACAAGAATCTGGTTACGATGAGCCATATGTGAAGGAAATAGAGGTAACATCTGTCCTGCATTACTTATGTGATGGATTGGATTTGCATATTTACTTAGGTGATGGATTGGTTTTTACTATGATGTAATCACTTCGAGCACACTAGATATTTCTTGGTTTGTCTGAAAATAATGAAATTTTTGTTATTGTAACTTCGTATAACTGTTTGGATCAAAAAAAATTTGCATATCTTTCAGAGACAAGAATATCCAAGGGATTGCTAATTATCATTTTACTGGCTTCTTATAAATTAAGGATTTCTGCTTATATTTGTGTGAACTTCATGGAATGCAGAGGGCAGTTCTTGTGAAAACTCTAGATTGTTTCTGGAGGGATCATCTTGTAAACATGAACAGGCTCAGTTCGGCGGTATACTTTAGACCTCTGCTTACATGGCACTCTTCAACTTTCATATTGCGTAGGTTTATGTGGACCCTGTTTCTGCAGGTAAATGTGAGAAGTTTCGGGCAAAGGAATCCGCTTGAGGAATACAAGATTGACGGTTGTCGGTTTTTCATCTCTATGCTTAGTGCAACTCAGAGGCTAACTGTAGAATCACTCTTGCGGTACTGGTCATCTCCTATGGAGTCCCAAGAACTTTATATTCCATAAAACCAAAATTGTTATGATGCTGAAGATATCAGCTTTTTATTTATGTCTACTCACGTTTTTTGGTTCCAAATTCTTTCTCTAGAAAATTGAATTTCCTTCTAATACACCAGTTCTCACTCCCTCTCTAATTCTCTATGACATCAGTGGTGTATAAGGACGAGATTGAATTGGTTATATGGTAGGGAGAGTGAAGTGTATAGGGAAAAGAGAGAATTTAGAATTGGATTTGGGGGTTGGGAGTGGAGGCAGGGCTGGCCTTGAAGTTTGGGTTGTCCAAGTCCATCAAAGTTACATTGCACTTTTAGCTTGAATTACATCAAAAAATTAAAAATTAAAGTGTAACTTCGATTATAGTGTTTTATGATTAGCACGATTCGATTCAAAGAAAACAATTTCTCCTAGCATTTTTTTGAAGAAATGTATGGTTAATCTTTCTCCCTAGATTTTTGCTTTGGTATTTTTTTTGGTTTTATTTACTTTTCGTCATCATTTTTTAGATTAATTGTGGATCTCCACGAAAGGAACAATATTACTTGAAATATATAAAAATGTGAACCAAAAAGTTTTTAAAGGTTTAGATAGGACAAAGTTAAGGACAAAAATCTCCCTCTGTCCGTTTTTTAGAGTCTATTATTTCATTTTTGGTTGTCCCTTAATAAGTGCCTATTTTGTAAAGTTAGTAGGTAAAAGTTGGTGTATTTTTCATTTTGCCTCTAAAAGTAGATTTTATTTTAAAAAATTAGTGAGTAAAAGTGTAATTCATAGAGGGTGAGTATAAAAAATAGAGAAAAAAGTTGATATGAAAGTGTATTGATGATGTCTCCTTGAGATGGCAAATGAGCGGGTTGAAACGGGTCATTAGTTGAATATGGACGGGTCGAATATGGGTTAATAGTAGGCGGTTGAAATGGGTTGGGTCAAATATGGGTCAAGCCAATCCGACTTTTTTTTTTTTGGGGGGGGGGGGGGGGGGGGTGGGTGTGTGGGTGTGGTGGTGTTGAAGGTGATATCTTGCTTTTTTTTTTTATAATCCAAAAGGGTGGGAGGGGACAATTAGTGTAGCAACCTCCCTTGGGCGTGACCATAGGGGCTTCCTATCCGCCAATAGAATGTCTGGTTCGAGCTATAACTATTGTCCGGGAGGATGGACCGTCACCTTGGCACCACCTAGTGCACAGCTGATGAAAGATCCCTCCCTTTAGTCCACAAACGAGGTTTGAGCACCTGTTGGGACTCAAACTCTCGCCTGCACTAAGGGGGTGATGATCCCCACCAACTGAGCTTCCACATCGGCGGTTAACTTGCTGTTAGACTCTGTTTCTTCTCATTTTCGGATAACTGCTTCTCCCATCCAAAAACAAAAAACTTGCATCCCTTATTGTAATTTCCAATACAAAACTATCTTCATTTCATCCTTGCAAATGATCAACGTAACCAAATATTTTAAGAGAATAAAGCTATGAAGAAGCTTTCATGAGTGAAGCAAATATCGGCTTGTTTTGGCTTAAAAAGTAAAAGTGATTTTTTTGTTTGACTTTATTCAATTTTTATCGCATTTGCTAGTTTTGTATCAAAATTTTGTAACTTATTGATTGGTCTCGATGAGAAGAATTAGAAAAGTAAAAAATTATAATTGAAATAATTTTTTGAATAATGACAAAAATAAGTAAAAAAGACAATTTCTTTTACTTATTTCTGTATTTTGAAAACAAATTATGAGTTTCGATTATAATTTTTTACCTTTTCGATTTCTCTCGTCGAGACGAATCAATAAATCTAAAAAGTTTGACACAAAATTTGTGGGCCCCATCGTGGATTCGTTACATTAATCTAAACCGTTCATCTTGTAGAACTCGCATAGTAGTATATTCATGCAAAAAATTAGTTTCATCGGACATCAATAGGTATATCAAAAATTAAATTTTGATTTGTAAAATGGACGGTATGATTCTTTAAAGTTAAATTGTCCATGACCGTCTATTTTAAAAATCCAAATTCAATTTTTGATACATTTATTTTCACCTAAGGTGGAATTAATGTAATCTAAAAAAAAACAAACGAAAAGGATTCAGCACGATCGGTTGAACTTTTACCTAAGGTGGCAGCCGATCACAGTTTGCATGTTGAACTTTTGCACGATCTAGTTTGATGGAGGAGGAAAAGACGGGCCCGTTTCTTTTGAGTCTAACCCATTTTTAACCTATTTAAGCCCATTTAAATGGGGAGCTGGGGGGCTGCTGTCCCCGAATTCAGGGCCCACTCCGGTCTCGCTCCGATGATCGGAAGCGTTCACTTCGTAGAGCTCGTCGAGTACAACAACTGTGCAAAAAATCAGCTTAATTGGATATCATTAAGTGCCTGATTGGAACCTTTTTATCTTTAAAAGAATGGATCCGAAATACTTGATCAAATCTATTGTAACCCATGGACCGAGAGTTATATGGGCTCCGATCAGGTACTTAATGATATCCAATTAAGCTAATTTTTTGCATAGTTGATCTACTCGACGAGCTCTACGAAATGAACGCTTCCGATCATCGAAGCGAGACCGGAGCGGGCCCATAAATGAGCACAACAGCACGCTGCTGTTCCCAAGGGGACAGCAGCCCCCTTGCAATCCTCTTTTGTCGCGCCATCCCATCCAGGCTTTTTTCAAAAATGTTACTTTTTGCATTACAAAGTTTAAAATTCAATATTTTTTATTATATGTATCAATTTTTTTTGTAAAATTTATATTTTTAGAATCTATTCAAAGAGATCTATCAAAACAAGATCCATATTGAATAAAAAAATTATGTGCAATTTTTGTTTTGTTTTTTAGAGTGTGAATTGTGAATTGTGAATTTTTTGAATGTGAATTGTGTAGAGTTTGTGTGAATTCTACATTTATGAGGTGTGAATTGTTTCATTTTGGAAGGTATGAATTATTCAGAAAAGGTGTGAATTCTTTCATTTTACAGGCGGTGAATTCTGTATTTAAGATCTGTGAATTCTTTCACTTTAGTTTGTGAATTGTATATTGTGGGGAGTGAGTTATGATGTGTGAATTCTGCATTTTGGAAAGTGTGAATTGTTTAGAAGCGGTGTGAATTCTTTCATTTGAGGGGAGTGAATTCTTTCATTTTGGGGTATGAATTGTGTATTTTGTGGAGTGTGTAGTGATGTGTGAATTTTGCATTTGAAAGGTGTGGATTCTTTCATTTTGGTGTGTGAATTGTGTGTTTTGGGGAGTGAGTAGTGATGTGTGAATTCTGCATTTTGAGAAGTGTGAATTCTTTCATTTTGGAGGATTTGAACTGTTCAAAAGGGTATGAATTCTCCATTTAAGGGGTGTGAATTCTTTTCATTTTAGGTTGTGAATTGTGTATTTTGGGGAGTGAATTGTGTATAGTATTGTTAGATTTATTGGAGGGCTCCAACCTAAAACCAATTGGCAATAGGTAGAGTAGCCTCTAGAATTTATTAATCAAGTTTGGGTGGCTTAGATGAGCGATGTGTGATAAGTCTAACAATCCCCCTCACGTGCAGCCTAAATGCACATGGAGGTGACAGACCAGGAGTTGACTGACTGACTCGGGTGACAGAGATGACAAAGACTTTCCCATGAGAGGTGAGACCATCCAAGACCTAGCTCTGATACAATGTTAGATTTCTTGGAGGGTTTTAACCTAAAACCAATTGGCAATAGGTGGAGTAGCCTTTAGAATTTATTAACCAAGTTTGGGTGGCTTAGATGAACGATGTGAGACAAGTCTAACATAGGATGTGTGAATTTGCATTTGAAGGATGTGAAATCCTTCATTTTGGAGGGTGTGAATTATTTGTAAGATGTGTGAATTCTTTCATTTTGAAATGTGAATTGTTTATTTTGAAAAGTGAATTGTGTAGATGATGTGTGAATTCTGCATTTGAGGGGTGTGAATTTTTTCATTTTGGATGATATGAATGTTTAGAAAGGATGTGAATTCTTAATAAAAGGATACAAAAATAACTTTTTTTTTGTGTACATAATTTCATATTCAAAATGGATCTTGTTTGAAAGATCTCATCGAGTAAGTTTCAAATATATATATATATATATATATATATATATATTTCAAAATTTGTTATATAAAACAAAAGTTATAATTGTTTAAAGTTTTAACCATATACGAGCTGTATATACTTATGTATGTATATATATGGATAAGTATGTATGTGTAAACATGTAGCAATTCTAGAGAGAGAAAGAAAAAGTTACGACTCTAAGATATTATTTGGTGATTTTCAAACAATACTCAACCATTCATCAATGCCAAATGTCAATTTCTTTCTCAAAGCACTAACAAAAGGTAATGGGTCCCACAATATTAACCAACTAACGCATGTCCGTGCCTGAAGGCACGGCTCTAAATTGATGATTGAAAAATTATTCAGTTTTATCCCTCTAACCTCTTTAACACAAAGGTAGAAAAAACTCAACATAACATCCTTCTTCCTCATCAATGACAGTGTTCAAATGTCCGTGTCTAAAGATAGACACGACGTAACACATTGTAAATAACATATCCTTTCCTCCGATTGATTATCTCCACATATTCTTCCCTCAGTTGGAAATCAATATCATAGAAATAATTGCCGATAGAAGCTTGACATGATAGACATATATAGGATAGAAATGAAATCTCAACTTAGCAGTGGCAACCCAATTTCAGAATGGCTGATTAATTCAATTAAGAACGTAAATAATTTTTTCCTCCTTGGATGATATTCAAAATTAACCTATTAGGTATATGGACAGGTAGAGGTGGTGTTTACCCAGAATTTTTCCCAATAGTAGCATTCCCAAGAGAGAAAAAGGAGCATTCCCACATCAAAGTGATCAATCCACATTCAACAATCAATCACTTTCTATTAAATAGTGAGCTCATGAAATTACAGACCATGAAAATACTAAACATAGCTCAAAACCCTCCAATTTACCATATATGTTGAAATTTGTTAATGAAGCTTACTTATGACAACCAAGAGTCGATGCCACAAAGCAATAAAATCTTTAATACAATGTTTTATTATACATGCCAAACAAACAAAAACAATGATATTTCACATCGCCCTTGACATTTTTCTGGCAAACAGACACACCAAAACACACTAAGATTGTAATCACACCCAAGTCTTGTACATACAAAATATTGTACAACACAATATGATAAGGTTTATGGATTTTAAAAATCGAAAATGAAAATAACGCACCAGAATTTTGTGGCCTCATATACTTCGAGCATACATGTAACACAACACAATCTCACTTTAAAAGAAAACAAAGTAATCATTGTCTAGGTCTAAGCTATTTGTATTAATACACAAAAATTTGCTAATGTTTCCTAGTAACATTGTATACAATCCTTTTTGCAAAAAAACAAACACTGTATACGATCATGATCACTCGGGAATAGTAATTACAAAGGTCTCAACTTGTAAAAATTATCCATTTTTCTTATACTTTCTTGCTCGAGTGTGAATTTTGCAATTTGTCTAAACCTTAGGAGGAGATCATAGGTTACGAAATCTACAATTGTAATAACCCTTCTCGACCGGTTGCTCCAACTCCCGCTCCTACAAACAGTGAGACCAAATGCAAGGGTGTACGGCAATGAAATGATCATTAAACATTCATTTGCATTTGTAGCGGCTCATAAATCGAGAGAGAAGGAAGACATATCATCAAAAGTAATAAAAATAAGTATCAAAAGTTCTTCGAATTCTGGCCTGAATACATAGGCCTGTAAATGCATCTGAATCATTGGATATCACAATGGTCTATTAGTAAGATGCTATCAACCTAGCTCAACGAAAAAATAAAAAAGAAGCTATCAACCTAGCTATGTGTTATCAACAATATATGTAAAGCGCTCCATAGGAGGCAACGCTTTACATATATTGTGAATACACAATATATATCATATGTGAGTTATTCTTTTAACTGATTAGACATTAAACGTAGAAATAACTGGAACCAAACAAAAGTATATATATCGGATGTTGTAGAAGTTATATATACCGAATCGACAATTGGTATAATTTTTTGCATATGAGGTTAATACTACTTTCATTAAACATAAGTTTGAATTGTTCATCATACTTTTGAACACCATGCAAAATCAATTGAATAAACATCTCTAAAATTGAAGATGACGTCCTGTAATATCCTCTTCTTCCTTTTTTTCGTCGGTAATATCCTCTTCAAAAGAGTAGAAAAGGACAAAGTTACATGGAAGAAGAGAAAATTGATAAATTTAAGGAACTTGTTAACCTATAATTGGTAGAGAGAAAACAAAAAGAAAATAACTATTGATATGGTTTCTCACATTTGCCCTCTGGTTGCTTATGATAGCTTCTCTCTTGCAAAAAGAAAATATAAAAAATTGGTCTAGGGTCTACTATAGAGAACTTGTAATCCAATTAGTCCACTTCTAATGTTTGTAACCTCTCTATTAGATAAATAGAAAAATTCAATCAATGGAATCAATCTACAAAACAGATTAATGTTATAATAAAACACAAACAATGAAAGGAAGAACTAAGAAGGATCAAACGTTTCCATAAAAGTCTGCGAGAAAGAATATATATGTATATTGAAAATCTTGCTCAAACTATTCTGTAGTTGTTTAATGCCATCGTAGCGTTTTCCTTATATATATGGAACCTTTTTTTTTCCCATCGAGTGTGAGCGGTAAAATTTGAATTTCATTCTGTGGTGGCCTCGGTTACCGCCTCGGTAACCTGGCTGGGCGTTCCGAGCTAGAGCTCCTTGGGAGTCCGGTCAGCAGATTGGTTGGAACCTACAGTCCTGGCATGCTTCTCGGTTCATCGCTCGGTTGCAAGACTGATTTCGGAGAATGCTATCAGCACAAGTTCCTGCTTCGGTGTATCCGAAGCTCTCTGAGAGAGGCAGTTACGCCAGATGGGTCCCATGAGGATCGTGCAACAAGCGTAATCATTGGGATCAGGTCTGGCCATGTGCTCCGTAACCGCTTCATTCCTTTCGTCATATATGACGTCACCCGAGGCAGTTACCTAAGCGTATCCTCCACGCTTTAGCTTGAAGGTCAAGTAAACCTAGATCTATAAATACAAAAGGATACTCATCTTTGAGAGGTATGCCATTCTTCCCTAACCCTAGATCTACATTCTCCCCTGATATCTAACTTGATTGTTGGAGGGTCACTGGACTACCCCGGCCTCAGTGACTTGTTGTAGGTCCAGAGGCAGGAGAACGGATCAGTGGAGGGAGAATCCTAGCCCAGGTCAAGGTCTCGTCAAATCGAACCCCTACAATTGGCGACTCTGCTGGGGACCTAGCCTCCCCTTTCAATATTCATCTCCCTCTCTCCAAAAAATTCTGTTCATCTCTCCTACTTCAGATATGGTGGAGGTTGAAGAAACGCACCGCAGTGACCCCACCCTAGGGCTCGGTCCCCTCACGGACCATAACCTGGCCTCCGGCGGAGCCAACACTCTGGGAAAAACTCATATGTCCATCGGAGTCGGAGCCGGGACCTTAATGCCAAACGGCGGCTCGTCCTCTGAACTCCACACCTACATCCGCCACCTAGAAAGGAAAATCGACGACCTAACGACGGTCATAGAATGGGACAAACATGTTCGAGATGAGCTGGCAGAGATCAAACATCTCCTGCAGATCTCCCGATCTTATTCCTCTGGAAGCCGTGGCGGAAGAAGAAATCATCATAGCCCTTCCTGCAGTCGCGAAGGGGGCCACCTGGTGGAGCACTGGTCTCAGCCCTCAGTGAAAGACCGCCTGGAGCCACCAGGTGTAGAGGATGGTCGAACCAAATGGCGAGCGAGGCATAGGAAACGTTGCCATTCCCCAGAGCAACCTCGTCGAAATCCATCTGCCTTTGAGAGACTCGGAGTAGGAAGCGTATCAGCCTCTTCCACTCATTCGGTTCGGATCGGTAAGGGGCAGCATGAATCCACCCCAAGCATTTTAAGGGCCACAAAGGAAGACGACGGCCTCTTGGAGTTCCAGACAAAGGGATACCATGAGCGTTTGAAAAACGCCCGGACTAGTAGCCCTATCGTCTCGCACCCTAAAGAAACCTGTAACAGAAGCCCAGTCACCGAGCGCCTCGAGCCTTCCCCTCAGGATAGTCACTGAAGAGACCGCCACGAGCGCTCCCCTGTAAGTTGGCAAGTGTCGTTCCGAAGAGAAAGGAGTATAAAAGGCTGGATAAACTTGCCCCGAAGAAGCGTAACACGACCGAGCGTTAAGACGGTTCCGACCGTTCGATCCGACCTCACCGCGACTCTAGACTCGAAAGACTCACGACCTCTCATTTCACAAGAGAAATCGACTCGATCACCCCCCCAAAAGGATTTACCCAACCCAAATTTGCCAAGTACGATGGCAAGACCGAGGCTTACACTCACCTGGTACAGTACAAGCTTGTCACGTCCCTATTTCTCCGGAACGAACCTTCGAATGATGCCTTCTTATGTAAGGTCTTCCCTGCCAGCCTCGGCAACTTGGGTCTCACGTGGTTTAACCAGCTCCCTGCCCGGTCGATCTCCTTGTTCGACTCCCTATGCGATGCTTTCATGACTCGGTTCGTCACGAGTAACAACCATGAGAAGGAAATCGATTCCCTCCTCGCTCTCTAAAAGTGAAATGACGAAACACTCCGCCAATACGCTGGTTGCTACTGGGAGTTGTTTAACGAAATAGAAGGCTGTGACGGCGTCATCTCGGCCCGAGGATTTAAGCTCGGTCTTACCTCCCAAGACGAACAAGTTTACGATGACCTCGCCCGCCACAAGCCCAATTCCATGAAAGACCTCATGACTTGAATCGAAGGATGGTGCCAGCTTATTGAATCAAAGGCTGAAAGGGGCATCGGGAAGCCCATGAGTGCAAAGACAACATTAACTTCGGCAGTTGAGCCGGTTCCCACACCTGTTTCAACCCCTAAGAAGCAGGTCAACAACATCAAGCTACCACCAAAGAAAGGACCAAAGCCTAGCGACTTCAACGCCGAGAAAATAGTCTTTACGTCTCCATTTACCGGATCATCGACCAGGTGAAAGATCAACCTTTCTTCTCCTTCCTGAACCAAAAGCTTGGCACCGAGAACCGGAAAATCAAAAACCCTATCATTAGGTGCAGTTACCACAACGAGCAAGGTCACTTTACTACCGCTTACAAGCCCTTCAAGGCTTACTTGGAGCAGCTTGTCACGGAGGGCCACCTCGGTAACTTCATTGACCACGAGAAGACAAGGGCTCGGGCACAGCGTACCGAAAACCATACCGAAGAGGAGGTTTAAACGATCCATGTTATCCACGACCCTCTCAACTCCGAGGCTGCTCGTATCATCTATGCCGAACTAAATGACACCACTTCTTCCAAGCATGTCATGTTGCTCGGTCCCGAATCAAAGTGCCCCAGGACCGACGACGGCACAAAGTGGACCATCACCTTTACTGAGAAAGACCTCGACCGCATACAGCTCCCGCACAACGACGCCCTTGTGGTCACGCTGCGCATCGGAACCTATAACGTCCGACGCGTCCTCGTTGATCAGGGCAGCTAGGCCGAGGTCATGTACTACTCTCTGTTTAAAGACTTGAAGCTCTCGGATACCGACCTCCGTCCCTTCGAAGTTTCCCTCATCAAGTTCAACAGAGCTCCGGTATGGCCCTTCGGCATGATTACTCTCCTTGTTAGTGCCGGTTCGGTGGTCCTTGACATGGAATTTATGGTGGTCAACGTTCTTAGCCCATACAATGCAATCGTCGGGCGCACCTGGCTCCATAAGCTGAAGGCCATCGCCTCCACTTATCACTAGGTGGTCCGTTTCATCGGTGCCAATGGGCGCCAGGAGGACGTGTAGGGAGATCAAACCGCGGCCAAAAGATGTTATGTCAACGCGGTCCGAAGCAATAAGCAGACTTCCCGGGTCAACCTTATTGAGGTCCCCGAGGCCCCAATTTTGGAAGATGTCGGCAGACCGACCGATTAGAAAGCAGTAGAAGACCTTGTCATTTTTCCAATCGCCGAAGACGGCTCCCGTTACTTCCTCATCGGTTCCTCACTTAGTGATACCGATCGAAACGAGACGTTTGATTTCCTCAAAAAGAACATAGAAGTATTCGCACGGACCCCATATGAAATGCCCGGGGTCGATCCCTCGTTTATCTGCCACGAGCTCAACATTGACCGAACGAAGCACCCCGTTGTGCAAAAAGCAAGGCGATCCTCCCCGATCCATTCAGAAGTTGTTATAAACGAAGTCAACTGGCTACTAAACGCAAAGGCCGTCCGAGAAGTGCAATACCCTAGATGGTTGGCCAACACCGTAGTGGTAAAAAAGAAGAATGGCAAATGGCGGGTTTGTGTTGATTATTCCAATCTCAATGACGCTTGCCCGAAAGAATTCATCCCCCTTCCACGGATTGACCAGCTCTTCGATGCCACAGCTGGCCATGCCCGACTCAGTTTCATGGATGCCTACCGGGGTTACCACCAGATTGCCAAGAGCCTGTTTCAGGTCATCCTCATTCTACCCAAGAGCCTATTTCAGCTCTTCGATCTCACACTCATGTGCCTTGCATCTGTCATTTATAACCAATGCTCGAGCACCGGCCTGCCAACACAAAATAGGAGATGTCGATCAAAACCAATATTCAATCGAAAAGGGGTTGAAGAAAAGCAACTTACATTCAGCAGCGCCTGTGCTATTTCCCCTATCAGGTCCTCGGTGCAGCTTGGGACAGCTCGGGCATCCTTCGGAAGAATGCAAGACTGAAGCAGCCCGAACGCCATCCCGATATTAGTGGAAGCACTGTCGGCATGATGAATCAGGCGCCCCCGCATAGTGTCGGACCTCGGGAGCCCAGGGGACCTCTCTTGCTGGAACCTGGCCTTCGCATTGGTTTCCCCCCCGGCTGTCTCATCTTCCCCGTCTCCTCAGACTGCCTCCTCTTCGATCAGGATCATCTCCCTATCTCTCCCTCGGTCGTAGCCCCCTTCCTCGGTCCAAGCCCTCTTCTTCGGAGGCTCTTGCGGAGAAACAGGGACGACCCTCGAAATCCCGGCTCTTGGCGAGTCGATCACAACACTGGTGCCTCGGCCCCGTGGCCTCTGGCGTCGTAAATTAAGAACCTCCCTTCCGCGACCACTCATCTCCTCACTGAGCTCGGTTCTCTCAGGTGTCTCCCGGTTGATCTCTTCTCGGATTATGCCCTGAGGACCGGAGTTGCTCCCCTCCGCCTTCGGGGTACCGACCCCTCCGCTGCTCCTTTCCTCCTCTCTCCCTCTGCCTCTCCCTCTGCCTCGTCCCTAGCCTGCTCGAGGAACCCCTGCTGCCTCAACCTCTTTTTCAAGTAGCTGGTATAAGTAGGGGTATATCCGAGCAGTTCAGGGGCGTATCGGCTCATGATAGGGATAGCATAGGCAGCTGTTATCCATGCACAGACAGCTCTCTCCTGAATCCCCGCAACAACGCCCTCGGCTGTAGGAAAACATCAAGAGAAAAGAGCCATTACATGTAAGTCTGGAAAGATATGCAATATGCGTATCGAGGAAGAAAATCTACCGACCAGGAGCCCCGGCCTCGAACTGAACCATGGTGGCTGTATCCACGCTCTCCTCGGGCCCGAATATAAAATTCCCGGTGACCAAAATGTAAATACTCTCCCATTCTTCGAAATCAGAAAGGTGGTTGATAAGGAACGTGTCATATCCCGTCCTGCAAGAGAGATAGTACCTATCACTCTCTCGGTTGACCCCTAACAGGTACACACCGAAGAGCTCTTTGAGTCCGAAGGTAAGGTTGTATTGCCTCCTCAGCTCTATAATGCTTGTGATAATCCGATAAGAATTCACTATGAGCTGAGAGGAGGTGAGGGAGAAGGTTCGGAGCACCCGTCGGACAAACTGGTGAAGGGGGAATCTGATGCTCCCCTCGGTGATTGCCATCAAGGGAAAGATCAACCTCCCCTGCTGATGAGGGAGATCCTTGGGGTCACTATTCAGTAATAACCGGACCTCAACATCCAGAGGAATGCTGTAAACTCTCTTGAACTCGGTGTAAACAAGTCTCTTATTTAATCTGCTATTCCATTCCTGTACATCATCCATTTATCATCCATTGAACAGTAAGTACTACAAGCACGCCAATGTGATATGTTCAATCCCATGTCCTTTTCCCCTATTTGCTTATTAAGAGTTTAATCTTCCAAATGATATTTAAAGTTTTCCCTTTGAAAATGTTAAGTAGAGACCGATTCTTACCGAGAAAATGGGGTGCTTTTTCAACAAAACCTTCCTCATTCGTAACGTGGCCCCCGAACCAAAAGTCTCAACGTTTTCGCTAGGCCAAAAGCCATCTTTTCAAATCAAACCCTTTGGTTTCTCGGATCATCCATCTCAAAAATCCGGGTAGTGACTCTCGGGCGTGCCGGTCGGGGAGCCCACAAGGTGTGTGTGATTTGTGAAACTACGGGGCATTCCACCGATAACTGTCAGAGCATTCCCGCTTTCAAAAATGCAATAAGTGCTTATGTACCAGAGGAGGTGAATGCATTGAATCAACGTTATGATCCTTATCCTCAACCTTTCAATTCGGGTTGGAAGCAGACTTTGGGACCACGTTGGAGCCAGCCAAATGAAGCTGGACCTTCTCAAGGCCCGCCATAGTTTCAATCTCAAGCCTGGCGCCAGCCTCAGTTTCAAGGCCCACCACGGTTCCCAACAATCCAAGGCCCTATAGGATTTGTGTCTTCGGGGCCTTCTCACGATTCAAATCAGTTTTAGTAGCAACTGCCAAGGCGATCATTGGAGGATACCTTACATGCCTTCATGCAGAATCAGGCAAACATCAACAAGCAAAATACCCAACTCTTCGGTGAACTCAAGAACCATGTGGGCAAGTTGACAAATTCCGCGGGTTTTTTTTTATGGGTAAATCAGCTTGAAGTAGAAAAAAAGATAACCAAATATACAGTCTACAAGGGGCATACCCCAAGAGGAAAAAGAAAAAGGAAAGAAAGAAAAATAGTGAAGATGCCAGTGCAAAACGGCTACATAGAGCTAAAGGGAAATAGGAATGACCTATCCATGGGTTTCTAATCCATCTACAAGATGGAGAAGAAAACCAATGGCAAAACAGGTCGAGAACTACTGAAACCAATAGGGTAAAGGTTTGTTAGGTATCTGATGTGAGGATTGAGGTTGTGAATGAGAGATATTCTCCTGGAGCAAGAAGGATATGGGTGGATTGGTTTGGCTTCACACTCCACAGAGGGATGTAGTAGACCATGATCGATGGGAGGGGCGTACCGAGGTCTAGTATCCTTCATGGTATACCCTAGATTAGGGTCTCCCTCCACATGGGGATCCCCTCTAGCAATCAACAGGATTTTAGGGTTAGAGCTTACCTCGGTTTGTTGACGCTCAAAATGATAGGTTTTACCATGTATATGAGTCACCCGCTCTTCAGCTTTTCACCAAGATTGCTGAATACTTTGTAGTTTAGCTGTAACAACATCAAGAACGAGGGGATCTGCGGAATTATTGAGCTCATCCTCACGATGACCCATGATTTCAAGCACACAGGCTTTCGTATCAAGTTGCATTCCTTCTTGCTGAAAAACCTAATGTAGCTTACGAGCTGGGCTGGAGTTGTGTTTGGGACTATGAACCCCAAAGCTAATTTGGGGATTTGAGAGATTAGGGTTTTGTGGTAGAGTTTCAATAACAGCCAAGGAAGGCTTTACTTGTCACACCCTCGATTTCAACATAATTATAAAGAGATATTCATACATAAAACCTCACAATAATCTGTCCAATACCCCAAAAGAGTTTAAAATTCCCATTTCCATCAATTACACTTCAACGTCCAAATGTTTACAAAAAGTACATCATTGGCTCTATGGCCCAAATCAAAAAAAAAGTGTCAAGTGATCAAGAGTTAAGGTTTACAATATCCTCCTATCAAAGTATTATCAAAAGGAGTTACAAATACATCTTCCAAAAAGTGATTTACAAAGATGACTTTGTAAGTTCTTCAAGGTTAGCTTCCAAAAGAATGTCCACATCCATGCACTCCAAACTTAAACTACAACCCTAGGTTAGAACCTGAAATTGATGTAAGATTTGAACTACACTAGCCCAGTAGAAAGCCCTAATCTAACAATATATGCAGATGAAATGCAGGAACGGTCACAAGATGAAAGATGGCCACCAAAACCAATGGAGAGGGCAACAATAGTAATCCGATTCCAACCTTTCATTTTCAAAACCAATCATGTGTCTTACTGAACAAACTTTGAAAACACCATATGTCAAGACGTGTCTCGTACATGTGTTATGAGCCGAAGCTCCAATTGGGCCAATTAAAGGACTCCAATATCCTCTGCCAGGCACTTTACCCATTTGGGATGTCCTGAAGTATCAAATACGAGCATATAGCTCATGCCAGGCCAATTAAAGGACCCCGATGTCCTTTGCCAGGCACTCACCCGTCGATGAGTCCTGAAATGTTCTCGTCGTGTCCATAAAGTTTCGAAATCCTTTTATCGTCATGTTCGTATCATTCAAACCCAACTTTGATACACGAAGTGATTCTTGTAAAATCATGTCCAAACAAGCTTTAAAGTTATGAATACGTTCAACAAAGTCATTAAACTACAAGTAACCAAGTTAAGAGTCATTTGGGAGGTGTTTAGGTAAGTTGGAAGTGATTGGGAACCAAAATGGTGAAAAATGAAGCAAAACAGTGAAAACTGGAGATAAGCAACAGGTATTGATACCTTTGGACTAAAAAGTCTTCCAAACGCTAGGGTATCGATAATAAGGACAAATGGTATCGATAACAAGTGATTTTCTGAGTTTTGGAACACAAAGGTATCGATAACAATGCTAAAAGTATCGATAACAATTCATTTTGAGTAGATTTTCAGCTGACTTTCATGGGTTTCTCAACAGCAACGACGTCAATAACAACAACGATCAATGGCAACAATCAAGCTACAAGAAACAAGTCATAAACATATATTGAAAGTTAGAACTCCCTACCTCAAAGATTGAAGAGCAAATCAAAGGGTTTTCCAAGCCCTAGCTCCAAAGCTTGAAACCGGATGGGATACGCCTCCACCGAGCTCAAACCAACGAGAAACGAGCTCTACTACGCGAAAGAATGAAGGATTGCAGGCTGTTTTGTGTGGGTTTTGGGTTGGATGGGTGAAATTTTGGAAGAGAGCAAGAGAGAGAGAGAGAGGGAGCCGAGAGAGAGGAAGGTGAGGCGTGAGAGATGGAGAGGAGAAATATAATCGTCTACTCTCTCACCCTCCTATATAAACTCATATATTCACAAATCACACTTGCACCCTTCAACTAACCATTTTATGACATCAGTCCCAAATCCTTTTAACATATCACATTTTCCATTTTCCTTAATTAAAAACATTGAAATTAAATAAATTAAATACAAGTCTCTACATTACTGGTTGGAGCATCTGAGACATTACCTTGAGATTAGGGTTTACTGGGTCGGAACCCAATTTTGGTGAAGTAACATTTGATTCTTTGATTAAAGGAGTACCAAATCCTCTTTGCTTCCTTCGAACTTCATTTGAATCCATGGCCTTATTGCCAGGCCATCTGTGAAGGAGATGGTACCGTCAGCAATGGAAGATTATCACTAGGAAACTTAAGTTGTTGGGGCCTTGTTAGAAATTGCCATTGTCAGAAACCCTGGTCTCGATAATTCAACTTTTCAAATTCACTGGGGTTACTTCAACAGGAAAAGGGAAAGCTGCCCGCTCAACCTCAACCGAACCTTCAAGGCCTTCATGCCATTGGTAGCTCTTCGATGATTTACCCTGAGCAGGCGAAGGCTATTATCATGTTGCGGAGTGGCAAAGCAGTGGACAATACCGTTGAGATGCCACCGGTTGTTCCTATTCCAAAATCTTTGCCAAGGTCGTCAAATCCAATTCTCAAGCAAACTCCCAAGCATGCTCCCGAGCAAGAAGCAAAGCAACTGCCACCATAGCAAGTTTCTCCAATTTCGGCACCGTACCCTCACCGGTTAAAGATGCCAGCCCAACCAGATTCAATAAGGCAATTTATGAGATGTTTAATCAAGTAAAGATCAACATTCCGTTGGTTGATGCTATCAAGCAAATACAAGCAAATACCGTCCCATGCCAAATATTTGAAGGATTTGTGTACACAAAAGCGCAAGCTCCGAGTCCAAAAGAAGGTATTTTTAAGGGTAAATTTTATAAATGGTCCCTCTAGTTTGCATGAATTCTCATTTTCATCCCTCTAGTATTAATTGTGTTACTTTTAGCCCTATAATTTGCATTCTGTCTCAATTTCGTCCCTCTCGCTTACGGCGTTAATGAAACAAACGGAATTGGAGGATAAAATTATCATTTCTCCTCACAAAGGGACTAAATTGAGATTTTATGCAAACTAGAGGGACTATTTCCACAATTTTATTTTTTACTTTTGTTTTTGCAAATAAATTAAAATACATCATATGTAATATATTTCTCATCTCATTTCATATAGAAAATCAAAATATGTTGAAATTTTTTAAAGTTTTTCTTGTATATTTCACAAAAAATATGAGAAAATTCGAAAAGCAACCCCTATGTTAAATGTCTTGGTATTGTATTTTTTTTTCAATTGAATTTTCACTCCCGTTATTTTCTGTCACATGATTAAAAAGAAAAAGTTGTTCAGTAGTATTTAAAAATCTTGTAATTGTGTTTAATTAGGCAATGAAACACTATTGAATATTAAGAGATCAAATACATTAAAATATGGGTACAAGTGTATTTATTTTGGGACTTACTCATAAGATCACTCAAATAACAAATAAACATGGATTTTGAACATTTTTTTTTATCGGGTGAAAAAATAAAGAGATTATAAGATGATACAAAGACATTAGCTAAGGGGTTGATTTGTGCATTTTCAAATATTTTTGTAATGTGTAATGAAATATAAATTTTTTCAATATAGTTCAATTACCCAATAAAAAATAATTTAGTTGTCAAATACATTACTTATGGTTTTTTTTTTATTTACAAAAAACGAAAGTAAAATGTATAATTTTAAAAATAGTCCCTTTGGTTTACATAAAATCTCAATTTAGTCCCTCTATGAGAGAAAATGACAATTTTGCCCTTCAATTCCGTTTGTTTCATTGACGGCGTCAGGGAGAGGGACGAAATTGAGATGGAATGAAAATTATAGGGTTAAAATTGATACAATTAATATTAGAGGGACAAAAATGAGAACTCGTACAAACTAGAGGGACCATTTATAAAAATTTCCCTATTTTTAATCGAGCAAGTCAGTTCTCTTTTCCAATAAGATTTGCCTCCCAAGTATAAAGATCTAGGGTGCCCCACAATATCCATAACTATCGGTGGCAAGGTAGTTGAGAAGGCCCTCCTTTATCTTGGGGCGAGCGTGAGCTTATTGCCGCTTTTGGTCTATCAATAGCTTGGTTTAGGCAAAATGAAGCCGACTCAGGTCAGGCTTCAATTGGCAGATAGGAGTGTTTGCGTTCTAAAAGGGATGGTAGAGGATGTTCTTGTACAAGTTGACCAATTTGTGTATCTAGTGAATTTTGTGGTTCTTGACACTTGTTGTATCTGGTGGATTTTGTGGTTCTTGACGCTTGTCTAGTGCCGGTGGGTCAAGCATCCATTCCGATCATTCTTGGGCGGTCGTTCACTACAAGAAAAAGTATGTTCAGTGACGAAAAAGTGGCGACAAAATTTAATTTTGTCACTAAATGAGTATATTTGGAGACGAAAAAATAAATTCGTCACTATTTTGACAACTTCTGCGACAAAATTATTTCGTCACTAATTATAACTATTTAGCGACGAAAAAGATATTTTCGTCACCAAAGGTATCTATTTGGCGACGAAATAAAATTTTCATTGCCAAAAGAGTAAAAAATGAGACGAAATTATTTTTTGTTGCCAAAAATAACTATTCGGTGACGAAAAAAATATTTCATCGCCAAATGGACCAATTTTGCGACGAAAAACATTTTTCGTCTTCTTTTTTACGTTTTCAACGACGAAATTCGTCTCTAAATGGATGTAATGCCCCGAAAATTCGGAGACATTAAAAAAATAATAAAAAGATTATTTCCACAAAAGAAATTCATAAATTTATTGTGTCACCATTTCAAAAGCATATGTCATTATATTACAACCGTTTCAAATAAATCAAAATATTACAATTTCCAAATAAACTTAGAAACTTCCAAAATAAAATCGACTTAAATTAATCAGAGCGACTATACGCACGGAAACCAAGGTTTTCAGCTTCTTCCTCAATAGGATTGAACTCGATTGAATCATATGACACTTCTGTTCCATCTTCGGTACCTGGCGTTCGAGTTACCAGGGCAATATAGTACCGTGAGCGATGACGCTCAGTAACCAAAACCCACCCGAACCCATAACATACAAGCAACCAAATATATAATGGGAATGCAATAAAGATAACATCAAAAGGGAACAAATCCATTATTTCAATATTATTCTTTAACCTAAATGAAATCTCGAATCTTATCCACAGATTTATTCCTACCCATAACCTCTGGCACAAACACTGGTGTGATCCGACTCCCCTTTTCTAGATTCGGATGAAAGATACCTAAGTTATATGCTCGGTATCCCATGCACGACCATGAGTTCGGATAAAATTTTACCGGATGCGCACGCGAGCACATTCGAGCCCGGGTTGTGACACAAGCACAATACCTCCCTTATGACCCGTCCCAACATCTGAGAGCCGACCACCACCATGCCGTACCCAGGGTTCGTAAATCCATACTTTCAACAGATCACCACCAATCATTAATCAACAATACATCACCACAGGTTCCAAACCAGGATTGCCCGGAATCCAAGATCACATCTTCTCCCATTATCCATTTTCCATTAAACCTACTTTCATGTCTAATATGTTAAATCCGCACATCACAACCAACCCCGGAAACCTATTTGGCCAATCTATCAATACAATAATATGTCACACAATTCAATATTTTTTTACGAATAGGCTAACAGGCTAACAATAATTAATTCTACGATAATAACAAAACATGCGATAAAACAAATCATGCAATAAAATTAATCATGCAATTAAAACAAATCAAGTAATTCCTTTTATTTTCTCTTATCCTTTTCACAACTAAAATCTACGTTTACTATTAATCATCTTGGAGTATCGTCAGTACCAAAATAATTCATGATCACAATAAAACTAGGATTTAATCGAAACTAAATAACTTGGGGTTTATAGTATTAACCTTTAATACTCAAGGTCCAATTTATAAGCTTCTCTAACTTGAGGGCTAAACTGTAATTAATCTAAAACAATTTTTATAAAAAAAAACAGTAGCCATGGCCAACGGACACCGGGGCCATGGATTTCGGAAAATCCAGCGGGTTTCGGCCGGCTTACAACCAGCGACTTCGGGTTCGATTATTTTTATAATTATACCGAACACGAAACAATCAATACGGAACATAAAATATATTTAGGGAGGTGAGTTCGGACGACCTCTCGTCTCGCGAGACGATTTACGGAGAGGTTCGGTGGCGGGTCAGAGCCACGGCGGAGCTCAGTTGATGGTTACCCGGTTGATGGAGATGATGATGTACGGTGGCGGTGGGATTCCGGTGGTGAAGAGATGGACCATGGTGGTGATGCTCGGGGTGGTGATAGAGGTAGTGGCCCAATTGGTGGTGGTCTACGGGAAATGGAGGTGGCAGAGAGGTGGCTACTGAGAGGTGGGGCGGTGGTTATGGAGGAGTCCCCGGTGGAGCGTCGAGAGGTGGCCGAAGAACTCTCTCTCTCTCTCGGACAGGAGGAGGAGTGGGTGTGTGTTTTGTGGGTATATATATATATATATATATATATATATATAAATATATATATCTATATATATGTATATATATATATATATATATATATATATATATATTCCCTTTCTCCTAAGGACCATCTTAACTTAATAAAATAAGGACCTCCCTTTCCCGATCAAATTTCGATGATCCGAGCCGCTCAATGTGTTCAGAGCGTGATTTTAAGGATACACGCGAGAAATCAGCAAAAAAAAAGATCGGGAAGGGCTTCATCCAATCAGTTTTTGTTTGTTTTTTATCAAACGGTTCAAATTAAAACTGCTCGGATGAAGACCTTCCCGGTTTTTTTTTTGCCGATTCCTCGTAGATGCCCTTAAAATCACGTTCTGAACACATTGAGCGGCTTGGATCATCAAAATTCCAACGGAAAATGGGAGAAATGGAGAGGTCCTTATTTTAACTAAAATAAGAACCACCTTATTTGAAAATGACTGTGTATTATATATATATATAATATAAAAGGGAGAGGGATATATAATAATGGGGTGGGGGTATGGGAGTCTGAAAATGGCAAAGAGAAGGTGAGTTTGGGGAAAAAAGGAGATGTGATAGGTAGTGAGGTGAAGTATTGGTTTGGTGTTAGTTTGGTTAGGATTCTAGTTTAGGATTTAGTTAGGTTAGGGTTTGGGTAAAATGATCCAAGGCACACACATGCACATAAGAAGGAATTAACTCGCCGGACACGCGCACGCACAATTGATTATGGAATAAAATTTTGGTGTGACGACATAAATAATTTTTCGTATTACATAAACTAACGAGCAAAATAATATTTTTGTTTTGATAATTATTATTATTAGTATTTTTTTTTAAATATCGGGTCTTTACAATGGATACCTTTGGTGACGAAATTTATGAATTACGCTTTGTCACCAAATATATTTCAGGTATAACTCTTTGCTCAGAACTCCGATTGAGATAATTTAAATTGGGTTTGAACAATAATATAAAGAGCTACAACTTTCATGTTTATCAAAATTGCTAATTTTAATGTTTAATGGTTCAAAATGCCGTTCAATATATATTTTAATGGTAAATGTATGTGTTATATATTAGATATTTCAAAATTATGTTGAAAAGTGTGTGTGACGTAGTTGGTTAAAGTTTGCGTGCAAAACCTGACTTGGGTTCGAAACCCAGTAGGAGCAACAAAGTGGGATTTTTTTTCACATATGAGAATGTCTTTTGCAACGAAAGTTTTTGTCACCGATTTTATTCTATTGGTGACGAAAAATTTCGTCACCGATGGGTCACCTTTGACAAGCCAAAGGGAATAATATGTGACGAAATTTTGTCATAAAAAAGCACAATAGGTGACGAAGAAAATTTCGTCACCAACTCATTTTTCCATGACAAAATTTTTCATCGCCAAAAGGCACTATAGGTGACGAAAAATAGATTTCGTCACCGGATAGGAATCCTAAACAAACTTTAGTCAACAAATTTTTTTTCATCACCTATGTTATTTGTGACAAAACATACAATTTGTGACGATTTTCATTCGTCACCCAATGCAATTTTTCTTATAGTGGTTCTTAGCAATAGCCGATGACTTGATTCATTGCCCAGATGCACTTCTTAACATGAGCTTTGGGAATATGAAGATGCAAGTCAACATATTCCATTTTTCCACACTGGAAGTCAAATGGGAGATGATGAGGACGTTTGCGGGGTGAATTTGATCGATTCTCTGGTGCAAGACCATGTCGATAATGTGCTATATCAGGATCTGTTTGAGGTGTGTCTCACTTCCGAGGAAGCTTCATTCACGGATTCACCAGAAATCAACTATTTGTACTCATTGCTTGATGGCGAGGAGTTTTACCCGGAAATTAATGAGCTTTGTGGAGTGTTTACATGGACACCTACTTTCGAAGAGTTGCCTCCTTTAGCAAGCAAGACTCTTCCTTCAAGTGTACAATTTTCGAAGCTTGATTTGATAGTTTTGCCTGATACTCTTAAGTACACCTTCCTTGGTCTCGACGAGACGTTCCCTGTTGTGATTTCTTCTTGTTTAGAGGATCACCAAGAGTCTAAACTTCTTGAATTGTTAAAGTGGCACACAAAGGCTATCAGGTGGTCGATTGTCGATATAAAAGGGATTGATCCTTCATTATGCACTCACCACATCTATCTTGAGGATGATATCAAATCGTCCCGCCAACCTCAGTGCTGTTTAAATCCGATTATGAAAGAGGTGGTGAAAGCGGAGGTTTTGAAATTGTTGGACGTAGGCATTATCTACCCTATTGCTGACAGCAAATGGGTTAGCCCGATACAGTTTGTTCCTAAGAAGTCCGGAGTCATGGTGGTGGCTAATGCCAATAATGAGTTAGTGCCAACTCGAGTCACCACTGGTTGCGTGTGTGCATTGATTACTGGAAGCTAAACCCCTGCACTCGCAAGGACCATTTTCCTCTCCCGTTCATCGATCAAATCCTAGAGCGTGTTGCTGGTAGTGCTTTCTATTGTTTCCCCGACAGCTATTCGGGGTACAATCAAATTGCAGTCACTCTGGACGATCAAGAAAAGACAACTTTCACTTGCCCCTACGGGACGTTTGCTTATCGACGATTACCATTTGGTTTGTGCAATGCTCCCGGCACTTTCTCACTTTGCATGTTGGGCATATTCAGTGATATTGTGGAGCACATTGTCGAAGTGTTCATGGATGACTTTTCGGTCTTCGGGGACTCCTTTGATGAGTGTTTGTTAAATTTAGGGAAAGTTTTGGAGAGGTGTGAAGAGAAATATCTTGTGCTAAATTGGGAGAAATGCCATTTTATGGTTACACATGGCATCGTCTTGGGGCATATCGTATCAAAGAAGGGCATAAAGGTGGACAAGGCGAAGATAGTGATTGCTAATCTCCCGACGCCTAAGTGTGTGAAGGACATCCGTTCTTTCCTAGGCCATGACGGTTTTACCGGCGGTTCATTAAGGACTTTAGCGTGATCTCTCGTCCTTTGTGTCATCTTCTCTCTAAAGATGCACCTTTTGAATGGACTAGTGCTTGCGAGGAAGCTTTTCAAAAATTGAAGTCTAGTCTTACTTCTCCTCCTATCGTGCAAACTCTGAATTGGGATCTCCCGTTTGAGTTGATGTGCGATGCAAGTGACTATGCCATGGGAACCATTCTTGGGCAAAGGTTGGATAAGAATCCTTATGTTATATACTATGCGAGCAAGACAATTAATGAAGCACAAATGAACTACTCGACTACTGAAAAGGAGTTGCTCGTTGATGGATAGTGCACAGGGGTATGATGACAAAACACATTGTGCTTTTGTTATTTAGCTTACTCTACCCTACTCTCCATGCGGGTTGTGCATGGGATATCGCACTTTTTTCACTCTTCTTCTTTTTCTTTTTCTTTTCCTCCTGGGGTATGCCCCTTGCAGGCTGTACATTCAGTTAACCTTTTTTTAATTTGAAGCTAATTTCCCCCCCTCCCCCCCCAACCAAAAAAAAAAAGAGTTGCTCGCTATTGTTTTTACCTTGGATAAATTTAGTTCGTACTTGGTGGGTATCCCTATCATAGTCTTTACCGATCATGCTGCTCTCAAATACCTCTTCACAAAGCACGATGCAAAAGCACGATTGATTCGTTGGATTTTGTTACTCCAAGAATTTAACCTTACTATCAAAGACAAGAAAGTAGTAGAGAATGTGGTAGCTGGCCACTTGTCACGACTTGAGTTTGAGGACCGTACTTCCAATCTCCCAATTATCGACACATTTCCCGATGAGCAACTTTTTGGCATTTCTACTAGCACTTGGTTCGCCGATATTGTCAACTACCTTGTAACGGGGCAGCTACCGGGCCATTGGAGTGCACAAGATCAGAGGCGGTTTCTAATTGAGTTGAAAAGATTTGTCTTTGATGATTCTTACCTTTTAAATATTGCCCAGACCTCATTATCCGGTGATGTGTTCCAGAGGAGGACCAAGAGGGATCTTGCAATTTTGTCACTCAAAGGAGTGTGGTGGCCACTTCTCCCATACCAAGACAACTACCAAAATTTTACAGTGTGGTTTTTATTGGCGTTGTCTTGCGAATGACGCTTTCAATTATTGCAAAACATGTGAGGCAAGCCAGAAGTTGGGTGCAGTGACTCGGAGGAATATGATGCCCCTCACTAACATCCTAAAAGTTGAAGTGTTTGATTGCTGGGGGATTGATTTTACGGGGCCATTCCCAATTTCTAATGGCTTTCTCTATATTCTCCTAGCGGTGGATTACGTCTCCAAATGGGTTGAGGCCATTGCTACCAAGACGAATGATCACAAGGTGGTGTTGGAATTCCTTAAAGAGAGAACATCTTGTCTAGGTTCGGGACACCCCGGGCTATTATTAGTGATCAAGGCACTCATTTCTGCAATCAGCCGTTTGAAGCTCTCATGAAGAAATATGGAATCACGCACAAGGTGTCCACCGCCTATCACCCTCAAACTAATGGCCAAGCCGAGCTTGCTAACCGAGAGGTAAAACACATTTTAGAGAAAACTGTCAATCCAAACCGGAAGGATTGGTCACTTCATTTGACTGATGCCTTATGGGCATACTGTACCGTCAATAAGACTGTTCTAGGCGCTTTGCCTTATCGGCTTTTATACGGCAAGGCATGTCACCTCCCGGTGGAGTTGGAGTATAAGGCCTATTGGGCCATTACAGCTTTGCATTTTTGATTGCTCGCCGCCAGTATGCATCGCAAACTCCAACACAATGAACTTGAAGAAATTCGGAGGGATGCATATGACATCACAAAAATTTACAAGTCAAAAGTTAAGGATTTTCATGATAAGAATATTCAGCGAAAAAACTTTGAAGTTGACCAAAAAGTGTTGTTGTACAACTCCAAGCTCCATCTTTTTCCCGGGAAGTTGAGGTCACGTTGGGTTGGCCCCTTCATTGTGCACCAAGTGTTTCCTCATGGTGCAATTGAAATTGTTAATTCGAATGGCTATGTTTTTAAAGTTAACGGCCAATGGCTTAAGCCGTTTTTGGAAAATTTTGCAAGAGAAGAGTTAACAAAGGACTTGGTTGCTCTGGTTTATTTAGATGATCCTACCGCTTAGTTTGTTTGGTTTTATTTGCACGGGGAGCAAAAGTGTAACCACTAAACTTAACTGTTTGTTGGACCCGGCCCCCGGGTAGGGGGTACCCACCATTGACTTGGGTATTTATAGCTCTGCACGCTGCTATTAAAAAAAGAATTGTGTGCCCAGCTCCGGTTAGTAAGGGAAAATTTTAATATCAGTGACATAGGGTTTTCGTTAGCTCTTCTTATAGGAGTAATTCACAGTGCACCACTAACGTCTTCCAGATTAGCTCCAATGGGGGCGGTGTAAATCTTACGTTAGGCCTTGATATTCTCATGCTCCACTACCGCACTTGGCTCTATCTTGTTGCTTGCCTAGTTACGATCATAGGGGACGCTGGACTTGATTGTTTGGCGGAGTCCAGCTGTGACTTGGACGCTCCGAGCTCTGATATTAAATCTGATTATGCTTGTACATTTGTAAATATTGGTTTTTGAGTTTTATGCACGTTTACTATGTCTTGGGGTGTTCACTCTATAAGATTTCATCGATGCATCTTTGTATAGGACTTTATAACTAGTTCTCTTTGTAGTAGTTTGCCATTAATGATCCATGCTTTCCAAATATGCCCCTATCAGAGGCAGTTTAGGTCTTTGGGTGAGACTTGGTATTCCCGTGCTTTGGTGCTAGGCTCTGTCTTGTCTCACTTTGCTTTGATCATAGGGGACGCTAGGCTTAATTGCTTGGCGAGGTCAATCAGTAAATTTTACTTCAGGCGCTGATGTAACAACTTTCGACGGTCTAGTATAGCCACCCATGTCTTACCTCTCTGGTGAGACACGGGAAGAAAAGTATGACTCGTACGATTGCGTGAAGATCGAGTGGTGTCTTTGATGTTTTCCTTTGTATATATGTTTGTTTGGCGCCCAGATAACGCAAGTCGGGTGGTTCTAATGTCATTTGTCTCTTAGTAGGTAGTTCAAACTTAAGTCCTTTGCAGGGTGTACGTGCTACCACACCAGCTTTGATGGATTGGGTCTAAAGTCGGAGTGAGTGAGGCATTTAAGAGCCCTATGCATGGGTGCGATTATGTGTCGCGGTTTTTAGACCAATAAAGCTTTGAACATGACCATGTGTGACTAGTTGTGGTTCCATTGGAAGAACCGAAGGAGTTGACCTTGAAAGCCGTTTGAATAACGAAAGGAGTCGGTGACGCCAAAGCCTCCAACTTGGTAGAGAATAGGTAAGCTGACCAAACTCAGACTTACAGTGAATACAGAAGTAGAACTTCAATCTTGACTAAGTACGGGTAAGCAATTTCTGAAAACCCAAACTTTGTTTACTCTCTCTCTAAACTCTATTTTACTATCTTGAATTGCCTGAATAGCCTATTTCCCTCTCATCTTCTCGGATCCTTTTATAGAATAAGGACCTGAATTTTACAAGTGCTGAATGACTCAGCCATGTGACTAAAGTAGGTGACTGTTTTTGCTTTTGGTGCCAAAGGGGTCAGAAGCAGGAATGATTGCTTGACTGTTGGTGGCTTTTTTTGCTTTTGGTGCTGGTGGGACCAAAAGTAGAAATGATTGTTGAATAGTTGGTGTTTCTGCTTTCGGTGCAGGTGGGACCAAAAGCAGAAATGATTACCTCTTTTGACTAAAATTCCATCATGTTGTCTAGATTCTGCAACTCTTCATTTGTCAGATTATTCCAATAATCTTGCCCATTGTCTTCACTGTTGATTTCTGGGCTGGATTCTTGGTCTTCTCTGTCTTCAGTTTGATGACTCAAATTATCCCAATAATTCTTGTATTCTGTGACTAAGTTTTGGAATTTCGTATAGAAGATAAATGGAACTTCTTGAATAGGACCAATGGACTTGATTTTTTGGATAGAATCTTCACAAATTAAATGATAATTGCCGTCAAGTAAATAATCATCATTTCCAAGATTGCTAGCAATTGACTTGGCTCTGTGATGCCGGATCTGTGCTCTAGTAGGTTTGGAACACGGCTAGGGGCATTCATCTTCAATTAGTTCAATAGGTGCACAAACCCTACTGAATGGCCAATACCAGGAGAGATACATGACGTGTTGTGCCAGTATCACATTCCCTGTGTTTGTCCATTCTGGCATTTTACTTGTAATTAGAACTTGACATTTCATGGTCCTATGTTTAGCAAAGATATTGTTAACACATACTGCACATTTACACTTTTGCTACCATCCAGTGGGGATGATAGTTTTTTCTCTGCTTTTACTAGTGGGGTAAAAGAGGTCTTCTGTGTTGACTGATTCTGTAACCTAGTAACTTTTGCCCTGAGTTGATTATTTTCAGTCATCTGCTAGTGATACCTGCAGTTTAAATCAATAAATTTGCAAGTCATTGATTCACAATGCTTACAAGAAGGGAAGTTAGTAGACGAACTGGTGCTGACCAGGGATAGGTTTAGTGAAACTCCACCCAGAGAACTAGGGAAAACAACTCCACTAGTTTGCTGATTTTGCTGATTAAAATAAATACTTAAACAATTTAAGCTTTCTAAGAATCTGCGATAGTCCCCACGCGTATTCCAGAGATTATCTAGAAAACATTGTTGGGTCTCATTCATGCTGTCTAAGTAATTTAGCTTTCTAAATTTTGTGCTGGCTCCTTCAGGGAATACTGGCAGGAGGATTTTCCCAAAGGAGATGGTTTTCTGTTGACCTTGAGCCATCTGTAAAACAATCAAGTAAATCATTAGTAGGGTAGATAGAGCAATTTTGTAACTTACTTAATTCCTCTTCGTTAGGTGTTGATAAAAATTCAAAATTGACTTGTTGGTCAAAAGATGTAGTAATGATGTTGTTACTGGTGACTGTGAATGGGTAAAGTAAGCAAATAAATGGCATACCTAAAATTACTTTGTCAGTTAAATTTTTGACTAAAACAAATGAGGTTTTGAAACCAATCTTATTTTGGCAAATCTTAACTTCGGGCAATTTATACTTAATTAACATTTTACTACTATTTGCAGACCTCAATCGCTCTGTTGTTTCTTGATAATATTTAGTAGGTACTAAACTTTCTTGTATACAATTTAGATCTGCTCCGGTATCGATGAGAGCAGTGACTTGTATCTTATAATCTCCTATTATTAATTTAATACGAGCATGCCATTTCTGTATATTTATTTGATTGATTATATTTAATCTGTGACTGTCTTGATCACTATTTGGATGGTCAATATCTTTTTCTTGACTAGGATTTTGGTCTTGAGTATCATCTTCAAGGGTTTCTTCAGAAGATGAACTGTCTTTCTTTTTTCTGAAGAATTTGTTAGCTAATTTTGGAAGTTGGTCTTTAATCTTTGTAATTTCTATTTTAATAAGATTTATTTCATGCTGTAAATCATGCAAAGTAACTTCTTTACTCTATAGTAGCATTAAGGCTTACTGTTGGTTTATTATTTTGGGGTTGTTTACCTTGTTGTACCAAGAGTTGTTTAAGTGTTTTAATATATTGTTGCTTTAATTCTGAATCATCTATTTTACTGATTAAATCAATTAACAATTCTTCTTCGGGTAAGTCTTTGGTAAGTACATTTACTTTTTTACAACAATTGTCAGTACAACCAATTTTAATTTGATCGTCACTTGGACTATCACTAAGAGAATGGTAATCAGAAGATGTACTATCTCCTTCATCTTCAGAATTACTTAGATTTGCTTTTCTGAAAATCTCGAAAATTTGTTGTTTATCAGTATCTGATATATTTAGTTGACTAATTTTTGCTTGGACTTTACATTCAGTTTTGTAATGTCCTTTTTTACCACAGTTGTAACATGTAATGTAACTTTTGTCGTTACTTTTGTCTTTATTTTTCTTGTTATTCTTTTGACTTTTGGGTTTTTCGTAATATTTTTCTTTGGATGATTTGGGTTTACTATACCTAAAGTATCTGTGACTCTTACTATTGTTGGTTGGTTTAGTATGATGTTTGGGTTTCCTTCGTGATGGTGCTACTGGCGGTAGACCATACTGTTCACAAAAGTTCCCTAACTCATACTTGGCTTTATTTTTGTCCTTTTGGACTTGTTTACTAATTTTCATATCAATGCACATTCTTAGACCTTCTTTTTGAATGGTACTAATAATGTCACCATATGTTAACTTATCATATTCAATGACTCCTGTTGGTTGACTAAGGACATCTCTAATTTTGTGGGCAAACAAATTAGGAAGTCCATTAATAAATTTTTCTTTCCAGAATGATTTTGTACAATCATCCCTAAGCATGACTCTAGATGTGAAAACATCTTTGTACCATCTAAAATCGCTTAATGTTGGACAATGCAAATTACTCAGTTGATCATGTATCCTAGAAGTAATGTTACTGGGTTGTCCAATAAAATGTTTAATTATGGTATAAATCAGAGTATTGACTCCATCTGGTGCTCCCATTCCAATTTCATTGTCAAAAATTGGGAGACCATTTTCATCTAATTGAACAGCGTGTTTAACTTCTTCTCGTGACTCACGGGTGAGATATTTGTCCCACCATGCTTTTAACATTCCAGTGAAACCAGAGGTTAATAGATCAACTATCTGTGGTTGATTAAGGTCCGTATTACTTAAGTAGCTATTAGCAGCCATTGACATGTGGTTTAATTTTTCTAATATTTGGTGTTCACTCAAGCCATCAATATTCCATTCATATAATTTGTTAGAGGAAACAGAAAATTGATTGGTCAAATTATTTTCTTCATATTGTAAATCAGGGGGGGTTGGTCTAGAATACCAATTTTTGGTAAGAGTGGTTGGATTTGCTGGGGGATTGAAAAGGCGGTTAATTTCTTGACCAGAGAACTGTTTTTGTAACTGTGTGATTTCTTCATCAGAAGAAGTTTGTACTATTTGACTGGAAGTACTAGTGTCATAATTTTTTGTGATCGTAGAAACTTGGGGTGATTCTTGTTCTGGCTTAATAGCTAATTTAGTCAGTATTTCCTCAATTTTTTGAATTTTTTTATTCTGGTTTATGCTAATTTTCTCTCTTCTTCCAGGAAGGTGTATAAGGGGTGCTTCTATATTTTTACTAGAGGATGTGAAGGTGGAAGAAGACCGTTCATCAATTTTAGTTTCTAATTTATCTAATTGGTTACCTATAGTTTTGAGACACTGATTGGTGTAATTAATCTGTTCAACAATTTGTTTGCATTCTGCTCTGTCATTAGGTAGTTTGAACGGAGATGCAGTTATAGATGTATTTTTGTAATCAAATTAATTGAATCTAAAGGAGGATGACTAGAAGTTGTAGTAGTGTTATCCGATTTCTCCATTTTGTTTTTGTAATAGTGTTGACTTTTTTATAAAAATTATCTAAGTAATTGAAAAAATAGATTTCAGTCCTTGTATCTTTCATGAAGCTTTCCCATCGAGCAATTATTTTCTGTTGTCGGGAATGTGAATATTTATTAGCATATTCTTTTCTTTTTTGTTTATTTTTCTTTGACTTAAATTCTATGTATAGTTTATCAAAATTAATTTCAAAATCTTTATGTAAAACAAGTAAAGTTAGGTTAATTTGATATTCATGTTCTTCTTGTTTGACTATATCCGCTAACTCAGATAAAGAAGCCATTGAAGAACTGGCTGAAGAACTACACTTAAATAATCTATTCATTGTGTTTAATCCTACAGATTCTTCTTTTAATATTTTAATCCTAAAGATTTTTCAATCAATATTTTAATCCGAAATTATCATGATAAACACATACACTGCATAACACATACCTTAAGTTCCACGTCCTACCCCATTCATTGCCCTGCCCTGGGACTTACTTTGGGGAAACCCAGACGACTTTCAGGTGGCCAGAGGAGAAGGTGGTCGACTGATGATAACCGAATTAAAATACTAGCAGAATCTAGACAACATGATGGAATTTTAGTCAAAAGAGGTAATCATTTCTGCTTTTGGTCCCACCTGCACCGAAAGCAGAAACACCGACTATTCAACAATCATTTCTACTTTTGGTCCCACCAGCATTGAAAGCAGAAAAAGCCACCAACAGTCAAGCAATCATTCCTGCTTCTGACCCCTTTGGCACCAAAAGCAGAAACAGTCACCTACTTTAGTCGCATGGCTGAGTCATTCAGCACTTGTAAAATTCAGGTCCTTATTCTATAAAAGGATCCGAGAAGATGAGAGGGAAATAGGCTATTCAGGCAATTCAAGATAGTAAAATAGAGTTTAGAGAGAGGGTAAACAAAGTTTGAGTTTTCAGAAATTGCTTACCCATACTTAGTCAAGATTGAAGTTCTACTTCTGTATTCACTGTAAATCTGAGTTTGTTCAGCTTACCTATTCATTACCAGTAAACTGTACTATTCAATTCAATCATTTACCAGTAAACTGCATTTACTTTTCATAGTAAATTACTATTCATTTCGTACTATTCATTCACTATTCATAGTACTGTTCATAATCACTATTCACGCACGAATTCTACTATTCACCTACTGTTCATAATTAAAATCAACTACTGTTCATACTTTTACTTTTTACTATTTATAATAATTGCTGACTGTGCTGTTACCCCGTCTTTCTCTTTAAGTAAATCATACCGATTGTTCTTCACCAACACACCTTACTCTGATAAACCCATTCCCTGTTGATTTCTGGGCTGGATTCTTGGTCTTCTCTGTCTTCAATTTGATGACTCAAATTATCCCAATAATTCTGGTATTCTGTGACTAAGTTTTGGAATTTCGTATAGAAGATAAATGGAACTTCTTGAATAGGACCAATGGACTTGATTTTTTGGATAGAATCTTCACAAATTAAATGATACTTGCCGTCAAGGAAATAATCATCATTTCCAAGATTGCTAGCAATTGACTTGGCTCTGTGATGCCGGATCTGTGCTCTAGTAGGTTTGGAACACAGCCAGGGGAATTCATCTTCAATTAGTTCAATAGGTGCACAAACCCTACTGAATGGCCAATACCAGGAGAGATACATGACGTGTTGTGCCAGTATCTATATATATATATATATATGTATATATATATATACACATATGTGTGTGTATATATATATATATATATATATATATATATATATATATATATATATATATATATATATATGTTTTTATGCTTTTAGTACAAATTTTTCATTTTTATTAGAGCAATCCTTCCGTTTGTACAAATTTAGTGGAATTAAGCGACTTGGCACATGCTCATTGATTCTTAATTAGCAAGAGTTCAGTGTTTGATCTTAAGTGATTGTGTACATTTCAACTCATGAGCATGATTAAGGATGAACAATTAGGTGTTGAGTTTGTTTTGAGCAAGTTTACCCATATCCCGTTCATTTTTCATAGTACATTCGTAGTTTAGGTAAATAATCTCATGTTCATGCCTAAGTGTGTTTGATATCGTTGTTTAATCATTTTGGAATCTATGGCGTACTTAGGAAGTGATACAAGGCATTCTTTGTTTGATTAAACCACTAAAGTGTCCCCTCGTCCTATTTCATATCCTAGTTCATGTCCTACTTTTTGTTCAAAAACTTAAGGAGCCGGATGTATGGAGGGTTGTTTGGAATGGTATTCTACTGCTATGAGGTGTTCTGAGGATGTGAGGAAGATGTTGGAAATGAGCGGAGGTCAAAACGGTGGAAGTGGGCAAAATGCAAAAATTTTCTAGCCCAATACTGGTACTGTGAATTGGCCAGTACCGATACCCACTTGGCAGAATTTAGAATTTGATTTCAAGAACCCAGTACTGGTAATGGGAATTTGCAAGTATCGGTACCCGCTGGTAAAATTTTAAAATTTTTGGTCGGCTTTTTTCTCTCTCCCGTCCCGCTATATAATCCAAAACCTTTTCTTTTACACACGCCACGACCCAAAACTTCAAACCCTTACCTCCCAAACTCAATTTCTCTCTCAAATCTCCATCCAAATCACCCAAATCCCCCATAAACCTCCATCAATCTTCAAAATATCACTAAACTTTGAAGATTCATGGCCGAAATTGAAGGTTTCAAGGTTAGGTTCTCCATTTTCAGTCCGAAATTTCTCCATTGTCAAGGTATTTTATATATATATATATATATATATATATATATATATATATATCTCTCTCTCTCTCTCTCTCTACATAGTCCGAAATCCTTCATACCCCCTACATATCTCCATCCTCTATCTTTCTAAACTACTTTCCCACACACCGAAACCTAGAATTTCTTTACCACCCCCAAAATTCCGAAAACCCTAGCCCAATTTATGTAATTTTTCTGTCAAAAGCTGGGTGTGCTTGCTTTTGTGTGTTGAAATTAGGGCCGAGATTTCTGCTGCTCTTCATTTTTCATGGTTTTGGGCTGTGGTATCAACTGTTGCAACTATGGTTTACTGTTGAGTAGTTGGTTATTCATTGAAATGGGGTGGTCCAAGAAACTTATGGGGGATGCGATTAGGTCAACTCATGGCGATACCGGGAAATCATGTATTATGAAACGCGCCGACTCGGATAAAACTACTGAGCGAGCAGAAAGTGTAGGGAGGTATTCCTGAACAAGCTCAAATAGAACCTGAACAAGTGGTATGTGGGGACACGGAATAAATACGATAAACCGCCGTGTAAGGCGATGATCGGCAATATGGACTAGTGACATGAGAAGTCATCAGTCCAGGTAGTCTATTCTGCATATAAAGACCAATAACATGTGAAGTCATCGGTCCAGGTGGACTGTTCGACAATGAGGTGGCCGAACAGGGAAAGAATTATTGAGAAAGCATCCTCAAGTGCTAAAGCAGAAGGAACACTCTAGAAGATTCCAGAACAGAGGTATCCCGTAGGGGATAAGATCCCGAGAATGTAGGATCTAGAAAAGATACCCAACGGGGATGGGATGTTCGGCCAGTTATGGAAAGGAGTCCTAAAAAGACTAAGGCAACAACTGGGTAATGGAACGAGAATCCAGAAGATCCTGTTCCTATATGAGATAGGAAACCTAGGGCAACAAGGATGCTTGGGTAGCAAGCATATGCAAATCTATAAATATGAGGTAAACCTAGAAGTAAAAGGTACGCAAATAGTTGAACTTATTCCACACTTTCGTACTGATAATTAGGGTTTTCTGTCAGTACGTGATACTAACTTAGGCATCGAAGGGCCTTTGCCACGAGGGGCAAAGGTGCGCTCACCTCTTGTCTGTTTTGCAGATTAGAGCTCCGACGATGAACTAGGGTTCCAGCGAGAAGTCACGAGTAGCCGTTGCACTCTTGTGCTGTTCAAAGCTTCTTTCATTTTTCTCCACTTACAATTGGCGCCGTCTGTGGGAAACGAAAGAGTTCTCTTTGAAAAACGACCATGGTAGAAGAAAATCCAACGATGCCGCTTGACCCAAAGAATCTGCTAGGTGGAGGAGGTGATAAATCCCTACCAAAGGCTTCGGGAAAGCCCGAAGGCAGACATGGGAGGAAGGCGACAAGCAAGGGTAACCCCCTGACCGTCCAGGATGGCTCCAAGAATAGGGAGGGCAGGACGACCACGGAGTCCACACGGAGGAGTAAATCCCGCCGTGAAAGGGAATCAGTTGCACACTCAAGAAGAGTGCACAATAGTAAAGACATCCTTGACAAAAAGAGGCAGGAAATCGATGAGTTTGCTCGTTTGATCAAGAAACGAGAGCACGGGATTCGAGAGTTGGAACGGATCCAAGAACATCCTGAAGACTTTGGACTTTCACGAAGAAATTCTAGGGGAGACAGACATGCTATGGTGAAATGCAAGAAGGCTCCTTCACAAGACAGAAGGAGCAGAAGCAGAAGTAAAAGCCGAACTCCAGGATGGCGAAAGACTTCTTCAAGAAAAAGAAGGAGAAGAAGCCAGAGTCTCACCCCTGAGGGAAAGACTAGAAAACACCACAGAGATAGGTACGAGAGACCTGATTCCGATTGGGAAAAGAGCGCTCCCAATAAAATGAAGGAACGCGAGGGGGGACCATGCCTGCACAAGAGGCAGCACGAAAGGCCCTCAACAATATAGCATCCTCCCCCTTTACAAGGAGGTTGCAAGAGGCGAGACTACCGAGCAGGGTGAAGCATAGTGCGTTCATCCTCTATGAAACAAATACAGATCCCGTGGCACACATACAACATTACCAATAAGCAATGTTTATGCACAACGGGGATGATGCAATCATGTGCAAGATGTTCCCATTGAGTTTGGGAAAGGTGGCCCTATCCTGGTTCCATAAGCTAGGCCTGCACTCCATACGAAGATGGAGGCAACTGACCGATGAATTCACTGCTCGGTTCCTGACAAGCAGAAAAGCACCCAAAACTCTTAAGAGCCTCTCCATCATGAAGCAGGGAGAGAATGAGCCGATCAGGGACTATGCAAAAAAGTACTGGGAGACTTTCAACGAGATTGAAAGTTGATGTGAGGAGTATGCAATAGCCACGTTCAAGACTAGGCTACATGTTTAGGGGGAATTACGCCGATCATTGAACATGAGTCCAGTAGGAACACTGGCAAAGCTAATGGAACGGATTGAGCAGCATGCCAGGAACGAGGATGACATACTCCGGGAAGACGGCAAGGTGGTTGCCGAGCAAGCAAAAGGGCCTGCAAAGAATGCTGATAATCTAGAGCCCAAAACATATCGAGAAAGGAAGGACTATGGGTAGGCTAAGAAAGAGCCATACAAGGAGAAACATGCCTCGGACCCCAGGTCTTTCTTTTCAGTAACTACAGTTTGGAAAGAACCAATCTATCAGATTCTTTATCGAACAAAGAACCGCCCATATTTCAAGTGGCCCCCGAGACTAGAAGGGGATAAAGATGCAAAGCGAGCTACGAGTCAGCATTGCAGTTATCACAAATATTGGGGTCACATGACGAAAGATTGTGAGATATTCAAGCAACACCTCGATGACTTAGTCTCTCGTGGTTATCTGAAGGAGTTTATTCAGGAAGAACACAAAGGCGCTGAGAAAGCAATGGAGTTGGATTACGAACAAAATCCAAGGGGCGTAATCCATATGATACATGGATTGGCCTCACCTTATACGAGAAATGAGGTGAGATTGCTCCAGAGGCAAGTAGCAACATTTGGCTTTACAAAAACAAGTTTTCTTCATTAGTTTTCAAAACAATAAAAACAAAAACCAATCAACAGATGGCAATTTGGGGCGATCTGTTCTCTGCACTCTTGTCTGCTAACCAAAAGGTGTTCACATGGCCGACGGTACGATCCCATTTGCTGATGGCTTGGGCTTCAAAGCCCTAGACTCCAACGAGCTTCGGCGAAAACAATACATCCAAGATCAATCGACATCTTCTCAGTCTCATCTACTTCAGTCGGACGTGGAAGCCCTAAGGTTGAACATCACCATTGATTCCGATCTTGGACCTGTTCCTAGGGGTGCTGCTCCTTCACCATCAGTAGCTGATTTTAGGGATTTCGGTCCAAAATCATTAAAGAAAACGAGCCCTTCTCGAAAACTTCAACTAGTCTTCGAAGAAGCTCTTCAGAAGGAAGCGGAGGAGCAAGCGGCTTGACTAATTGACACTTGTGAACAAGATCAGGTACGGAGTCCTAAAACTAAAACTACGATCCTGTTTAACGCTAAAGGTACTCCATATGTGGAAGGGGATCCTAATATGGGGTATAACATAGAGGATACCAGACCTCGGTATATCAGTCGGGGTTTTGGTTCTTCTCCTAACATACCTGAGTCGAAGCCTCCACTCAGTTCTTCAACTCAAAATCCTTCCGAAAGTTTGCCTTAGGAAAATACCACAGAAACCACATTCAGTAATCACTCTCATCCTACCCAAATTCAATCAAACCATTTAACATCTCAGCAACAACAAGATGTTCACAAGAATTCCACCAACCCACAACAGTTCATTCACAAATCCAGGCCGAGACAGAATCAGCATAACCTAAACCTAGAAATTGGGCTTCTCTCCTCCAATCACAGAGCCCCTCTATGGATTTGAAATTGGACTATTTTCCTGATTTACAGAGAGGAAAAGAAGCTCTGGTTGAAATAGACATAAAACTAACTGAGGTGGGGAAATGGAACAAGTATTTGATTGGGCATTTCCTTGATGGTCAAATGCCTTACCCCCTTTTGGTCTCCACTGCTCGGAACCAGTTGAAAGATCTCTTTGTGGCTATCAAGCCTAATGTAGCTGGGTTCTTCTTGTTTGAATTCAGAGATGAACAAGCTAAAATGCAAGTGCTAGAAGGAGGACCGTATTTCTTCTCCCAAAAGTATCTTGTCCTTAAGGACTGGCATAGGATGATGAAGCCTGCTCAGGATCAACCCTCCAAAATACCAGCTTGGGTTAAGTTGCACGATCTTCCTTTTGAGCTTTGGAATCAAGAGTGCCTGAGTCGGGTAGCAAGTACAATTGGGAAGCCACTTCATGTTGATCAAGCCACAACCAAGACTGCTAAGCAGGCTGGCCTTCTCCATACTAAATCCACCAAGGCTAGAATTTGTATTGAGGTGAGTGCTGAGCAAGCTCTCCCGGATGAGGTCACAGTCATTGTTGCTGGAGAATCTGTAGTTGTTTCAGTAGAATACCAAGTACTGCCTCCCAAGTGTGACATTTATCATGTTTTTGGCCATCACACAATCAAATGTGCTAGCAAACCATCCACATCTCCAATTCCTCCACAACCTTCAGTTCAAGCACTGACTGTGACTCCTGTTGGGAAAGAAAATCATAGAGTTGACTGTGATCACCCCAAAGAATCCAGTAGTTCACCTCCGGACACTCGCTCCATTAGGGAAGAGCTTAGTGATTCCGAAGATGAACTTCTAGAAGTCTTAGAAGGGGTAGTGAGTAGCAATCAAGAGGAAGGGGTATTGAATCAAAGTATCAAGACAGCAACCTCTCTGGCTAAAGTTCAATCCGAGCTCAAGCCCTCACTAGCCACTGAGCCACCTGATCGGTTAGATCCTGGAGTCAGCAAGGTAGCTGCTGATCTGGTTTCTAAGGGAAGTGCTAGCTTCAACAAGCTCCTCTCCAAGTCTGCTAAGAAGCATTTGAAGAAGCAAGCTAAGGAGGAGTCAATCGGTACCTTCAGCAATAGAAGGAATTTAATCATTCCTTCAATTATGAATAATTGATATCCTTTTGGTATCCTTTTTATTAAATGCAGTACTTCTTTTTTCAGTCTCTGCATCTGTTTGATATTGTTTTGTATGTCTTTACAAACTTTCAATCTAGGTTTTTGGAACATTCATTGTTTGAATGACCCCATTAAATAGAAAGAAGTTAAATCCTTTGTGAGCTCTAATAAACTTAATCTAGTTGGCTTTATTGAGCATAAAATTAGGGCAATTTGGGCAGATAGAATCACTCAATACATTTGTCCTGATTGGAGTTTTGTGAATAATTACTCCCAATCGGCTTTAGGGAGGATTTTTGTGGGTTGGGACCCTAGTGTATTCTCTCTTACCGTGTTAGGTCAGTTTGACCAATGCATTCACTGTGAGGTTCAACCCAAATATGGGAGTGCTCTCTTTTTGGTCACTATGGTCTATGGGGCAAATTCTAATTTGGATCGTAGGTCTCTATGGCATTGTCTAACTCAATTCAGGACCTCTTCACCTTGGGTGGTCCTGGGTGACTTTAATGCTATTAGACATCCTAGGGAAAAAGTTGGGGTTATTCCTCAGTGGTCACCACACATGGATGACATCAATCACTGTTTGTTTGCCTTTGAACTTGATGATCTTAGGTTCACCGGGTGCTTATTCACTTGGTCAAATAAACAGGTCCCTCCTCAATTTGTGGCCTCTAAACTTGATAGAGTGTTAGTGAATGAGCCATGGATGAAAACATTTACTCAATCATCCACTCATTTTTTGGTTCCTGGTATCTCAGACCATTCTCTTGTTGTGGTCTATGTTCAACCAAATCCAAGGAAGTCAGTTAAGCCTTTCAGGTTTTGACTTCCTTGCTGATCATCCATAATTCCTTGCAATTGTTTAGAGGGTTTGGAGGTCAATTGTTATTGGTAATCCCATGTTCTGTGTGTGTGAGAAACTCAAACATCTTCAACATGAGCTGAAGCAGCTTAATAAAGCTGAATTCAGTGGCATCTCTGAGAGGGTGTGTGCCATTAGGCAGGACTTAGAAAACATTCAAGCTATTATAGGATCTCATCCTAATAATAGTTCTGCCCTAGCACAGGAGAGGGTGATACAATATATCACTTTGTTAGGGCTGAGGAAAGTCTAGCCAAACAAAAGTCACGAATACAATGGTTGAAACTTGGAGATCAATGCACTTCCTATTTCTTTAAAGCTGTAAGTAATAGGAGGAATAGAAGCAAAATAACAAGTTTAGTGCTTAGTGACGGCTCTATTACTCATGATCTTTAGGTTATCAAGGCAGAGTTTGTTAACTTTTACACGACTTTATTTGGTACTCCCTACCCCACACCTCATTTGGGACCAAATAGAGTTGGACAATTAATCAGAAATAAACTTAGTCTTGAATAAAGTCATCATATGGTCTCTCCTGTCTCAGATTTGGAGATCAAAGAGACCTTCTGGTCCCTTAATCCCGCTAAGGCCCCGGGCCCTGATGGGTACAATGCAGGGTTTTTTAGGAAAGCTTGGTCTGTCATTGGTAATGAGATCACTTCAGCTGTCCAGAATTTCTTCAGGTCTAGACAATTGCTCACCAAAGCTAACTTCACCATTGTAGCACTTGTCCCTAAGGTTCAAAACCCTTCCAAGGTGGGGGACTTTAGGCCCATATCATGCTGCAATACCATTTACAAATGCATCTCTAGGATTTTAGCCAAGAGATTGCAATCTGTTCTTTCTTTACTCATAGATCTTGTCCAATCAGGCTTTGTGAAAGGTAGGAGAATAGCAGATAACATATTCCTCACTCAAGAACTCATGAGAGGTTACCACAAGTCATCTCCTTCTCCTAGGTGTGCCATGAAAGTTGACATAATGAAAGCTTATGATCATGTTAGGTGGGAGTTTCTATGGGATGTTCTTTTTGCAATGAACTTTCATCCTACCATGATCAAGTGGCTTCAAGCATGTGTAACCACTACAAATTACTCACTTTGTATCAATGGAGAAGTGACTGGTAACATTAAAGGTAGGAAGGGTCTGAGGCAGGGGGATCCTCTGTCCTCATATCTCTTTGTTATTGTGATGGAAGTTTTAACAACCTTGCTTAAGAAGAAATCTCATCTCCCTGATTTTCACTTCCATTGGAGATGTAAAGATAATCAGTTGATTAATCTTTGCTTTGCTGATGATCTAATGATATTTTGCAAAGGGGAGCTTCCATCTATCAAATACATCCGGAATGCATTAGCTGAGTTTGAGGATCTTTCTGGTCTCTCCCCTAGCCCAGGGAAGAGTAGCGTATTCTTTTCTGGTGTTAGTGTGAGGGTTAAGGAAACTATCTTGCAAGAACTTGGATTCCAAGAAGGTTCCCTCCCTGTGAGATATCTGGGGGTCCCATTACTATCTACTAAACTCAAGGCTATTGATTGTCAGAGATTGGTAGATAGTATCACTACCAAAACTAAATGTTGGACTAATAGGGACCTTACTTATGCTGGGAGAGTGCAGCTTATAAAAAAACATTTTGTTCTCAATGCAAACATTTTGGTCTTCCCTGTTCATATTACCAAAAAAGGTCATTAAGGAAGTTGAGTCTATCCTTAGGGCCTTTTTGTGGTCTGGCTCTGACCTTAAAAGAACCGGGGCTAAGGTTGCTTAGGAGCACCTATGTGCTCCCAAGGATGAGGGGGGTCTTGGTTTCAAATCTATGGCGATTTGGAATAAGGCTGCGGTTGCTAAACATATATGGTTTTTGATTTCTGGGGGCGAGCAATCAATGTGGTGTCAATGGGTTAAATCCTATTTATTAAATGGAAGGAACTTTTGGAGTCTTAAGATGCCAAGTGATCCCTCTTGGGTTTGGAGGAAGTTGCTTAATTTGAGAAACTTAGTTCAACCCTTCATACTTCATATTATTGGTAATGGGGATATCACATCCTTGTGGCATGACCATTGGCATCCTTTAGGCCCATTGTTGAACAAGTTTGGTTCCAGAATTGTGTATGATTCTGGCCTTCCCATGAATACCAAAGTGTCCCAAATAATTCTCAGTTCTGCTTGGGCATTCCCGGTCACACAAACTTGGGAATTGAATGAAGTCAAATGTTAGCTTCCCCCATTGAGGGATGCGAGGGACCAAATTAGATGGACTCTTAACTCATTTGGGAGGAATTGAGGCAGCCATTTCCCAAAGTAACTTGGCATAAAGCTGTTTGGTTTTCTGGCTATATCCCAAAATGCAGCTTTATTGCTTAGATTGCCATCCAAGGTAGGCTTTCCACTGAGGATTGACTTGTTCTTTTTGGGCTTAAATCCTTTTCTTAATGCAGCCTCTGCCTTGGCAGTGAAAGCCATGACCATTTGTTCTTTAATTATGTATTCTCCACACAAGTTTGGAATGCTATTTTAGCAAGAATTGAAGAGAGGTGGTCCCCCCCAGTCTTGGGCAGCTTGGATCTCTCACCTCTCCACTTTTAAGGGAAAATCCCTTAAGAGTGTTGTTAGCAGATTGATATTCACTGTTACAGTGTATCACATTTGGATTGAGAGGAATTTGAGGAAGTTTCAAGCTACTTCTAGCACCTGGGAAGTAATAGTTCACAAAATCGATAACATGGTAAAAGGTAGACTTATGTCCCTGCCCAAATTGCCCATAGGCTCTCATGATTCCAGATTTATTAGAGAATGGGGTATAACTATGGAATAATCTTATATGTTGCATGTGTTTTCTTGATTTGGAGTTGCATTTGTTTTCCAAAGCCTATCTTTTTGGCAGGATGTGGATAGCAGCTATTTGGTGCCACACTGATAGTACTTCTATTTTGTTTTCTGATTTGGAACCTTGTTTTCTTCAACTTTTGGTTGGTTGAGTGTTCCAGCATATGTGTGTACCTGTAAGTTGAGTGTTTGAGCTCCTTCCTTCTTGTGAGAAGGTAATATTTAGTGGGAGGCATTTTGTGAGGGAGAGTGGAGGGTGTTGAAGTTTCCCCTTTTGCTTCTAGTAGGTGAAGAGTTAGGGTTCGAGGTAGTAGTAGGTGAGCAGATATGGTTACTTCTTGGTGGTTAAGGTTGACTCTCTATGTGAGTGTCCCTGTTCTTAGGGCATTCTGCATCTGTTTTCTATGTTGCTGGTCCTTGTGTGGTACTAGATCTGGACAGGTTTTGGCATCTTTTGTGGTACCTAATTGTTGTGCTGGTTTGCTAAATGGGCTACTCAGTTGCCCTGTGAGCATTTCATTGCTTTTTCTGTTGATAATGGACTGTATTATATTCCGTTATACTGTGCAATTAGCAGTGGCTTTGTTATCATATCGCTATTTTGTCCAGTGTTTTTGCTTCTGTAGTGCTGATTATTCCCTTGGCATTAGTTGATTCTATATTGTCTTAGCCTATCCTTGGGGGGTTGTCCCTTGGAACATTTATGCTTTTCTAGGGGGCATGTCCCTAGCCATTCTGCTCATGTTACCAATTGTTCAGCTTATGGTTTCTGTCAAGTTGTATTCTGTCAAGATATTTACTGTTCTGTTTGCATCTGCTGCATCTACTGCTGTTGTCAATGTAGTTACTACTGCTGCTATGTAGTCGCTGCTGCTATTTTGCAGTTGTTCTGCTACTAATGCTGCTTGAGCCGCTGCTGGATGCTAACATAGAAGGTCCAGTGTTACAGCTGCTATTTTGCAATAAATTTGATGATTAACATGATACGAATGTGAGGCTTCTTGCGGATCAAAAAGAAAAGAAAAGAATGTGAGGCTTCTTGCTGCTTCTCCTACTGCTTACTGCTTCTCCTACTACTTCTCTACAATTGTTTTGGTTGCTGCGTTTGATTTCTTGCTGCTGTTGCTGCTATATCTTCAGTCCAGCAGCTAAACAGTTTTGAATGAGCAGAATCCTTGGCAAATAGCTGCTGATACTGCTTGCTACCTTTTTGGCTACTACAGATTGCTATGATGTGCTATCTGTTTTGAACCTCAAATTCGATATAGTTTGCTGTTGTGTCCAGTGCAACTGTCCAGTTCGTGGACCTGCTCCGTGTTGAAGCTTATTTTGTCTTCTGAATGTGAGAGTTCAATTGCTGCAAGTTGGCTCTCAGTCAATGCTCGATGGCTCTGATCTGCTGATGCAAATACCTTTAAATATTGTAGCTAAGCATTCGGCAGATCCGTTCGTCATTTCAAAAGGCTAACTTTTCTTGGTTGTTTTCAGTATATGTAATTTGGTTCTCGTATAGTCATATTGGCTCTTCTCTTGTAGTTTGGTTGCTCTAAGTGTTAAACTTCATGTTATTCTGAATTCCTTTAGTGGAGGTCTTTAAGGCGTGTTGTCTCCCTTCCCTCTTTCTAAATGGATTGGAAACAACGCATATCTTTTAGCCATGTAGCCATTTGGCTTAAGCAATTTTCTTTACTCTTATTTTGTTTTCTTTTTCTTTTCCTCCTGGGGTATGCCCCTTGTAGGCTATATATTCGTTTAGCCTCTTTTTCAATTTCAAGCTGGTTTATCCAAAAAAAAAAAAAAGCATGACCAACATGTGATGCAGTTGGGGAAGAAAAGAGGACGTGAAGAAGAAGTATGCAACGAGGGCATAGTCTTCATGGATGAGGACCTGGGAGGAGTCTAGGTATCACATAATGATGCCTTGGTCATAGCCCTGCGAATTGGGGAATATGACATAGAGAAGATTTTGGTGGACTCGAGAAGTTGCACCGAGGTGCTATATTACGATGCATTTAAGAAATTAGGACTAACACAGGCGGACTTGGTGCAGTCAACAACTCCATTGGTCGGATTCAGTGCAGGAGCAGTCTGGGCATTGGGTAAAGTAACTTTGCCTGTTCAGGCCAGAACAGTGGTGCTGCGAACCGACTTCCTGGTGGTAGATGTTCCATCTTCTTATAACGTGATTATAGGAAGAACATGGTTGCACAAGATGAGGGCAGTTTCCTCCTTACCATCGGATGGTAAAGTTTCCCGGATCAAATGGCATTGAAAGGATCAGGGGAAATCAGAAGGTTGCCCAGCAGTGCTTGATTTGTATAATCAAGAAGGCACCTAAAGCAAAGTTGGTCCAAGCCATCGAAGTTCCACACCATCCGACCATCTAGGATGTCAGAGGGAATCCCACTAGAAGGTAGTAGAAGGTTTGAAGAAGATTCAGATCAATGGGACTGATCCAGAAAGGTATTTCCTGATTGGGGAAAACCTGAATAAGGAAGAAGAAAAAGAGTTTGTGGGATTCCTCAATGAGCACGTCGATGTGTTTGCTTAGGTACCTGAAGAGATGCCTGGGGTGGATGCAAACGTGATTTGTCACCACTTGAATGTAGATCCACAACATAAGCCCGTGATGCAGAAAAAGAGAAGATCAGCCATACAACATGTATGTTATCGAGGAGATTGACCGTTTGCTGGAAGCAACGGCCATACAAGAGGTTTACTATGGTTGTCTAACATTGTGGTAGTAAAAAAGAAAACGAAAAGTGGCGGGTCTGTGTCGAATTCATGGATCTTAACAAGGCATGTCCAAAGTACAGTTTCTCCCTCCCAAGGATAGATCAACTGGTGGATGCAACAACTGGGTATGGGCGGATGAGTTTCCTCGACACATATCGAGGATATCACCAAATTGCCATGTACGGCCCCAATCAAGAGAAGACTTCTTTTATCACGCCAATGGGGCTGTATTATTACAGTGTTATGCCTTTTGGTTTGAGGAATGCCGGTGCAACATACTAGAGGTTGGCAACGATTATGCTAAAGAAACTGCTCGACAAGACTATGGAGGTGTACATAGACGACATGGTGGTCAAAAGCAAGAAGAAGCAGGACCACATAGCTGACTTAAAGGAAGCCTTTAAGATTTTGAGAGAGTACAAGCTGAAACTCAATGCCTCGAAGTCTGCGTTTGGAGTAAGCTCAGGGAAGTTCTTGGGTCATCTTGTGACCATAAAAGGGATAGAGGCAAATCCTGATCAAATATCAGCTTTGAAGAGGCTCCAAAGTCTGAGGACCATAAAGGAGGTACAAAGGCTGACTGGAATGGCAGCAGCCTTTAACAGATTCATCAGCCGGTCCAGTGATAAGTGTAGGCCCTTCTTTCAATTGCTGAAAAAGAGAGAAGGATACGAATGGAGAGCAGAATGTGAACAAGCGTTCCAAGACCTGAAGAAGTACTTGGTAGCAGCCTTGCTCTTGTCCACTCCTGAACCGGGTGAGTCTTTAACTTTGTACTTAGTAGTGTCCGAACATGCTGTCAGTGCAGTGTTTTTAAGGGACAAGGGATCCAATCAAATCCCCGTATATTATATTAGCAAGACATTGCTAGATGCAGAAACGAGATACCTACCCTTTGAGAAATTGGTCCTGGCACTGAGGACAATGGCAAGAAAGTTGCCTCATTATTTCCAGAGTCAGAGAATTGTGGTTTACATAGAGTTTCCGTTGAAATCATTGCTACGAAAAGCAGATTTCTCGGGACGAATATTGACTTGGTCGGTGGAACTTAGTCAGTACGATATTGACTAGCAGTCGCGCACAACAATTAAAGGACAGGTGTTGGCAGGCTTCCTGGCAGAATTCTCACCTATAGTAGCTCCTTGGCCTCCTACAAGAAAGGAGCTGGGACCTGGTCTACTGGCCAAGAAACGTAAGGAACCAGCTGAGCAAGATCCCCTGGGATGGAAATTGTTCGTTGACGGATTAGCATGCAATACTGGTTCGAGGATTGGAGTTGTGCTCTTTCCTCTTGAGGGAGTAATGTTGGAGTTGTTTGTTCGACTGGGTTTCAATGCATTAAACAATGTGGCGGAGTACGAGGCACTCTTAGCAGGTTTGAAGAGTGCAAAGACCCTAAAAGTTAAAAGGATAAGGGTGTACTGTGATTCACAGCTAGTGGTGAACCAGTTATTTGGGGAGTATGAAGCCTGAAATGAAAAGATGGCAGCCTACTTGGAGGCCACCAAGGATCTGCTTGACACGTTTGAGAAAGTGTACATTGATTAGATAAGTTCTGGGCAGAATGCCCATGTAGATTCACTGGCTTGGTTGGCTGCAGTTGTGCCAACAGAGTTCAAGAGGAGAGTGGCGGTAGATTATCTCGATGAGTCGAGCATTAGAAGGAGCATGGAAGTGGTCTTAGACGTGACCCAAGGACCAAGTTGGATGGATCCAACAGTGGAGTTCTTACGAGATGGGACACTCCCCACGGATACAAAGGAGGCTCACAAAATTAAATAAAGACAAAATCTGCACTGTTTTGGCTGTCACCTAGAGGAAAGTTGTACAGAAAGTCCTTCACTGGACTGTACTTACTTTGTGTGCACCCTGAGATGGTGCAGAAGTTCCTCCACGAAATCCACGAGGGGACGTGTGGAAGCCATGCTGGGGGTAGGTCAATGGCCCACCGAGCAATCACCCAAGGTTATTGGTGGCCGCACATGCTGGAAGATGCAAAGGTGTATTCGAAAAATTTGTGAGAAGTGTCAGAAATTCTCACCAATGATCCGAACACCGGACGAAGATTTGGTGCTGTTGACAAGTCCCTGGCTATTCGCACAATGGGGGATGGACATTGTGGGTCCACTCCACAAGGCAACCGGGAACAGGAAATTTCTGTTGGTAGCAACAAATTATTTCACTAAATGGATTGAGGCAGAGCCGTTGGCCAAGATCACTGAGCCTATGATAGAAAGGTTCATTTGGAAAAGTATAATCACTCGGTTTGGAGTCCTTTATTCACTGATTACGGATAATGGGTCCCAATTCCAGAAGAAGTTCAAAGCTTTCTGTGCCCAGTATGGGATAAGGAATTATTACTCAACCCTCGCCTACCCTCAGAGTAATGGGCAGACAGAGGCGTTCAACAAAACCATCCTTGACGGGATCAAGAAGAGGTTGGATAAAGCAAAGGGGAAGTGGCCCAACGAATTGCCACTGGTCCTGTGGGCGCACCGAACAACTCCGAGGCAGTCTACAGGAGAAACCCCCTATTCATTAGCATATGGAACAGAGGCTGTTATTCCATTAGAGGTGGGTTTGCCGACCAACAAGACTATTTTGGTTGAAAGCGGAGGCAATGACAGAGCCCTGGAGATCGAGTTGGATTTTGCTGAGAACAGAGATAGAGGGCTCTGGTGCAATTGGTCTCATATCTAGAGCAGCTGATGAAGAGCTACAACAAAAATGTTCACCCTCATGAATTTGATATTGGAGACCTTGTGCTTCGAAAGGTGCTCGAGAATACCAAGGTGGCCAATGAGGGCAAGCTAGAGGCAAATTGAAAAGGTCCATATCGAGTAACTGAAATTGTGGGCATATGGGCTTATCGATTGGCTGACCTGGATGGGAACCCGGTGCCAAGGCCTTGGAATATCCATAACTTGAGGAAGTTCTTTGTTTGAAAGACTTCATTTTATCTTTCATTCTGTTTTAGGATGCACATTGTGGTTGTGTGGGAATAACGAATAAAATTCCCTTGTTTTTTATTCTTTGTTAGTTGCAAGGGGTACGCCCAACGCCCCCTTGAGTTTTGAATTATGAAATAAAATTCTATTTTGATGAAACGCTCTGTTTTGGCAATTTTTTATTCCACTTCTTTCTGAATGCTTGAATAAAAATCCAGGCACTTGTCCTCCCTTCGTATTGGGGAGTGCAGACTGGGTCCACACATACAAATTTTCTAACAATTTTCTAAGTACAAAAAATTTAGGAATTTGTCCAAGTACGTGAACACTTGGGGTGCATACGAGGACATGCAATTAATTAATTTTTCCTAGTACAAGAATACATGGGTTGCATACGAATGCATGCACAAATTATCCAAGTACGAATACACTTAGGAGTCTATCCGAGTATGTGAAACCAAGGAAGCATACAAGAATATGCAGATTTATCTAAGTATGAATACACTTAAGAGTTTGTCCAAGTACGAAGCACTTGGAGTGCATATGAGAGCGTGCACAATTTTGCCAACAATATGAATACATTTGGGAACTTATCTAAGTATGGGACACTAAGAAGCAAATAATCCCTAAGTACGAAATACTTGGGTGCATACGACAGACATGCACAAACAGCTAAGTACGAGCACACTTAGTAATTTATCCAAGTATGAACAAACTTGGAAAGCATGTCAGAACGTACAACGAACAAGTTAAGTATTTCATACTTAAACGCATACGAGAACATGCAACATCTCCTAAATATGAAAAACTTAGCAACCAAACATGAAAGTTTGGCCACGAGGGGCCACCAACAAAAAGTCTAAAGCCACGAAGGGCCAAACATCCAAGCCTGGTAGAGCCAAGCATGCAAAACTAGAGTTATGCCCCGAAAGGCCAAATATCTGTGTTAGATGTTTTAAAAAAAAGTACTTGTGCCACGCAGGGCAAGATTTATGGCCACGCAGGGCCACTAAACTGTTTTGAGATATAAAAATTGTTCTTGAAAGCAGGAATCAACCTTACTCTTTGGCAGTTAAGTCTTGAATGGCAAGAGGGGAAGCAGCTTGCGTGGGTGTGTCTTCCACAATCGTGCTACCTTCGTTAAGACCACCACTGGCTTTCTTTTGGCCAGGGTTGGTCACTTCATCACCTTGGTGGCCATAGCATCAGGTTGCTCGGAGACATGTCCATTCAGCTCTTTGTCCAAGCTATCCTCCCCCTCTTCCACAATTCCGTCTTTGTTCAGTGCAGTCATGGAACTGGGAAGATCGTTCTCAGTCCAAAGAGCAAAAGACTCGGCTGTACCAGATTTTGTCTTGCTTGTTTCCAGCTCCATGAGAGATTGGTTTAGATTGTCTTCTGCTTTATCAAGCTTGATCTTCAGCTCGTCCACCACCCACGAGCTTGGTCTCTTTCTCTTTCGAGCCTAATAATTGTGCGTTGAAGTTGGGCGTTCTCGTTAGCTAGCTTGGCATGTTGAGGCTCAGACTGGCCCAGCTTTTGAGCCATGGCCACCATCTTTTGCACAGACTGGGTGAAATATAATAGAATTAATAATAGGTATTGGGATTCATGTAAGATTGTAGGATGTTCAGGGGGATCATACCTTGACACTGTTAACCATGAATGAGCTGAGGAGTTTGTCAGGAGAGTTCTCTACTTCCTTTTGCATGTCTCCAGGAAGTAAAAAAGCTTGAGAGAGGGCTAGGGCGGTCTCTTCTGACTTAGCACTATCCTGCACGCTAACGGGATGATTTTCGTGTGCCAATCGAGGAGTCCAGGCTGGGATGAAAACCGTGGATCTTCGGGTGCCATCAGGTGATACAGTACCAGTAGAATATGAGTTGAGGCGTCAGCGTTTATCGCGGTGCGCCTCAGCCACCTCACGAGGTGAAAACCCTAGAGGTGCATCGGTTTGAGTGTGGGACAGATGACCATGGCCCTGGGAGCTGCAATGGCTTCGAGAAATGCCATGTCCTCGACCAGCATCGGGAATGGTTAAAAGGCTCATAAGGTTGATTTGTTGGTTTATCTCTTGAGTCGGAGGTGGAGGAGAAGGAGTGTAGCCGCTGGATGTGGAAGTTGAAGTTTTCTCGGCAAGTTGGATTGGCTCGTCCGAAATAAGAGGAGTTTGAGAATGCCTTTCTTGTTCAAGGTTTGAGGCGGAAGGCCCAACGAGAGCTAAGTTATCTACTGCTCAGATCCGCCGATCTATGAACCCTCCGTACGACGCTCTGTAGCTCAGGAGCACTTCTGCTCTTGCTCGGCCTGCAAGATAAGTCCCTTGTCCATTAAAGGCCAGTGCTTGGTTGATGTCGGCTACATGAACTTGTGGGGTAATGATGTTATACCCTTGATTGACGTTTGTGGTTGTAAAGGACAAAATTAGCAGTCAATAAATTAATTGGAAAAAGCAATTCAAAAATATTGCTCGGTGGAACAGTTCAACGAAGAGAAAGGAACTAACGTGGAGTGCCAAATCTATGCGGCACGTGAAAGCCTATCACTCTGCCATCCTCATCTCAGGGCTTGAAGTTTCCCGTAATGATAAGAAAGTCATCATCATCTCCCCGAGCAGAGTCAAGAAGCTCAAGGACGAGTTTTTTCCTTGAGTCTCGACTCTTTAGGTACTATGTAAGGTAGTATGTAAGGGCGTCCTTGGTTCTCGAAATGCTGTACAAATGATGAATGTAGTGCAAACCTAGAGATGTGCCTAGCATATGATTTATAGTGTTTATGCCCATAACAACGTGAAATAAATTAGCAGAAACCTGCATAGGGGAAAGCCGACAATAGGCTAATATTTGGCGAAACAGTGGTGCTAAGGGGAATCTGACGCCGCCTTCCACGACGGCGACTACCGGAATGTGAAGGGTGTCATTATCAAGACTCTCGCGAATGGCGTCCTCAGGGGCCAGTGCAGTGGCAACTTTGTCAGGTATCTCATAACGAGATCTGAAAGTAGCCATGGTCTGAGGAGTGTCGCAATGGCGCCTAAATCTCCCCATTTGTGAATAGAAATATTACAGATGAAAGCGAAAGGGACGATGAAACCCTAAAGCGACTATAAAAACCCTAAATCAACGAAAGAAATAGGGCAAAGTGAGCAGCGGTGACTTACGGTATAACGATAGGAGTTCCTAAAGTGCAGAAAGAAAGGGGCCTCGAAACGATGAGCAACACTTTAATGGCGGGTGTATACAAACCTTCTTTCTGCAGAGGGAGTTTAGAGAGAGAGAGTGGGTTTCAAAATGGGACGAAAACCCAAATATACCTTAATGAGTGAGGTGGCGTATGTAAAACGTCACCCCAGACGCCGTTTGGGCGTTCCGTTCCCCAAAGGCGTCCGTCCACATTTAATGTGAGAAGTACGACGTATGCCACGTGTAAAGGTAAGGGTAGGAAAAGCCTGTCCAGCCCAAACGACGAGACGTTTGGCTTGGCTTATTGATAAGAGTTGCTTCAATTCTGTGGAGCAATGCAACTTTGCTCGGCATATTGGGAGCTTTGCTCGTCATTTCAAGTCAAGATAACAAGTAAAGCTGGGGAGCAATTGTAGGGAGGTATTCCTGAACAAGCTCAAATAGAGCCCAAACAAGTGGTATGTGGGGACACGGAATAAATACGATAAACCGCTGTGTAAGGTGGTGATCGGCAATATGGACCAGTGACATGAGAAGTCATCAGTACAGGCAGTCTATTTTGCATATAAAGACTAGTGACATGTGAAGTCATCGGTCCAGGTGGATTGTTCGGCAATGAGGTGGCCGAACAGGGAAAGAACTATTGAGAAAGCGTCCTCAAGTGCTAAAGCGGAAGGAACACTCTAGAAGGTTCCAGAACAGAGGTATCCCGTAGGGGATAAGATCCCGAGAATGTAGGATCCATAAAAGATACCCAACGAGGATGGGATTTTCGGCCAGTCATGGAAAGGAGTCCTAAAAAGACTAAGGCAACAACTGGGTAAGGGAACAAGAGTCTAGAAGATCCTGGGTTTCTTATACGAGATAGGAAACCTATGGCAACAGGGATATGCTTGGGCAGCAAGCATATGCAAATCTATAAATATGAGGTAAACCTAGAAGTAAAAGGTACGCAAAGAGTTGCACTTATTCCACACTTTCCTACTGGTAATTAGGGTTTTCTACCAGTACGTGATACTAACTTAGGCATCAGAGGGCCTTTGCCATGAGGGCAAATGTGCGCTCACCTCTTGTCTGTTTTGCAGATTAGAGCTCCGATGACGAACTAGGGTTCCGGCGAGGAGTCACGAGTAGCCATTACACTTTTGTGCTGGTCAAAGCTTCTTTCGTTTTTCTCCACTTACAGAAAGGAATGAGGAGGAAAACAGGAAAAGGAAAAGAGAGAAGAGAGAGTAGGTGCAAAAGAAGTGGGAGAATGATTTGAAGGGTCAAAACTTTACTTGCGAGCAACAAGTGAACCGCAATAAGATGGACTCATCCAATCATCGAGGTCATCAACCAACGAGGTTTGCAATTCTTTTTCGATCCAATTAAGGGTTTTAGACCAAAATTGTTACTTAATTTCTATGCAAATATGGATGTGGATGAGTTTGAAGAGAAAATAGAGTTTCACATTGGAAAAAAAATCGGTGCTCAAAACCCCTACTATCATAGCCAAGTATTTGAAGAATTACCAACATCTCCACTCCCATTCTATCACTTACCATGCAAAGGATGGTCAAAGACGGAGGAAGAAATTCAAAACACTCTTACTGATAAACCACTCAGAGATGACCGTTAAATCCATGGTAAATTGTTTGAGAAATACCGGGTAATCAACAAGGTGGTACACTACAACCTTTTTCCCCACGGCTCGGAGAAGCGGCCGCGCAAGGAGGATGGGATGGTGCTTTATGTGTTTGGCTCTAGCAATGAGTTGGTTGATTGGGCACTTTTTATTTGGAGGGAGATGGTGAAGTTTAGGCAGCGGTCGGGTCCGTCGAAGCCCAATATTCCTCTTTTGGCCATGGTGACTGCTATTTGTGAGGAGCAAGGATTAATGGCTCCGAAAAAGCTCTTTCTCGGGACTCCCAGTCCTATTACGGATGACTCGTTGGAGAAGAGCAAGTCGCTTTCTCAGCCGCCTCTCCCTAATAGCTTTGGTTTTATTACCCTCTCTGCTAGGACTCAATCCGATAGGATTGAGCAATATATGGGAATCATGGCTACCCAACTCCAGGTGGTGCAAGGAAAGCAGAAGAAGCTTGAGACTCAAATGCGTCGAACGAGGAGAGACGTCTCAACAATTAAGAGGGGGATGTTGTGGATAGCAGTGGGATGTGGGAGAGAGGATGATGTGTATGTTCCCACCGAGGCAGATTTGAGGGAGTCCACTCCCGAAGAAGCTAAGGAGTGCACGTTGTTGGCATTAGTGGTGGTGATGAGTCGAGCGCCCGAAGGGGCGGAAATGAGCATGTTGTAGAGGAGGAGGATGATGACTAGGTGGTGGTATTGTTAGAAAATCCCTTTACTTGATCGGGGTGCTTGGTGGTTGACAGCTCACCTCTTATCTTTTTATTGTCTTAGTTAGTTGAACTCTAATTCCTAAATATTGCAAGTTTTGTTTTGGCCGGCATGTGGCCTTTGACTTGGTATTTTGAGTTAGTGGCGGCCAAGGGTAGTTAAACCAAGCTAGTATATGGCCGCCACCCAATTTGCTAACCGTTCTTTTGTTAAACCAAGGTCATTATAAGCTTTAAAGTCCTTAGTTGATCTTTAGTACGCTTTGATTCCATTTTGATTCAATGTTTGATTGTTGACATGCTTAGTTTATGACATATTTCCTTTCAGTAGCAAAGTTTTCAGCTGTGTAGTTTTGTGCTCTTTCTAATGGTGCTCTCCACGTATTAAGGCATGGCATTGTTGTTCACTGTAGACACCTCCCAAATGGGGCATCGCCATATAGATTAATCAATGTTTGTTTGGTTCCACTTCATAAACCAAGATCGTGGATATTTCCATGGCTAAGAACATCACCACACGATAACGTTTATCATCAAAATAGAGTCGCCACCTAGTTTATAAAAACTAGGAAAAACAGGCAGAGATTTCGGGTACGGGAACCAATAGTACAATAAGGGGAAGGTGTTAGGCACCCCACTTTGCCCAGTCGTAAGACTGGCCCATAATTGTTCAACGAAGGATATATACTTGTTTTATTTAACTCTTAATACATAAACTGATTATTAGCCTTTAACAGATGATAAGGTGAGCCAGAACAGCAATTGAAACATGCATCAAGATAAAAAGTAGACTGTCCTAGGGAATGGATCTTGCGGCCGGTGAATGGATGTCACGGCCAAGGGATCCTTCTAGATTGATCTATCGGTCGAAGGATCAGTGACCCAACCGATGTTCTTCCTCACACCAAAACAAATGATTAATCAGAAAATCAGAATGCTACGATTTAAAGTACAAAGGCATGAAAGACTCAAACCATAGGCCCTTGGGCCTCACCACCTTGATCCCTCAGTTGCTTGAATGCTTTGGATTGAGGGTGATTGACTGATTTTTGCTTCTCGAAAACCCTAGGGTTAGGGTTTGTACTTCGGGGGTTCAATCGTTGGATTGTAGCTGCCTTCGGAAGGTTAGGGATTTTGTAGGGGAGATATGAGAGAGTGTTCCTGCAGAATGTTGTGGCTAGAGAAGGTTGATTGTGATGTGTTTTCTAGAACCCTAAGTGCCTCTTTATATAGGTAATTGGTGACTCACTCCGGCCAATCAAATGGCGTGAATCAATAAGGAATTATAGGGTAATAGGATCTCTAGACGAAATCTGCTTTGTAGACCGAACGTATCGGAAAAAGGCTGCTAGGGTTTTGAAAGCAGATCAAACGTTTGACAAAACATTCCAGAATATAGAAAATAGACGATATGGTGGCCGAGCAAAGGATCTCGCGACCGAGTGATAGATGTGGCGACCGAAGAATTGATCTAGCTACCAAGGAATCAATCTCTCAGGGAGATAGATCTTACGACCGACAGATGGATTCTCCTAGGATTATGTATTTCTGTCTGAAAGGCTATATGGCTTTGAATTGGGTCCTCTAAGTGGCTAAAAGTACTCACCAAAAGTCCATGGGTTTACGAGAACTCAATCAGCAACCACTGTATCCATTCATCATCGGAATGGTCCCCAAGGTGGGACTTAAAATAATCGTTAGGCCAAATTGGGGTGTCTATATTCACCATGCCTAATTTTGAGCACCTTTTTGTGGGATATGGTTTCTTTTGCATGAAAGGTAGTTAGGAGTTTCATATCTGACTTTTGATTATGGATACGCCTGTTGGATGCTTGTTTATTACTTGCCTAGTATTTAGTTGCTCATCTAGTATCCTATTGCGAGTTGCTTTGGAATAAACTAGTTTGTTTTTGAACTCTTGCAAGTTGAATACGGTTTAGGCATGTGCTGTAGTTGTTTTCCCGGAAGGATTGCTTAGTTTTCCTTTAGTTTTGCCGTATCATTGCTAGGGACTAGCAATGTTCAAGTTGGGGGGTGTAATAAGCGACCAAGATTGTAATCTTGGTCCTTAAAGTCCTCTAATTTGTAGCGTTCGAGTCTTTAAGTTATCGTTTTTATTCGATATTGCACGTAAGGTTGCTTTTTGTTAGTTTCAAGTAGAACATGGAACTAAGGCAGTTTTTATCGCCATGGATCGATCTCGAAAGCATCCGAGTATCCGAGGCCGCAAGGCAGGTCTCCACTAAGTCCCGACGGGTGTTTAATTGATTGGCGAAAGGTGCTCAGATCATCAGAGGGCCGTTCGGACCAAGTGCAGACCAAAATCAAAGATCTGGAGACCCAGTACCGATACTGGAAAATGGCCAGTACCGATACCCGCTTGCTAGAGCTTTGGTTTTTTCTAGTCATTGAAGACCCAGTACCAGTACTGCCTGGAGAAATTTTTGCGTTTTTGTTCACCTTTTTCAACTTTCTTTTTATTGAATACTTACTACTTTTGGCAAGTTTTTGGATATTTCTAGTGAGAGAAAGGTGGTTTTATATAAATACACCTCTCCTCCCTTTAAGTTGTACACACCTTTTTGCTTTAGTCTTGTTTTTCCTAGAGAAGAAACTCCATTAATGTCCTTCAAGCTTTTAAGTTGATTTCCTTCAAGAACACTTGTAAGTTTTAGTATGTTAAATTCCCCAGTATTAAAGTTTTAGCTACGGTTTGAATCCTTAGTAATATCAAGTTTATTTCAGTTTTTATCGGTTAAATCTTTTGGCTCATTTTCATACCATGCTTAGTTCTAGTTCAATGTGTGAGTAGTTCTTAAGCTTGGTCATGGGGTGATATCTTCGCCATGATTTAGTTGTTTTAATGGTTTTTCTATAACTTGATCATGAATTTAGTAAGGGAAAGGCTTAAACTCTAATTTTCGGCCAAACCAAAGGGGCTAATACCTTCTTTGACTGTGTGTTGCCCGGAGTTTTAACCTTCGTCTTGCATACGAGGCCTGGGGGTTTTTAACGCTCCCGGCGTTTGAGTTAAATGTCTTCTAAATGAGATTAAGTCATTTTCGAGCTTAAACCATGATTATGCTTGGCTTTTAACGTTGAATGCTTCGAGTTAAGATTATCTACGTCTTGGCTTGGAGTTGTTAGAAAGAAACTATTAAAATGGCTAAGTTATCGAGCAATTTGAGCTCCTAGACCTTGCTGCTTGTTTTATCTGAGTTCAAACCTCATTTCTAGTCTTTTTCCTTAGTATTTCCACTTTCAAAGCAAAACCAAAGTTAACCATCTTAAACGCCGAAATCCACCATATTAAACCTACAATCTGATGAAGCTATTTTCGATTCTCTGTGAGTACGATCCCGGACTTTCCGATTATTATGCTATCGACGACCTAGCCATACGCTTGGGGTGTTTAACCTTATTGGAAGGCAAGGTTATTGGCAAAGAAAGGATTCTGTTTTTCGGTCTCCTGATTACCTGGCATGAAACGTCAGTCCAATGTCACTATAATAAGTTTTAAAATTCAGTAGATAAGTCTTAACCTTTAACCCTTACACTACCAATAATCGCATTTATAATAAATAATGTAAGAATTGAATAAATATCAGATTCTCAACTTTGATAAAAATTCCAGCACCTCAGCGATCAACAAATTCCAAAATCATAATTTCCTATCATACTATACAGGTCCTGCTAGGCTACCCTCTATAACGCGAGGTCCCAATAGACTAGTCTCACAATTCTAGGTCCATCAGGCTGCCCTCAAGGTCCTACTAGGCTTCCCCTGAGGTCCTGCTTGGCCACTCTAACTACACCGGGTCTTTCAGGCTACCCCCAAGGTCCTACCAGGCTACCCCCGATAACACGAGGTCCTGTCAAGCTACCCCCGAGGTCTTGCTAAGCCCACAATCTCTCATTTGTTTCCTTTTTCCGTTAACTCGAACAACATCTACATAATTTCTCTAAGTCCCCAACTCATCCAATGTCCTTTCTACATTCTCGGTTCAATCGACAAAGCAATCATTTCAATTGACGAGTAAACAGATCTTAATATTACCATATACACAGGATAACTGAACCACCGTATATCCCTCTCCAGTGAGCTTAAGTCCAACCTAACCTCACAATGATTTCAATATGTTTCAATATCTGAGTAATTGCAAGTGGATCAATAATAACATCAGTTCATAAAGAATCAATGAAACATAACATTACCGATAGTTCAAAAGACAAAAGAATTTCACATAAAGTATTTGAATTTGTCATTGTTGCTTTTGGGTTTCTTTATGATTTAGCACATAGGTTCATTTTAGTAACTTTTAATTTTCTTGAGGATTGAAAAGTTATTTCGTAAGCCTTAGGCATGCTTTAGTAATTTTAGTACTGTTGGACTTTTTCAAATAATATTACCGATGTAGTCAATTATGGTTTCACTCAAAAACATAAATATTATATTAGTTAAATTAATATTTCTTTTACTTACAAAACTCTTTTATTCACTCAATCAGACAAAAATTTATACTTATAGGGAATTAGTATTTCTTTAAAAAAAAATGCTTGTTCTAGTCATTACTAACTAACTAATTTGCATAGCATTATCTAAATAGATTCTTCATTTTACTAATTTTTCTTCTAACAGTTACTTGTTCTTTTTGGCTATGTATTCTCATAAATTTCTAGTAGCAATACCTATACTTAAACATACTACACTTCACATGTTAAAAAGTCTTATTCTCCTTTAAGAATTCCTTTTAGCTAACCCCACATTCTAATGGATGTAGTATTATAATTAACCAAACTAATTTAGAGTCCAAGATTTTCTAATCAATTAATAACAATAAAATACACTCCAACAATAATGTCAAAGTGATTTCAAACTAAAACCTAGGTTCATTTATATACTCCAATATAGATGACAATTGAAGTATTAAACATGTTAGTATAGTGTGCAAGGATAATTTGTACAAAGACATATTAACCTGTTCTAGCATAAATACAGTGACAAAACGAAACAAACAGAGTAATACATGTTAAAAACAAAAATGTGGGGTTGACTCGGATCGAGTTTGCGTATGAGATATATATAGGGGTTACATACGCATGGTCTAGATATGGTGTCCATAGACCATAGGAACATGATTACGGACGTGAGGTGTAAACTGGACTTTCTAAAATCAACCAAATAAGTCCAAATAATACATTTTACTTAGAGTTAAGGGGTAATGAGAAATCCACCTTAGTCCTTGGAGTTCCGGCTAGGATTAAAAAAAAAAAATTAGAGGTGAGTGGTGGCGTCAATGGTGGAACCCGGTGGTACTCTTCCCTTACTTTTTCTTCTTTTTCGTTCTCCTTCTTTTGTTTTTCCCTGGTAGCCCCCCTCTCTCTCGGCAAAACAAGAAAAAGAAAAAGGAAGAAGAAGATGATGGATGATGACTCTTCTCTCTTTCTCCCTTTTTTTTTTTTTTTGTGTGAATGGTGGAGATGGATTTTATTATTCTATTGACAAACCAGACAATGAAGAATCAAGACAAAGAAGAACAAAACAAAATAGGTAAAGGTATGGATGATCTCTCCATTTCTCTCTCTCGGCCAAGCAAGACACAAAATGAAAGAGTAATTGTTTTTCCTTTACCTCAGCCGAATAAATGGGGATTGTAGTGTGGGAACGTGGGATAAGTACGACACTGATTTTCGGTAAATAAAAATTTCGTTAAATATTTAAATTTTATTTAAATTTCTTGTTTTTACTTTTAAAATTTCTTTTAATTTCTAATAATCCGTCATAATTAGATTTTAGTCCTTAAAATTTATATTTCTTGGCTAGAAATCCTACATGGCAAGTAGGGTTAGTTTCTAACCGATAAGTTGGAGAAACCGAACTACCAATCCACCTAGTTACAATTCCCTAATCCTAAATGGACTGTCTTTAAGCCTTATGAACCCTTCCAACCCTAATTGAACCTTTTAGACCTAGAGAGGTCATCATTATACTCCATGTCTAGTCATTTCAACCTTAGTCATCATCATTATTCCTTTACCCATTGGATAATAAATGTTAGGGGAATTTTTGTCCCTTGGATAATGGAAGCTAGATTTGCCAATGTGTGTATGACTTGGACAACACAAGTCATGGCCATCATTTTGCTTCCAAAGGTGGTAATCTTATGCATGCCATGCATGCAAACCTAGGGTATAGCCTCAAGCCTAATTTATCCTAGGGTTACTTTCCTAGACACATATATATACTTATATATATGTATATAAGTACCTCATAAGCTATATTATACATACCTATATGAGCCTACACATGTATAGGTACACTTTCTAGGAAAATCTTTGTAACGCCCCTAAATTCTGGATACATTAATAAGACTTTTTATTACAAAAACAAGTGAGTCTGGCTCATTATTACTTCACAAAGTCTTACAAGAGTACTTTTAGACAAACAAGGAGGGAACTAGGGTTCCTAACTACTGCTCCGCTTCTTCCTCCATCCGGGCTAGCTCTTCGGCTCCAAAGGCCTCCAAGGTGTAGAGTTCACCCTGTTCATCTATGAGGTCTGACATATTATACCGGCGTCACCACCAATATAATACGTCAGGGTCACCAAAAAGACAACACCGTGAGCTACAACGCTCAATAGAATAACTCAAACCCTCTAACCGTTAACTTACAAACAATGCATCATAAAATCAACAATTTCCACATAGTGCATGCTTATCTAACCAAATTAACTAACAATGACACATCCGCATTCGAAGATCAATCAACGTTGGTGTCCAAGATTTGTGAGTTTCTCCTATGTGACATCTCGTAAACCGTGTCTCGTTTTCCTCATTTCATATCCCATATTTTAAAAACCCATTTTTAACACACCCAACATCGGTTCCGCCATTCCGGGTTCCCGAGTATCCTCACAATGGTTCCGCCGCACCGAGTTCCCATTGGCACACTTTGCATTGGCTCATCTCCGCGAATAACCAAGCCACACACCTAACCTCGGTTCCGCCGTTCCGGTCTCCCGAGTATCCACACAATGGTTCTGCCGTCCCGGGTTCCCATTGGCACACAAAACACACACCACACAATGGGCTACCACGTCCGGCCACATTGCGGTTTCCAAAACATTTCACTTTTCAAAAACACGCCTTTTCATAAACCACACCTTAGGTGCCATGTTTCTAACTTTCTCGATTTCCATGTCTCGTTCTCATGCATTGACTCCGCTGTAGGACTTCACATGTAATCATAAATCATTCATTGAAAACTTGGAACTAAACTAACAAGATCATCCAACTCAATATTATACCACAAGTAATGCAAGCAATTTACGTAAGCATGCTCATAACCCTTTTTAAAGATCAAATTCCGAATACTTCCGTTCAAGCGATAATATTCCAATCTTTCGAAAACCGTTCTATCTTACTCTATGGAAAATTCTAAACAACATGTTTATTCGAAGTTAAAAGTTGATTATTCCAACATGCTCAAACTTCCATTTAGCGAAAATAAGTTTGTTAACTATCTTGCATTTCAAACGTCATAACCTTGTCTACTTTAACGAAAACGATTAAGAAAATTATACTTTGAACTTACGGACATTCTACTTTTCAACATACGATTCTATACTATACGTAGAGTAAGTGGACTAAGGTTTCTACACTATACTTGGGTTTAGTGGACGAGGGACTCTACCTTACTTCTTGGCGGTTGGTCGATTTTGAGAATAGGTCATTGGTTTTGCGAATCGGCGCCGTAACGGCTCCAGTTTGCTTCGAAAGGAAGAGAGATGGATTTTCTCTTCCTAGAAACAACTTTGCTAACTAGACTAGGCTACTTTAAAGATCTAGGGGTGGTTTTTGGAGTGGTTTGGTGGTATCTCTCAAGAATTTCAAGAAAACTTAAGAACTTGAACTTTAGAACAAAAGAAGCTTAGAAATTCTAGAGAGAAGTTGGAGCAAGGAGTGAAGGTGTGAGTTTAAGCTTGGAATGGCTTGCTATTTATAGGCCAAGGCTCCTCTCTCTCTCTCTCTCCCATCCGAATCTCTCTCTCTCTCCTATCTTTGATTTCTTTCACTTGTCAAGCTTAATTGAAAGCTTGACAGGTTAGGCTATGGGTTGCTTGTACATCTTCTACCTAGTTCTTAGGCATGCAAGGCTAGATTTAGTACTTTGGATTGGATTATGGAAAGATTGGTGGATGAAAGGAGGATGGTACAAGGTTTTATATTTGTAATTGTACAAATAAGGACAATGGGAGTTATATATATGGCTTGAAGAGATATACAACCCAAGATTGAAAGGATGTAAGAAGATCACGGTGAGTTTAATCCCATCTTTCTTTCTTTTCCTCTCTCTTTCTCCCTCCCTTTCTCTCTCTCTCTCTCTCTCTCTCTCTCTCTCTCTCTCTCTCTCTCTCCTAGTACTAGTACATATATGTATATATACTTCTTGTACTAATGAATACATACATATAAAAATGTACTTAAGGTATTATGTGATCTAATAAAATATCAAGTCAAGATTTTCTATTAAACAAATCAATTAAACACATGTGTACTAGTAGGCTTATATATATATATATATATATATATATATATATATGTGTGTGTGTGTGTGTGTGTGTGTGTGTACAAGTCCAAATATGTATATTATAGTACCATGAGATCTAGGTAGATTTCCAATATCTAACATAAAATTATAAGATCAAAATTCTCCATTAAAATAATCCAAATTGGCACATGTTTCTTAGTTTCTTATTAAAATACTAGATTTTATACCTAGAGAATCCTAGGGTATTAAGTCTATAAAGTACATACACATATATATAAGTATATCAACACATGGGAAATCAAAAAAAGATTTATTAAATAACCATAGTACTTGTTGGCAAGACTAATGCTATTATCCAAGGGGTAATAATTTCTCTAACGGTTATTGACCAATGGATAAAAAGAATACTTAAATAAGACCTTGAAAGACTACATGTCCTTTTAATTATGTGGATATATATATATCTATATATAATTGTATATATGTACCTAACAAATCTAACTTAGATATTTTAATGGAAATCCTATTGTCCAATGGATAAAAGTTTTCCTAACTTTTATCGTCCAATGGGTAATGGTTAAAAGGTAACTAAATGGTTTGGTAGTTAGGTTTCTCTAACTAATTGGTTGAAAGCTAACTATATTTGCCAAGTAGGGCTTTTAATCAAGAAACGAATTTTAAAGGGCTAAAATCCAAATAGAAATCAACGAGAAAATTATAAAGCTATCAAGAGAAATTAAAGAATTTGAATAAACAACGAGATTTTTATTTACTAAAAATGGGAGTTGTTACAATCTTAATCATTTCCTTCCATTGAATTGTCACTTGAAAGCTCTCCATGACTTTTTCTCTTTCAACTAGACTTAAGACTACCTAGACCTAAAACTATTTAGTTTTACTCATAGAAAATCATATATGTATATATATATATATATATATATATGTAGTACTAGAGAGAGAAAGAGAGAGAGAGAGAGAGAAAAGCCGAGAGAGGGAGAGAGAGGAGAGGCCGAGAGAGAAAGGGAGATGGAGTGAGGTGTGTGTTGTGTTTTGTACACTTGCACAACCTACCCTTTTTAGCCTTAAACCTATTTATGACTTGACAACCCATTTCTAGTCAATTTCAAGCACACTACCTAGCCTTTAATCATCCTAGAAATTGACTACAACCTAGCCTAGGATTAACTAAACATGGAAAGACTACACATTAGCCTAGCCATCATTTCTTTCTTACTTACAAGGCTTGCCAACCTAGGGTATAATTACCTAGGATCTTCTTTAAAGCCTTGGAAAATCTCTATGATTACTTAGCCTTACACCTAGGATGGATTGACAAGGCATGGGCATGATTAAGGGTGAGATTTGACAACACAATGGAGCAAATCCATGGGAGAGAGAGAGAGAGAGAGAGAGAGAGAGAGAGAGATATGGCCGGCCAAGAGAGGGGAGGGAGAGCCCAACATTTTGCTATAAATAGGAGCCTTGTCCAAGCATTCAACTCACACCTTCACCCATTCAACTTCTCTCTCTAAGAAAGCTTGTGTTCTTACTTGCTCTTGCTTAGTTCTTCCTTGTTCTTGAAGTTCTTCGAGAAACTCATCCTAAACCACCCTTTCAATCCATAAAGCTTAGTAGTTTTAGTCAAAAACAAGTTTCGAGAGAAACCTTTCTCTTTCGAAGCTCCCGGAAGCTTACCGTAGGAAGTTACTCCGCCCGACATACTTATTCTCTCCGTAGTCGTCACTTCCACCAAGAAGAAAGGTAGAATCCCTTGTCCACTAACCCCACGTATAGCATAGGACCGTATGTTGAAAAGTAGAATGTCTTTACTCTCTAGTTCAAAGTATAATATGGAATATCCTTAACCGTTTTCTCTAAGTAGATAAGGTTATCTATCATTTATAATGTTTTGGAATGCATGAATTGCTTGTATTACTTGTTATAAAGCATAAGTGATTTTCACTCCAATGGCGTCCGTATATGTGGCGTTATGCTTTAAGTAAGGATTTGAGCATGATTATTAATATAGAGTTGGATGATCTTGCTAGATTTAAATGAATGATTTATGAGTATGTATGTGAAAAGTCCTATCGTGGAGTCGTTGCATGAAAACGAGACACAGAAATCGAGAAAGTTAGAGACATGACACCTAGGGTGTGTTAAAGGCAAGGTGTGATTTTGAAACCCCAATGTGGCCAAACTTGCCCATTGTGTGGTATGTGCGTGTAAAGAAATGATTTTGAAAGCCCAATGGGAAACCGGAGCAGCGGAACCATTGTGGTATACTCGGGAACCCAGAGTAGCGGAACCGAGGGATGAATTGTGATTTTCAAAAACCCAAATGGAACCCGGAGCGACGGAACCATTGTGGGAATACTCGGGAACCCGGAGCGGTAGAACCAAGGGTTTTGAATTGTGGATTGGTTATCCGTGGAGAGGAGCCAATGCCAAATTCAATGTTTTTGTGTGCCAATGGGAACTCGGTGCGGCGGAACCATTGTGAGGATACTCAGGAGAGCGGAACGACGGAACCAAGGTTGGGTGTGTTAAAATCGATTTTGAAAGTGTTGATATGGTTATGAAATGTGGAAAATGGTGACACGGTCTACGAGGAGTCGCGTAGGAGAAACTCAAAGAATTATGGACACCAACGTTAGTTTGGATAAGTGAATGTGGTTGTATCCTTAATTGTTTTGTTGAATATGTGTGAACTATGTGGAAATCATTGAATTTATGATCGTTCGTTCGTAAGTTAAGGGTTAATGGGTATGGGTTATTCTATTGAGCTTTTGTAGCTCATGGTGTTACCTTTGGTGACCCTGACATATTATATTGGTGGTGATGCTGGTATAATGTGTCAGATCTTATAGATGAACAGGGTGAACTCTACACCTTGGAAGCCTTTGAAGCCGAGGAACTGGCCAGGATGGAAGAACAGGCGGAGCAGTAGATAGGAACCCTAGTTCCCTCCCTTATTTGATTAAAAGTACTTTTGTAAGATTTATGATGTAATATTGAGCCAGACTCTATTTAAGTTTTCAATGAAATGTCCTTTTTAACGCTCCCAAAATTCGGGGCGTTACAATAAGTATGGGTTTTGTTTTGTAGAGAGATGGGAGGGAAGTGGAGTGTTAGTTCTAATAGGATTCTAGTTAGGGTTTAGATAGGAAGGATAAGGAATTAGTATGGATGAAATGTATATCTAAAGTATAATATATATCATATATATTTAAATGGGTAATATTAATTATACACCTAATCATGTATTTTACTTAATTAATCTAACTAATTATTGAATTGGTATTTAATATTTCAAATTTGTATTAAAAAAATAGGGCAAAAATCCGGGTCGTTACTAGTGTTAAGTTGATTTTAGTCCATGTAGAGTGTCTGAGTTCAAGACTTCTAGGCAACCTTTTCTTTTGAAATGTTTTTTCCCCAAAAATAATACTATTGTAATAGCCAGGTTTCGAACCAAGTCAAGTAGAATTCAAACCAACCACTTTGACAAAACAATTAACATGCATTATAAAGTGTAAAGTAGTAATATAAAGAAACATTTCTATCATTGTTGTTTAACCCTAAAAATACGTAGGGCACCACCTCACAATTTAATCTTGGGCATCCAAATTCCTTGGGCCAGCATAGCCTACCGGAGGTTGTAAAATTTTTCTTTACGGATTTTTGAAAAAAATTAGCTCAATCTGATATCGGTAAGGGCTATTTCCTATGAAGTATGAAACAGACCTTATCGATATCGGATTAAGTAATTTTTTTCAGGAACCTATGAAAAAAAAAAATTGCAGCTTGAATCATCTTTGTAGGACTCATAATAGGACCCACAAAAATAAAATAAAAAACCATGAATTTCTTGCGAGTACCAAACAAAGCCTTACGTGGCATTTTCTATCCAAATTCCTAATTTCTGTTATGGACTAAGTAGGTAATAGTATGATAGTTAAGGGGATGCAATCGTCAAATTGGTAGTTTAGGGAACAACTAGAAAAAGAAGTGCATAACTTAGGGGATAAAAGCAAAAAAAAACAAAAACTCTAAATTCATTCACGATTTTGTAGTATTTTGTACAGTAAAATATTTTAGGCGGCCGCTATTCGCAACCAGTTTTTTTCTCCATGCAAGCCACTTTCTTCATACAACCAACCACTCATTTTTTAAAAATAGAATTTACTCCACACAACTAACTAAATTTACCAAAACTTTCCTTTATACCCCTCCTCTCTTAAAACCCGTAAACTATCCTAAAAATTATACTTTACAACAAAATAAGAAATTTTAAATTAGAACTAAAACTCCCCCCCTCCCTCTTCTGTCCCAATCGACTTCCCCCCACTCAGTTTACTGTTATCTCCTTCCCTCCTCTGAGTCCTCTCTATCTCCATCGTCATCACCATGAAGCACCGCACCACCATCGCCTATGAACACCACCATTTTGAGAATTTTTCCCAATAATAAGTTGAAGATAAGATGAGAAAATTATTTTTTGTTGTGAGCTCTGTGAGATTAAAAATGCAAACCCATTTCTATGTTAGTTCACTGATTTGGGCAAATCGAACTACAATATGAGTTGACGATGAATAGATTTCAGTTTTTGAATGTCGAAATAATTAACCTTTAACGACATTTAAATACCGAATTTGTTAACCATTTATGTGAATTAAATAAAGCCTGTAATTATCAAGCTGAAACAATGTAGGTAAAAAGTTAAAAAATGAAAGCGAAGTACTGTATGAAATTGTAAATTCCGATTGACAGAAACCGAAATAGCATAAAATATTCAATTTTTGAATGTCAAATCCAAAACAAAATTTTGGAAGATCAAGTTTACGTATCCAGCAGTTGGCGCACTTTTTCAAAAATCTAAAACCGAAATAGTTGAAATTCTCATAAAATATTAAAACAATACATGCTTTTTGAAAAAATAATTTGAACATGGTAGAGAGATATTCATTTCGATTTTGAAAACCCTTTTGGTATCAATATTTACGATCTGTAAATACCGAAATTTTCTAATATATATGGATTTAATAAACAGTATCGTTTTAGAACCATTGTACTTGAGAATAGTATTTCAGTTTCTAAATCCCGTAAAAATACACTATTTTCGACCTTGAAAATCCAAAATTCTGGGTCAGAAAAAAATTACAAAATTTCATACGGGTAGAACCTCATCACGCAATTTCGGTTACCGACCAATACCGGGATTGGTTCAAAAAATCGCTAATTTTGATTCAAGATAAACATCCGAATCAAAATCTCGAGGAAATGCAGACCGCTGCGGGTGACCTACTAGGCTATGTCACAGCCCTTCGGCATCTGACTCGTTACGACTGTATAGCGGGGCATGTACGAAATGCAAACGACCCGGATACTTCTGAAATGGAAAAACTACTTTCGATGGGAGCTGCATATATTCAGCTCTTTACGAAGGTACAATGTCCATCACAACTTTTTTCTCCACCAGTGTACAATTATTTCCGATCAAATTTGATTCCATTTCTATCTCTATATCATCAATCGGTAAAAAACCTAGAGATGTGTCAACATTTTTCATTTTCGATGGTAGGAGATGAACCTTCCATTGATACAATAGTCATTCCTTGCTATTGACATTGAGATAAACAAGGGAGGAATTGAGAGATGATGAAGATAGAGAGAGATTTACAATAGTTTGCTATTGACATTGAGATGAGCAAGGGAGGAATTGAGAGTGAGAGAGAGAGGAGTCGATTTTTTTCTTTGTTTTTTTTTTGAAGAAAATAAATTATATACACCGACAGTGTAAATATTTGTTCATTCAAATCAATTACATTGCCCTATGTCATCAAAACAGTGGCCACCAATTAATAGAATATGACGACGTGGCACAATGTAATTGATTTGGAGAAAACAAATATTCACACAGTCGTCACACCTTCTTCCTCCTCTCTTTCCCCTTCCTCCCCCTAGTGTTTAAATCCAAATGGGGCAGCGGGAGGGGAGGAATTAGGCCTTGCCTTCAGATGTGGTTTCCTTTCCCCTACTCCACCCTAAATGCTTGCCGTCTGCATTGCTTCGCTTATTGGGTTGTAGCAGCGAGGTCGCCAATGGTTTCTTTTTTTAGTTATTTCAGCTTTTGGTGGCTGTCGTGGGTCTCTCCCTTTTGGTGGAGAAATTCTTCAGTGCCGAGTGGATACCACGTGGTGTCTGCTCGGTGCATCCGAGCAGTTCATTTCGGTTTTGGACGGCTCGGATTTGGCGAGAGAAAAAGGAGAGAGAAAAAGGAGAGAGAGTTTAGGGGTGAGAGGAGAGAGAGAGTGTGTGTTTCAATCTGAGCCGTCCAATACACTTTTGGACGGCTCGAATGTACCCACTCGGGCACCACGTCAACCGGGTGACGTGGTACCCACCTGACACTAAAAAATTCTCCTTTTGGTGGGGCTTTCTCCAGTTAGTTTATCCACGTCGGCATTTTCTCTCGATCTGGTTTTTCCAGACCGGGGCAGTGGTTAGTAATCTGAAGTTTGGTAGTGAGTTTGTGGTTCTGGATTGGTATCCAGTCTCGCCGTGTCTATGAGATTTGCTAGCTTTTGCCGTCTCACGTCTAGAGCTCGTTCTGACAGCAGGGGCTCACATTAGAGTAGCGTCCAAATGTTCGTGACAATGAGGACCCGTCCGTTGGCGTTTGATTGTTGGCGATTCATGGTCTTGTGACAGGAGCATGCCAGCGATTTTGACTTTGTTGGGTAGCAGTTGCCGGGGGATTTCCACTGGTGTTTGTTGGGTAGCAGATCTGATTGCTTATCTGCTAGCGTGTCGAGGTTGTTTGGTATGGGGTCTTGTCCTTGGATTGTTTCCTTGCCGTCGTGGTTTCTTGTTCTATTTTTTTGGAACAAGTCCCATCCTAGATGTAATGGATTTTTTTTTTGTAATTTATAAACTGTTATCGTTGTGGAAAAAAAAAACAGAATGTTCACGGTTTGGAAAGGGAGGAAGGAGATGAGTTAGGGAGTGTTTCGGTTTCTTGGAAAAAGAACTTTTAGAAAAAGAAGGTAATTTCAAACTCAAAAATCATGTATTTACGCAAATAATTTTCCTACCAATATAGATCTTGTTTGATAGATCTCATTAAGATCTTTTAAACGGTGCAAAAAAAATTGAAAAAATATTTTTCATTATATTTGAGTTTGAAATTACGTTCGTTTGAAAAAAAAATATTTTTTTAAAAAGTGGAACACCACCTTATTGGGTTGTCTGGGCCCTGGGGAGAAATTTTGTGAAGGGTTTTAACTGGTTGGGTTATGCGTGGAAATTTATAAGGGCAATTAGGTCATTTCACACTGGAGTTGTATTTTGCAATTAATTGGAAATTTTTTAACGGATTGTATGAAGAAAATACTGGATTGCGAATGGCGGCCGCCATATTTTAGCTCTTGTTCACCAAGCCAAGCATGGAAGACGTAAAATATAGTGGGACAGTTTTGGAGCCTGGAAAGCAAAGCGCCTCTTGACGCAGACGATGGAGCAGCCACCGCCTTTCCTCGACCACCCTCCCAGGTATGTCCCTCTTCCCCACCACCGTCCTCCACCAAACCACTCCGAAGACATCAATTTCTACCCCCATCTACTTCCCCCTCCCCCACCACTACCACCGCCGCCGCCTTATAATAACCACCAATCGCACTTCCCTTTCCCCAATCACCCCCGCCCGATCGAGGACCATCTTAGAATCCCCCCCTCCCGCCACCTCCTCCGCCCGCCGCCGCCTAAGATTTTCGATAAAAACTTTGCCAATTCCTTCCCAATTTCCCGCTCTGACTCCTCCTGGATGGACCCGCCTAGGGTTCCGCTCCATAATCTTATCCAATTTGATAACCCTACTAGTCATGTTCCAGATTCTAGTCTTAAGTTTAGAGATGATTTCATTGACGACGTTGGATTTAAACCTGATCATGATGATGAAGAATTCTTAAGGAATAATACCAATGATGTTGATACTAGTTATCGTATCCGCCGTAACCATCTTTACGAACCTCATTCTAGCGGATCTTCTAGGAACTTTGCATTTGGTGATTCACATTTTTGTAGCCCTAATAAAAAATCGAGAGATTATGGGTCAACTGTGGGAAGTTATCAGTCTTTTCGTGGTTTCGCGATGGACAATGATAGGATTAGGAGTAATGGTAGTGACGAAAATAGGCGATGGGTTGGTCATGCTCGGCCGCCTTCCAGAAGTTCATCTGATGCTTGTCCCATGGATGGTGAGAACAAAGCTTTTGATAATTTCAGTGGGCTCCAAATTGGGTTCTCCAGAAGGGTGCCTAATGTTTATGATTCTGGTAAATTTAGGGGTAGTAGAGAAGGTAACCAAGAATTTCGTCAAAGTCGCAGAAAGGAAATAGAGAGGACGAGTGCCTTACGCAGGATTCAACTTCGTAAGTCTACTAAGCGTAATAGAAATGGTGAACAAAAATTTCCTGCACTTTGCTCTAATGATTCAGGCCCCAGTACCTTTAGAAGTAGAGGTCCCGTTGTTCATACCGATACCAGAGTGGAGCCAGATGGAGAGGGAAGCCCAGTGGAGCTTGATGTGTCGTTCAAATCTAATGCATTGGTAGCCAAGGCTATTGTGGCCTCTCCAAGTTGTGGAGTCAAATCTAATAGGAAACTCCCGGGGCCAGAGTTAGACCATTCAAATTCACCACTAAGCAAATCGAACAGCTCCACAAATGGTTTTGATTGTCCCGCTATTTCTTACAAGAAATCAAAGCAGTCAGGGGGGAATATTAAGGATCCTGGTGGTCGAGATGTGTGTGATATTTTTTCACAACCTTCTTCACACCACACATTGGAGTTACCTGGAAGAAACAATATGAAAGAGCCTTTTTCAGATAAGGGTGTCGATACTATTGGCTCAGTTGGGACATCTTCACTTGGGGTTAAGAAGAAGGAAGTCAACTCATATGTATTAAGGTCACTGGCGATGGACAAAAATGTTGATCTCGTCAAAGAGAATAGATCCCTTAGTGGTCCACCCACAGCCTCACAGGTTGGTGAGGACAGTATGCATTCAAGAGAGCAAAATGCATCAGCTGGTATGGTTTTGGTGCACAATGTTGATATGAAACCTTCTCCAAATGAAGTAACTGCGTTCCTGGATCATATTATAGAGAATTATACTGCGGGGTCTATAGTTTCAGATAAAGATGGAAGTGAAGTTGATTCTGGTGGATCTCATGTCCAGAATAGTAAGACAACAAGAAAAAGCTCTACCCGTCCTTTTGGTTCTTCAAATCCTTTAAAAATCAATGTTGACGAGGGTACTGTCATAGCAGATACATCAATTGATTTGCAGACCATTTCATATTATGCCAGGGGTCCAGCTGAATTACAAAATGGAAGTGATTTTACTGGTAGTGGTCAGGTGGGTGATTTTAGCCACAAGATTGAACCTCCTGTATTTCTTCAGAATGGTTTCTTAAAAGGACAGTTAGAGGCTAACAATATTTCTAGTCCAGAGGAAATCAGAAGTGATGGGGTTCCTGTCAATTTACTCACCACTGTTAGTAATGTACATAATGATTTGAGTTCCGACAATGGACTTCTTAGAGGGCAACTGAAAATTACTGTTTCAGACACTGATGCTGTGGGCACTGATTCCATGTTTAATGAGGCTACTGTAATGGCAGGAAGTGTTGATGTGGAAGGATTTCCTAGGGCTGTTCCTTTAGTTGAAAGCAAGGCTATTGTGGGTTTAGAGGAAACCAGTATCCAGGAGGGTGTCTCTGATGGATATAGCTCCAATGATTCTGCAACTACCACCTCAGGTTCTGACAATGGTTCGAGAAATTCTCAAAGCAAGTTTTCCTTTTCTGGGAATGGTTACCTTGATGATACTAGCAAGGAATCAGATCCTGATAGTGCCACTGTATTGCATGAGAATGTTGCCTTGGAAGGAGCTCCAAAAGCCACGATGCTAGTGGGAGGTGATCTACATGCTGGTTTTGAGAAGGGGTGTACATCTAATAAGAGGAAAGATAGCAGTCACCGTTTGCCAAGTCCAAGCTCATGTGACATGCCTGAGAATCCTGTAGGTACAACTTTGAGTTTTCCTGCCATGGATCTTAATTTTGCAGAAGAGGATCTGCTGGGTGCTGGGAACTTTAGTGCTGGCTCTCAAAGCTGTACAGACAAGGACGGGATTGTGCGTGGTTACAGTCCAATTAAAGGTTCAGTTGACAATGATGTTTCAGGAAAAGGAAGTATCAGGATTAGCCAATATACAACTTCTTCCAAGTATACAAAGAAGAGGAAAATCTCTGCACCAGTTTCACCTTTGCCAATGCTGTCTGAGACCCAGGAGGAGAGCTCTAATGCTGGTACCTTCACTTCGAGTGTGAAACTGCCTTCACTTAGAGACATGATGTGTAACATTCACCAAGAGGATTCTAGATTTCCATCTTGTTCAGAGTCTTGCCCTGTGTTGCTTGAAAATTCTAAGGCAGGAGCCTCATTTGAGGCTGTAGCCTTTGTGGGAGAGGGCCGTTGTAATAATGTTTCAGAACTTGAGCAGAACGAAAAAAGTGATCTGGTTATGACCATAGAGAATGCTTTTGGTAACGAAAAAGGAGGTAGGGGTAAGTCTGTGGAGGAGCCTGGAGTGCTTCGAACAGAGATTGTTCAGCAGAGAAGTCCGGTAGAAATTCAAACTCTAGACAGAGATCAGAGCCTGCCTTTTAAAGATGTGGAATGTGACGCTGATTTGTTTGTTAAGAATGGTTTGCCCTCTGTCTTAAACACTCTGTCTTTATATGAACATGATGACAGTGTCCCCACTTCCGATTTGCACGATGCAGTCATGGAGTCTGCACCTGATAAACTATTCAACATGGACACTAAAGGAACACCATCCACTGCCACTGCATCAAAGATTGTCAATACTGAAATAACACTTGGTCAAGTACTGAATGACAAGGGTTACGTGCATGAAAGAAAACAAGATGAAAAGCTTGTCCTTGAAGATCTTTTGTCGTCAAACTTGTTGAATACATCTCTGCAGAATACCACAACCGACAAGAAACCAGGTCATGCAGTGGGAAGTGTTTCCTCAAAAAACACTGAGGTGGGGCCTCAGGATGCTAGAGAAACAACTGATGGTTTGAATTCTATGAATAACACGAGAAAGAACCAATTGGCTTCAGTAGTCCCTAGCATTTTTCCAGGTCATTTGTTAAAGAAAATGGCCCCGTCAAGCCACAGAACAAAACCAAGAACGTGGCATCGATCTACGAATCCCTCTGCTTCGTCTCATCTGGGGAAAAGCTCATATCCAAACCCTTTTCCTCCACAAGGGCAGCAGGCTTCAAACATCGGAAAGGATCAAACTGCTGCTTACATTCGTAAAGGTAACAGTCTTGTGAGAAAACCTTCTCCATTTGCTGCTCCTACTGTCTCTCATGGTTTGACTTCATCTGTCTATCGGTTGTACCCTCTGATTGTAAACGAAATAAAGGAAAAGACAGGACCGGACGCTACTCTTGAAAGGTCCAAAACACCACCATTACCCTGCAGCACCAATTTATCAAATTGCATGATCTCTTCACCATTGGCAGATCCTCCATCAAATGGTTGCTCTGAAACTGACTCAGATCCATTAACACGAAAAGTAAATGCGGACGTGTCAAAGGTTTACCATGATGCTCCAAATTCTACAGGTGCTAGTGAATATCAAAATGGTCAAATCAACAACTCTGTGACCCAGAGTGTGCAAGATGATATAAACTCAGTGTCTAGGGAATTGAAGAAGATATTGTATGTAAAGAGAAAATCAAATCAGTTGGTTGCAGCTTCAGGTTCTAGTGATGTGTCTCATCAGAATGTTGACAAGACTGACGCCCCATCCTCCAGTGGTTACTATAAAAGGAAAAAAAACCAGATCATCAGAAAGTCGTTCAAAATCACTCAAAAAGTGGGCTTGCCTGATGATATGTTAATCTTAGAGGGGAAAAAGGCTCTACCAGTTATTCAAAGCAGTTCTAGTGGAGGGCGGTCTGGTAAAGGTACGATTTCGGAACTAGTTCATCAAGTGTTGCTTATTCTTTTGGTTCCTAGCATAGAAGCAGGCTTGCAGTGACGAAGTGATTCATTAATTTGGTCTTTTCTATGTGAGTAAATTATAGATGCGTCATGCAATACGGACATGATTTTTGTGTGCTGTCTTCATTGAATATCTAATACAAATGCCTTAGACGCTCCATCCTAGTTAGTTGTCAGTATTTGCCTGTTTCCTGGTCAATTGAGATGAGGACACAAAAACACCGAGGTTTATGTTGTGCAGTCAACTATTGCTTAATTCTGACCAACTGCTGTCTGCTGTTGATTTGACGTATGTTGAAGCACTGGTCTCATTTATCAGCATTGTTGGTCACACTTGGTGGGAAATCATGTTTCTTGGTTGTCCCACTCCAGGGATTTGAGATTGGCAATTTTTTTTTTTTAAAAAAGAGAGATTATGGTAATTGAAGAATTAATGCTGGATTTTAATTTAGCTAGTTTTTCAATGTGTGTGTTTGTTCAGTCATGCTGTATGTGTTATTTGATCTGTTTGAAACCTGGGGATCTTAACATCTCTTTAATTGCTGTTCTTCTTGTAGTTAAAGCCTTAAAGGTACTTTGGCAAATAGTAAGCTTCCAAGATGACTTACCTTTTAGCGGGTTCTATTGTTCACTATCAGTACAACTGAGTCATGCCTTCTAATCAATCACGACTATTGAATATCTATGGCTAAAACATCCCTTAAGTTCACTATGTTTACATATTGCATCTGAGGATTATAGTGTGTTGTTCTGAGAATAATTGTACAGTTCCATATGACATGATCAATAGGTAGGCAAGACTTAGGCAGGTCAACATTTTACAGGTTTGGGAAAGACGTATAAACCTTCAAAATCCTCATTGGTGTGGACACTACGTGGTGCACAGTCATTAAAGAAAGACAATACATTGATACATCAGGTGTGGCCACACCTTTTTCCGTGGAAAAGAGCAACTTACCGGAGAAGTTTAATGCATGCATCAGCGTCCACTCCTAATACTTCCTTATCTACAATCAGGTATGTTAGCATTTAGTTCTGTTTCTGTTATTATTCTGTTGGCTCCATACTTTACGTCAACTCCACATGTTAGACCCAAGAAAATAATGGATGATTCATGATTGTATTTGTTCAGCCGGAAATTGCTGCTTTCGAGAAAAAGGGAGACTATTTACACAAGGTCTACCCAGGGATTTTCTTTGCGAAAATCCAAGGTATTAAGCGTTGGTGGGGCTAGTTTGAAGTGGTCAAAATCCATTGAGAGGAAGTTAAAAAAGGCAAATGAGGTTAGTGTGGCACTATTAGCCTGGAATTTCCTTTTTTAACTACTTCGAATTTTAACTGATGGTTCCTGCTGGAAGGGAACTGTTTTCAATCTACTTAATTGGTATTGACTTCTGTTTTTTTTTAGGAAGCTACACTAGCTGTGGTTGCAGTAGAAAAGAAGAAAAGAGAACAGAATGGTGCTGGTGTTGTTACAACTGGAGCAAAAAATAGAAACCGTTCTTCCCGTAAGTTGGTTCATAGTATAGAGCTATGCCCAGGTATGGCCATTAAATAGTCCTGGAGTGGCAGATCCATTTTTTTCCCCAGTGTTACTTGAACTGAACTTTGTGAGAGAATGAATACTTGTCAAAACAAAATGTGATAGAACGACTGCTATCATCAATTGTGGATTGAATGCTCCCTTCTCTACGTGTGGTTTACAAGGATATGCTCCAGTGAGTATTGAACTGGAAAGTCCAAAAATTAAGCAATATCAAACAGTTTGCTATCGTGAAGTCGATATGTTTGCATCTGATAGAACCTTCTGGCCGTGTGTTTTTGACAAGAATATTGAAGAATTATTCTTGATATTGCTGTAATGCTTTAACTTTCTAAAGTATCTAAATACGTCACAGGAGAGCGTATATTCCGTGTTGGTTCCGTCCGATACAAAATGGATCCGACAAGACGGACACTTCAGAGGATTTCAGGTGCCCTACTAATTCATTTCATCGGGCTTGAGTTATATCTATATTCTTTCTAGTCCTCCTTTGGATGTTATGCCCCTAGGGTATGATAGAACTAACACAGCTTAAGTATCTACCGTTTTTAGGGTTAATTTCACTGACCTCCCCTGATGTTTCTGACTAATACAGAGACCTGCTCTGAGGTTTCTGAAATGACACTGAGCTCCCTTACTTTATCTGACAATTGACAAACTCCACAGAATCTGAGGTTTCTGAAATGACACTGAGCTCCTTTACTTTATCTGACAATTGACAAACTCCCCCTTCTGTGGTGCTGCCATGAAATGGCTTCGATGGAATCATGTGACCTCAGGAAATTTAGTATGTCCAAATTACCCACCACATGGCTTCATTAATGTCACATCAATACCAAATAACAGCCATCACCAACCACACAAACTCTCACTAATTTATGTTCGTATAATCGTATCACAACTCACACATATCTAGACTTAAATAATCAGATACACAAATAGCCACATACTAATATCAAAGGAGAAGCCTATGGTACACATCCCATTTAATTTTGGTGACAAGAATTTTGGTTATAATTTATAAAATAATGTGTAACCAACACCAAAAAAATGTGCAAGTTTTTTGTTGCTCGGCCCAATAAATGTATAACTAATATATCAAAAAGATATGTGTAGCTACTAACTAACCTAAAAGATATGTAACTATTTTGGGTTACCCTACACCTCTATTCGTACACACAAACATGTGTACCAGGCATGGAAAAAATGCGTGCTATTTGTACCATATATACTTCCATGGTATGCTCCTTTGCAAAACACACACTCAAAAAAACATGTAACATTTATATGTTACACCTTGCTTTCTCCTAATATTGTTACTACGTTAGGCTCCATAATAATCAATCCATGGAGACCTGAACAGATCAACCCCTGCAAGCATTTTTTATTTTTTTTTGTACTTTTCCCACTGGTGGACAATTCCAATTTTAAGATTGGAATTCCCAACTGTGTTCTATTAGAATAAGGTATGCGTCAAATACTGCTCCGAATCCAAACTCAGTCGTTGCGGAAATCTGATGGCATTATCGGAAAATATTCATTATACAGAAATAAATGGAAAGTGTAATATAAAAAACAAACTATATGAAAAATTTATCTTGATTGCGAGGTTACGAATACCCATATAACTTAATTTGTTACACAACTATAGTGTTCAGGGTGCATTTCCCCTGAACTAAATGGACTATAGGCTAACGGCAATAGTCAAGTTGTTTCTGTTAAATGATATTTTAGTTGCTTAGCAAAATAATGATATTTTAGTTTATGTATGTGAGGAGAATGACTTGCCTAGAAATTCGTTAAAACATGGGCTGTCTATTTAGTTTACTGAAAACGCACCCTCAGTGAATTAAAAAATTGAAAAGATCTCAATGGAGCGTACCAAGATGCACTACACTCCGTAGTGCGTTAGTGCACTACAAGAACCCCTTGTCCAATCATCCTCAAAAATTTTCTTTTTGTAAGACCAAATTGAGATGTGAAGTGTGTGATTGTGGTAATGCTCGTGGGCTATAATTCAAACCAAACAGTTTTTTTTTTAAATTATATTTACCCTTAGTGAACTTTAAAAAGTTTTTAGTGGTAATTTTTAACTTTTCTTTCTCACCAAAACGAATCAATAAACCTCATAACCAAACCAAACCAAACCAAACCGAGTTTTATGTCCCAATCACTTGGGGTCGGCTAAAATCAATAAACCCCATATATTTAACAATGTTCTAAAAGTTGCTAGGCGCTAGTCGGGCAATCAGCCACCTTCGAGCTTTGAGGTCTAGTAATCAGCAATTAGTCGGCGCATACCAATTAATAATTGGCGATTAATCAGCTCATAGCAATTAGTCAGATCTAGTAGAATAGACCCCGCCAACAATTAATTGCCGATTAATTTTGATTTTTAGAACACTAATATTTAATGCAAAACTATCATTCACAAAAGACGAAATTTAGAAAAGTAATCAAATAATAAATCACTGTGCTTCTCTCTTTAATGTGTTTTGCATCCAATATGTTTTTGTTGTCTTTAACTTTTTCAATTCTTGAGCTCTAAGAAAAATACAAGAGACTACATCAAAATGATTAAAATATATAAAAGATTCACCAAAAACAGAATCAGCCAATTGAGAAAAGTAAAAAAGAAAAGAAAAAGGAACGCTCAAACAAAATCTTACTTGCCCTTCCAAAAAAATCTTAGACATGAGAAAACTACGAGGTCCGAATTACGTACCTGTTTTTTGGTCTTTACTTTGAGGGCACTCTAGTCATTTTGCCACGATATTTAACACCGTTTGTGAGACATTTAATAGAATGGGGAATCTCATTAATGAGCGAAATGATGCAAGAAGTGTTTTTAATCCTTGGCTTCATCTTCTTCTTTTAACCCTTGTTCAAAAACCTGACCAGCCACCTCTTCCTATCCTTCCAAAATCAGCCGCCACTTGAATGCCCCCTGCCACCACACTTCTTTGCCACCACATTTGCCAGTTCCTTATTTTCCGTTTCTTTATTGGATGCTTTGGAAAGGTTGTTTGCACACAGCTCCTCTTCCTTTGCAATTTTCCATCATTGATAAAAACCATTCAAGGGTCCGCTTAAAAAAAATCAGTTCTTAGAAAGTTGAGATCTCCCATTCTCCCCATCATTTTGGACTCAGGAGCCAGATCTAGGGTTTGAGATCTGGGTCTTTGGAACCAGCTCAGCAGCGACGGTGGCGGCGTCAGCCAGCAGCTTCGGCCTTCAGCCTATGGCGGGAATGAGCTCAAGTTGGTGCGGCGGGTCTATCTTGAGAGTTGCTCTACCCTTACTTGGCCTCTCCACTTGTTCACTCCATCCATCCTCACGAGTGTGATCGATGGGTCCAGCTCTGGCGTTTTGGTTCCAGGCGACTTTTTTGTTTTTGTTTTCTGTATTTTTTTTGTATTTTGGACCTGTAGTGTCCTTTTTATTTTTTATATATCGAGTTTATGTTTGGTCCAAAAAAAAATAAAAAATCTACTCTTCATCTTCAAAACACCAACTATAAAATTATGCTGTAATGTTACCATATTCATTTCTGATTCGCACAAAGCAAGAAAATTATTCTGTAGAGTTACATATATGCAAACTGCAAAGGAGCGAGAATAGAGAAAAAGAAGCAAGCAAGAAGAGTATTCGCACAGTAGCAAACATGTATTGCAGAGCAACTTCTTGTTTTGTTCAGCTTAGGCTGGCTTTTTTTAATGATAAATCAAAAATTGTAGAGAGTTGATTGAAATATTCATTGGAATTACCACATTGTAGTTCATTAAGCGAACTCCTTCAAACGACTATTTGTCTATTGTAGTTGTTGACCTCAATGTTCACTTTTATATTTTTTCCTGAATGATGATATCTGGACATATTTAGTTATGAGTATTTTTCTCGTTCTTTTATCTAGAATTTGCTTATTAGTACTTCCATGTGCTGTGTAGACGAGGAGTCGTCAAACTCAGCTGCTCTCCAACATGGTGCAAAGAAATCTGCTGTTCCAAAGAGGTTACTGATTGGCAATGACGAGTATGTTGAGTTATGTTTATGGTCTACTCCAAATGCACAAAATACTGCTATAATTGATCCTGAACATTGTGCATTGAATATGATGATCTAGTAGGGGAAAAAAGAGAGTAGCAAGTAGAGAACTTTAAACTCTCGCTTCTAATGTGGACAATATCGAATTCGTTGCATATAAATGTATTTTGCTACTGGCAGGTATGTACGAATTGGCAATGGTAACCAGTTAATTCGAGATCCGAAAAAACGAACGCGAATATTGGCAAGTGAGAAAGTACGATGGAGTTTACATAATGCCAGACTGCGGTTGGCTAGAAAGAGGAAATACTGTCAGTTCTTCACGCGGTTTGGAAAATGTAACAAGGACGACGGAAAATGTCCTTATACTCATGATCGCTCTAAAATCGCGGTTTGCACAAAATTTTTGAAGGGTTCATGTTTGGATATCAACTGCAAATTGACCCATAAGGTGTATCACTTTTCTGATAGATTCAAGATGGTTGATTGAATGGATTATAGCCTGTCGTTTTGGTTTTACCTTTATTGTCTTTTCTGAAATGCAGGCCATTCCCGAAAGAATGCAAGATTGTTCTTATTTTCTTCAAGGTGGATTTGCTAGCATATTTACTTGAATTCCATTCAGGTTGCCCAAAACACACATATCTGACTCATTTTCTGGCAGGTTTATGCACCAACGAGAGTTGCCCTTATAGACATGTCAACGTGAATCCAAATGCTTCTATTTGTGAAGGTTTTCTCAGGGGCTATTGTGCTGATGGAAATGAGGTATTTCTATAATGTAGTTGTCAGATGCCATAAATGCTCCCTCCTTCCCGAATCAATGGTACAAGTTTTTCGTTTTGAAAATCTCCCATGGTGTTTGACCCTAGTTGAAAAGTCTAGTATAAGATCTTCCATTATCCAAAATTATCCCCTAAAGAATAGCTCTGAATGTATTCGAAGTGAGAGCATAGGGGCATTGGGACAGGGAATTTCATGGGAGTGGAAACTATGAATTGGACTTATCTTTTATGTTCTCATAGTAGGTTTTTTTTTTTGGGTAAATCAGCTTGAAATTAAAAAGAGGCTAACCGAATATACAGCTTACAAAGGGCATATCCCAGGAGGAAAAGAAAATAAAAAAGGAAAGAAAATAAGATAAATTTTGCCTACGCCAAGTGGCTACATATAACTAAGTGAAACACAATGTTTTCAATCCATCTATTAAGAGGGAAGGAAAACATCGACAAGATAACCAAGTGTTACGTGGATACAGCACAAAATATTGTAACAACAAAATCTGGGCATAATGGATACAGCATAGTGGAGTACAAATCACAACAACTTCAACACTCTTGAGACTTCCAAAGATGAACTCCTGCCTGATGGGGTAACCAAGTTGGTGATAGAACTAAAAGTAGTCAAATCATGCATTGGAATGAGCTCATGAACCTTTGCGTTTGGATACAATACCACATCAACTGTATAAGACCAGCCAAGCGGACTCAGACCATCTACACATAGCAACTTCTCACGTAGCTGTTCTTGATATCTGATACATGCCTTGGACCTGACTGAGCTGTTCTTGACTCGTAATTATAAATCACCACACAGTTCCAAGCTCTCAATCAAAACATATCAGAGCATTAAATCTAGGGACGTCCCCCTAGCAAAGGAATAAACATTCCAAGGGACATCCCCCCAAGGATTGGCATCTCATAGTAGGTTACTATTCAGGTATCATTTAGGATTATTGCTGCTGATCATTTTTTATCTGTTGATTTGTCAATTTTGCTCAAATAATCTGGCACGGTTCTTAGTTAGAGGCACTATTGTCTTTTTCTGTTGATTTTGTTCAAACGATGGGCTGATTCAAATCATATCAATTATTTGCACTTAAAGTGTTTGGTGAATGTTAATGTTGTTTTTGAAATTAGTATGAAGTGATTAATTCCTACTGTCTCTCCCTTCTTCTATTCCCCAGATCGAATGAACACAACTCATTGAATATAAAACTAATAAACTGATATTGTATTCGTATTTCTCAACTTACAGTGCCGAAAGAAGCACAGCTATGTCTGCCCCACTTTTGAAGCAACAGGAATTTGTACTGAAGGGTCCAAATGCAAGCTTCACCATCCAAAAAAACGAAACAAGGGAAAGAAGACAGATACTTCCAAGGAACAGAAGAATACTCGAGGGCGTTACTTTGGCTCCAAGCATATTGATACATTGGATAGAGGAACAGCAGTGTCTGGAAGGCACTCTGCAAAGGACAGTGATGACATTTTCTATCCAGAAGGAAGATTTGCTGATTATATCGATCTAGGTTTTTTTGATGAAGAGGCTGCAGAAACTAATGATTCGGCGGGCAAGAAAACGACTACAGCCTCCAGTGATGATGGCCCTATGGACATGCATCAAGATGACGATATGCTAATTAAGCCCATCAACTTGATGAGTAGAAGTATGAAAGAATCGCCTCCAGCCAGTGACAGTCCAAGGGAGACGACTGCATTTAATATTTCGGAGGAGTTGAGCTTTAGATAAAGGTTATGGAGAGGTATAATCATCTTTTTGTGCAAGTGAAGATCAATTTTGATGTCTTTTGTGTGTTATGCTAGTTGTGATATAGTGATTGTTGTTTGAAGATAAAGATGATTAATCTGAAAAAGAAAAGAACGATTGGAAAACAAAGAACAAGTTGTATATGTAAAGAAATTGAGCAATGAAATTTTATTATTGTTATGTTCGAAGGCTTGAATTTATTATATTTTAGCAATCGATTCCATTCAGTCGATTTGTTCCCTATGATTGAAGCAATTGCTAACATGCTATCATTCTTGGAGGATGCTGCATGGTTGCTTTATGGGCCGGCCAGGGGCGGACCTGGGTGGGGGCGCCCTGTTTGGCTGGTAACACATATTGTAGGGTTTTTCTCAAGCTTGAGAATGTTTTGGTGTATGTATGATTTTGGTTCATTAAAACTGTAATGGTGTTGGTTTGTATCATGATTAACTCGCTATATTTCCTTTCTAATATATGAAATGATGTTCATTTGTCAACCAAAAAAAAAAACTGTAATGGTGGTTTCAGCAGTAATTTTTATTTGAGATCAGAAAGTTCATTTAAATGATACTGGGAATGAAACTTATGATTGCTGTTAGATTAGGGTATGCCATGCCCTTTAGGTAGTCAGGACTTGGAAGTACGTTTATTTCACAATTACAAGGCAAAAGCGTTTGCGATGCGTAGCATTAGACAGTATAGACATATAATTGGTTAGGATCGAAGTAGGTTAGGATCGAAGGAGAACACAAGACACTGGATATATTATTGCAAACACTGACTTGCTTGCTTGCTTGGTTTTTTACAATGGGAAAGAGCCCTCCTTTTATAGGCGTAAGGAGGAGATACAAACATAACTGCTTGCATCACTAATTACCTCATACAAACAGTATAGACATATAATTGGTTCACTGCTTTATACTGCCACACTACTGTTACTACATTGACTAAAGTTCACACCTATTAAAGTCTACTACATGCCAAACTTGCTACGTACAACCATAATTGGTTAATACTATTACTAGTCAATCCTACTTTCACCACCTCCAAAGAAAGAACTGATACATCACACAAAGTAAACAACTGGCATGAGCACAGGGTTGTTACTCTTCTGAATTCTCTGAATCAGTCCTTCCAGAATAGTCTTCATTTCTGTCAGTCAAGTAATACTGTTCTAAAAGATAGCGAATATTTTGGCGTCATTCTTCCGAATAAGTATCATTGAATTTCCAGTTTGCAGATTCATAATGGAGGAGAGATGAAGGAACTTCTGCAGGTGTCAATCCATTGAGTGAACACACTATTTGAGTCATGACAAGATAATTTCCACTGTCGATTTGGATTCTCTGAGACTCTGGATGTGCAGAGAGGAATATAGTATGATACTCCTTTCGCCAAGTGATAGAACCATCTGGATCAGGACGACATCTGTTGTTGCGACTGGTCCAAAAAGCAAATTAGAGATTTCCGCCTACACTATTGGGGATTTGTCTGATCTTTAGTTGCCAGTAGGATATGCTTCCGCAGAGCAAGAGAAATTTCAAAAAGAAATCTTCTGGAGGATGGACCTGAATGAACGCCGCATGTGCCAGATAAATCAATACTGCTGATTTATTAAAACAGACACTTATTGTATAAACATCTACCAAATACCATAAGAGGAGGTATGCCACTTTTTTGAAATAAAAGACATTGCAGTCATATATTTCAAACTGGGTGAGAAAGGGATAGACAGGATGAAAAGGTAAACCTCCTATGGGACCTTCATCAAGACCACTTGAAAATGCAGAGATGTTGAAGGTTTTGACACATTTGGACACGCCTGGAAAGAATGGTTAACTCTAAAATTTGACACTGAAGGTGGACAGGAAGATTAACTGGGTGGAAATAGGAAATCATTGGGAAACAACCAAGAACAAAGAATTGTGGTCTTGTTTTTGAAAATTGATTGATTTCTTTTTTGAGCCTTGACAGAAAATCAGGGAGGACATTTATTTTTCCTTTTATGTGAACAGCATCAAAACTCCAATTGGAAAACCAATTTGCCAATTTGAACAACTGTGCCTTTGGAAGGTGCTTCTGTTTGAACTTGAGCATGCTGGGGAAACTTATCATATCAGTCTCAATTAGAAAATGATGACCGATTAGATGAAATTCAAACTTCTCAATGCTCCTTTTAATTGCCAGAATTTCTTTGTAAGTAGAGTGGTAATGAAGTTCTGCCGGAGAGAAAGCACCACTCTTGTATCCACAAATTCTGTGCTTTTGTTATGAATTTTCTTCCAAAAGAACTGCTCCCCAATATAAATTAGAGGCATCTGTCTGAGGACTCTCTTCCCATCTGAAGGTATGGTTAACGGAGGAAGGGTTTTGGCTATGGCTTTGAGGTCTTTGACAGCTTTGGTACAATGGACTGACCAAGGAGGAGGGGTTTTCTTTAGTAGAGCTGAGAGGGGAGTACGGTATTGGGCAAGGTTAGGAATGAAATCAACCATATAGTTAACAATCCCGAGGAACTGTTGAACTTATTTGACTGTAAAATTTTCATCTGGAAAATGGTCAAGCTGAGAGGCTATATGAGGCTGGAGGGAATATTGACCTTTAGAGATATGCATCCCTAAAAAATCAATTTCTGGTTGAGCAAGAAGCATTTTTTTCTCTGAGAGCATGACACCATGGGTTTGGACTACGGAATGGAAAGTTTGTAGTAAGACAGCATGAGACTCAATATCTGGAGAAAAAAAGTAGGATATCATCAATGTAGACTAGTGCTGAGGACAGAATGGGAGAAAATATCCGAATCATGACCTTTTGATACAAAGATGAGACTGTTTTTAATCCAAAAGGCATAACTGACCACTGAAAATGGTGATCTGGAATGCAAAAATCTGTTTTGGGATGATCATCTGGATAGATGCCCAGCTGCCAGAAACCTGCTTTCAAGTCAAACTTTGAGAAAATTTGAGCTTTAGGCAAGTTTGCAAAAAGAACACTTCGCCGAGAAAGAGGAAATTTGTTATCCTGCAAAAAATGATTAAGAGGCCGGTAATTGATAACCAGGCGAAGCTTTTCTCTTATCTGCTCTGTCCTTTTATTTACATAAAATGCTTCATATGCCCACTGAGAGGTTGTGGGCTCAATCAAACCTTCTGTCTGAAATTGATGGAGCTATTGGAGAGCAAGCTGGTAGTGTTCTAGGTTCACTCCATGATGAGTAGCTTTGGTGGGGTTAATGTCTTCATTTTTCTTAAAGGGAAGAGAAATGAAGAAATCTGGGTTTTTCTATAGAGGGTTGGAACATTTGGTGAGGAACTGAGAATGAGATTCAGGATAAGAAGTTAGGATTATGGCTTCTTTGATAGAGGAGAAATTTTCTATGGAAAAGAGATTTGGTTGGGTGGTCCAGGGTAACAGGTAGTTTTTGTATTTCAAGCCTTTTTTGAGCCAGGAGACTTTGCTTAGATTTTAGAGAATATCAAAGCCTAACAATAAATCTTTTCCTGGGAGATCAGAACCATAGACTTGGTGTTTTATAGTGTATCGAGGGAAAAGTTGGATGGTAATAGGCTTACTGATCAGAGTGATGACAAAAGTTTCTCCATTGGCTGCGGTAAATGGTCTGAAACACGATTGCCAATAGAACCTAGGGAGGATTGCTGGGTTGAGAATGGAGGCTACTGTACCAGTATCAAAGAAAGCGATAACTGGTATAGGTTCTCATACTTTCCAAGCAAGATTTTAACCTTGACTAAGGGTTGAGCTATCATGATGTTTGAGAATTCAAATGTTTGGATTTCATAGGGGAATGAGTCAAAATCATCAGAAGAATCATCTAATTCTGATGAAGAGTCATCAAAGGTAAATGTAAGGACTTCTTCAGCTGTTGCTTCATCATCAATGGAAAATAGTGATTCAACATCGGCATCTTCAAGATCATCATCAATGAGAGCCAAAGAGCTCACCATTTTGTCCCTTGCTGCTTTATTTGGACACTGTTTGGCATAGTGCCCATTCTTTCTGCATATGTAGCAGCGATCAGACTTTCGCTGCCCTCTGAACTTTTTCTTCTTGAAAAATTTCCATTTTTTTTGGCGTGAGAACTTGCCAGATTTTGAAAACTTGCTAGGAGACTAGAACTTCCATTTCTGAAAGTATTTGGACTTCCGGTGTGAAGGACGGCAAGTGCACTTCTTGTCTTTACACTTTATAGATAGGTCTGGCTGGTCACATGTTTTGCCAAGACGTTTTCCTTGTTCTTCAAGAGTTCTAAAAAATTTCTGATGATTGCACAGTTTTTCCAAGACAATCAAAGAGTGCTGATAAATACCGCTAATAGATGTTGCATTCAGCGTCAATCATTTTGTTTGAAGTAACCTTGTTGTCTCATTTCCCAATGGTTCAGGAAGGGAATTGTAACGCCCCTGAATTTTGGTCAGTAAAAATTTCGTTAAATATTTGAATTTTATTTAAATTACTTATTTTCTCTTGAGCGTTATATGATTTCTTGTTAATATTCGTCGTAGTTAGATTTTGATCCTTGGATAAACTCTTGACTAGAAAAACCTACGTGACCAATTTAGTTAATTTCCAACCGACTACTTGGAGGAACCGAGCAACCAACTCACCTAGTTACTAGATGAACCTTTTGGACCTTTTGAACCTTTGCCTTTACCCATTGGTCCATAATGGTTAGGGTAATTTTTGTCCATTGGACAATAAACTTTTTTTCAAAAAGTACATGTAGTCTTTTCAAAATTTTATTTTAATAAAAGGTACTTGTACTCCTTTTATCCTTTGGTTATTAACTGCAAGGGGAATTATTATCCATTGGGTAATAACCGCTAGGGAAGTTAGTAACCCTTGGGTAATGAAGTCTTTTGACCAAATAAAGTACCGATGTGACTAGGGAATCTTCTAATAAAGTTGATTTGACTAGTCAACCTTTTCAACCCTAGAAAATTACTTATTTATTTCCTTTTGTTAATTTGGTTTTATTCTTTGTCCTTTGGACAATAAAAGTTAGGGAAACTATTATCCATTGGATAATAGAAACCCAATTCTTTATATTAAAAGGGTTTAATGAAAGATTTAAACAAAGTACTATGATTGACATTATAAATATTTTGAAAAGTACTTTTAATTATTTTTTCTAATAAAAGTTTCCTAGTAGCTATTGACCATTGGACAATAAATGTTAGGGTATTTATTATCCATTGGGTAAAAGAGTTATTATTTTAACTAGTCTTTTTTTTCTTAAAAACCCATGTGATGAAGTACCCATATTTTAATTTGAAAGTACTTATTAGCCTTAGTAGCCTTTAAGGCCTAAGATTTTCCAAAGTACTCCTTTATTATTTTGTATTGGGGTTTTGTACCCAATTGGATTTAATTATTGGGGAGTTGATCTTCCTAGATTGCAAAGTACCATAGTTTATTTATTTAAAGGGGCATGTGCCTAATTGGATTTCTTTAATAGGTATTTGATTTTGGAAATCTTGTACTTTGTACCTTTCTTATTCTTTCTTGCATTTGTATCTATATATATATATATATATATATATATATATATATATATATATATGTGTGTGTGTGTGTGTGTGTGTACTTGAGAGAGAGAGAGGGAGAGGGAGAGAGAGATTGCCGAGAGAGAGAGGGAGAAGGGAGCCGAGAGAGAGAGAGAAGGAAGAAAGGAGGAAGATGGGTTGTACCTTGACTTGACCTTCCTCATCCTTTCAAATCCTTGGTGATATCTTTCTTCCTAGCTAAGAAACTTCCTCCATTGTACTTCTATGCTTGTTTAAAACCAAATCTTGTACCTATGTCTCCTCCTTTCCAACATATCTTCCAAAAATCCCATCCAAAGTACTAAGAATAGCCATGCAAGCCTACCATTTAGCCTAACCTAGCCATGCAAGCCTAGGGTTAGACTTTGATCTTTCAAAGATTTCATGTCATGTGTCAAAATTTGAGGTAGAGAGAGAGAGAGGGGGGCCGGCCATGAAGAGAGGAGAGAGAGCCAAGGTTTTTCTATAAATAGCAAGCCATCCCAAGCATTCAACTCACACCTTCTCACTTTGCTCCAACTTCTCTCTAGAATTTCCTTGTTCTTTCTTTGTTCTTGCTTAGTTCTTCTTTGTTCTTGAGTTGTTCTTGAGTTCTTCAAGAAACTCAACCTAGGCCACCACTAAACCGCCACCCGACCACCCTTCGATCCATAAAGTAGTAGTAGTAATAGTCAAGTAGAAGTTTCGAGAGAAACCTTTCTCTTTCGAAGCTACCGGAGACCACCGTAGGAAGTTACTCCGTCCGACCACCGACGTACTTTCCGTAGCAGACTAACCTTCCGTAGCCGACTACCGCCAAGAAGTAAGGTAGAATCCCTTGACCCTAACTCTACGTATAGAACTGTATGTTAGAACAGTAAGGAAATCCTTACTTACTCCCTATGTATTTACTTACTCAAGTACAAAGTAGGTTATCTTTATTTACGTACTTATCGTTTGATTAGAAGTATTCATATTTTGATCTTTAAGATAGTTATGAATGTGCGTATATGAGTTGCTTGTATTACTTGTGGTATGTGATAAAGCATAAGTGATTTCACTCCAAAGACGTCCGTACATGTGGCGTTGTGCTTTGAATAAAGCATAAGTGATACAATCTAAAGGCGTCCGTACATGTGGCGTTATGCTATAAGTAGTAATTGAGCGTGATGAGTAATATAGAATTGGATGATCTTGTTAGGATGATTCTTGCTTACGTTTGTCCTACCGCGGAGTCTTTGTATGTAAACAAGACACGAGAACCGAGAAAGTAGAAACATGACACCTAGGGTGTGGTTAATTAAAAGAAATGTTTTCCGAGGAAGGAAATATTTTGAAACAACATAATGACTGGTTTTGGGTAGCATTATGTGAGTTGTGTGCGTGTGTGAAAGAAACATTTAAAAAGGTTGAACTGTTTTGAAAACCGCAACGTGGCCGGACTTGATAGCCCGTTGTGTGTATGAAAACTCGTAATGTGGCCGGACTTGGTAGCCCATTGCGTGGATTGTGAAAACCACAATGTGGCCGGATGTGGTAGCCCATTGTGTGGTGTGTGTTTTGTGTGTGTTCCAATGGGATCCGGAAAAAACGGAACCATTGTGAGGTTGTGTGCCAATGGAAACCCGGCGCGGCGGAACCATTGTGAGGATACTTGGGAACCCGGCGCGGCGGAACCAAGGTTGGGTGTGTATGCTTGGTTATCCGCGGTACGGAGCCAATGCAAATATTTTTGTGTGCCAATGGGAACCCGGCGCGGCGGAACCATTGTAAGGATACTTGGGAACCCGGCGCGGCGGAACCAAGGTTGGGTGTGTAGCTTGGTTATCCGCGGTACGGAGCCAATGCAAATATTTTTGTGTTCCAATGGGAACCCGGCGCGGCGGAACCATTGTGAGGATATTTGGGAACCCGGCGCGGCGGAACCAAGGTTGGGTGTGTGTAGCTTGGTTATCCGCGGTACGGAGCTAATGCAAATATTTTTGTGTGCCAATGGGAACCCGGCGCGGCGGAACCATTGTGAGGATACTTGGGAACCCGGCGCGGCGGAACCAAGGTTGGGTGTGTAGCTTGGTTATCCGCGGTACGGAGCCAATGCAAATGATTTTAAAAGGTTGGGTGTGTAGCTTGGTTATCCGCGGTACGGAGCCAATGCAAATGTTTTTGTGTTAAACAAATGGCTTTTGAAAGGTTGATTTGTAAATGAAATTGTTGACACAGTCTACGATGAGTCGCGTAGGAAAAACCCGGAAATCTTGGACACCAACGATAAATGATTAATGAATGTGGATGTGTCATTGATTAACTGTGTATATATGTATCATGTGGAAATCGATGTGTTATTTCCTGTTATTTGTAAGTTATGGGTTAGCGGATATGGAATTACTCTGCTGAGCTTTGTAGCTCACGGTGTTGCCTTTTGGTGACCCTGACATATTATATCGGTGGCGACGCTGGTATAATGTGTCAGACTTTGTAGATGATCAAGGTAAGCAGATCACCGTGGAGGCTTTGGAGCTGAGGAGCTGTAGTTAGGAACCCTAGAATCCCCCTCCGTTTATGTAAATATTGAACTCTTGTAGGAGTTTTGTTGTAATAAGAGCCAGACTCCATTTGATTTTATGAATAAAATGTCCTTTTAACGTACCCAAAATTCAGGGCGTTACAGATTTTATCAATAAAATTATATTCTTAACGTACCCAAAATTCGGGGCGTTACAGGAATTGAGAAAGACTTGTTTGAGATTGACATCATCCATGCCGTTGAGAAGATAAAATCTCTGAGACATACGGTCATAATGAGTTTCCAAATCTTTTCTTTTGAATGAACAACACTTCATGCCGAGATATTCTTCTCGAACAAACTCTTTTGTGTTGTTATGGTCTCCAAGAAACTCAGTATGCAGGACTGAGATGAATTGATCAAGGGTTGGCAGTTGTTTAAGCTATAGTTGTCGGTACTCACCAAGAGCCAAGTACCATTGACGAAGATGGCCAAGAAATTTTGCTGTACACTTAGTAATGACAATACTTAGTGTAGCATTTGGAGAGAGCATAGCAGCAGTGCACCAAGCATGAATCTCATAAAGCTTATCCAGCCATTTTGATGGGAGAATGTTATCAAAGGAGAAACCTTGGGTATGGATGTTGGAATGTGATAAGGAATCAAAGGTTGGGATTTCTGGAGGTGTATCAAACTCAGGACCTTCTTCAATAATAGGATCTTCAACATGTTCCTCTAGAGAATGTTCTGGATTCATCATGAAAACATCAGGAATTGGCATAGAATCAGTGGATTCAGTATCTGAATTAAACTCAATGGTTGGTTCAGGAGATGGAGTTTCTGGTATAGTGGCTAAGGTATGTACGAGAGTGGAGATTGGATTTTTGGAAGGATTAGAAGTTGACTGAACCATTAACTGAGGTGACTTTGAATTTGGATCAGATGGTTTAGAAGAAGTGAAAATAGTTGGAGTAGAGGTAGATGTAGATGGTGGAGACGAAATTATTGGAGGTCGAATAGGTTTTATCTGGGGCTTTAAGAAAGGAAGTTTTGATGGAGATGGTCTTTTTGGTAGAGGAAGAAAAGTTGATGAGCTTCCAAAGATGGAGCTTGACTCACCAAATTCTAAGGTAGGGTTTATAGGTAAGGGTTAAGACATTTGAGGATACCCAAATAAACTTTGTTGAGAGGAAGATGTGAACATGTCAAATGGGCTTTTTTGCTAAGAATACTGTTGAGCTTAGAGAGATTGAAGTTGATTCCTTAGATGCTTCATGTAATGCCCCCAATTTCTGGGTACGTCAGTAAGACTTTCTATTACAAAAACAAGTGAGTTTGGCTCATTATTACATCACAAAGTCTTACAAGAGTACTTTTAGACAAACAAGGAGGGAACTAGGGTTCCTAACTACTGCTCTGCTTCTTCCTCCATCCGGGCTAGCTCTTCGGCTCCAAAGGCCTCCAAGGTGTAGAGTTCACCCTCTTCATCTATGAGGTCTGACATATTATACCCGGCGTCACCACCAATATAATATGTCAGGGTCACCAAAAAGGCAACACCGTGAGCTACAACGCTCAATAGAATAACCCAAACCCTCTAACCCTTAACTTACAAACAATACATCATAAAATCAATAATTTCCACATAGTGCATGCTTATCTAACCAAATTAACTAACAATGACACATTCGCATTTGAAAATCAATCAACGTTGGTGTCCAAGATTTGTGAGTTTCTCCTACGCGACATCTCGTAAACCGTGTTTCATTTTCCTCATTTCATAACCCATTCATTATTTCAAAAACTCATTTTTAACACACCCAACCTCGGTTCCGCCGTTTCGGATTCCCGAGTATCCTCACAATGGTTCCGCCGTACCGGGTTCCCATTGGCACACTTTGCATTGGCTCCTCTCCGCGGATAACCAAGCCACACACCCAACCTCGGTTCTGCCGTTCCGGTCTCCTGTGTATCCTCACAATGGTTCCGCCGTCCCGGGTTCCCATTGGCACACAAAACACACACCACACAATGGGCTACCACGTCCGGCCACATTGCGGTTTTCAAAACATTTCACTTTTCAAAAACACGCCTTTTCATAAACCACACCTTAAGTGCCATGTTTCTAACTTTTTCGATTTTCGTGTCTCGTTCTCATTCATTGACTCCGCGGTAGGACTTCACATGTAATCATAAAACATTCATTAAAAACTTGGAACTAAACTAACAAGATCATCCAACTCAGTATTATACCACAAGTAATGCAAGCAATTTACGTAAGCATGCTCATAACCCTTTTTAAAGATCAAATTCCGAATACTTCCGCTCAAGCGATAATAATCCAATCTTTCAAAAACCGTTCTATCTTACTTTATGGAAAATTCTAAACAACATGTTTATTCAAAGTTAAAGGTTGATTATTCCAACATGCTCAAACTTCCATTTAGCGAAAATAAGTTTGTTAACTATCATGCATTTCAAACGTCATAACCTTATCTCCCAAGGCCACAATGTTATCGATAACCTTGGCAAAGAGTTATCGATCTCCATGCTTCTGGACAAATTCTGGACCGAAATGGTGAAAAAGGTATTGATTACTTGGAAATAGTAATCGATAACTCAGGGTCAATTGTGCTTGGTAGAGCAGGAATGGGGTAATGTTATCGATAACATTGCTCTAGTAATCGATAACATTGTTGCAGAACTGAAGATCTAGCTTGCTGAACTGGTTGAGCATCATATAAGACGTTGTCGCAAGGTCCAACCATGGCGGCACCACTTCTATGGACTCGAGTGGTTGGACATCAGTGTACTATCCAAACATTCTTTGGAACGCAGAATCGCCTTAATCGCTCGTTTTACCTGAAAGGCTCAGCAAAACACCTTACATGCAAAATCTGACTTTAGCGATCAATTGAGTATAGAAACATTGCAAATTGGAGGATTTGAGCACCCAAGATCTAACAATCTTGTGTGCGTATCACACCCCCCAACTTGAACATTGCTACGTCCCGAGCAATACAAACGAAGCAGTAACGTAACTAACAATCCTTTCGACGAAATAGCCAAGGCACATGCTCCCAAATTAAACAACTTAGCAAGAGTTCCAAAAACAAATTTTATTCAAACTTGCAACTAACAGCTGAAAACCAAAGTAAATTACTATCACCGAGCATGTTCAGAGCAAGTTACAAAAGATCGCATCCCAAATCAAAAGAGAAATATGGCTATCACGGATGCGATCACATGCTACGAACCACATCCCAAGGAATAGTGCTCGAAAATGGGCAAAGGGGAAACAAAAATACCCTGCCTCACGAGGAGAGCACCTTGAATAGAGTTTTCACAATTATAATGCCAAAAGCTAAAGTACCATAAGAAAGCATGCTATGAACTAACTATGCACAACGTCACAAAACGAATCAAGACGGAATAAAGGCGTACTACGGATCAACTAAGGGCTTAATAGCATATATTGACCTTGGTTTAAAGAAAGAACGGTTAGCAAAATGAGGTGGCGGCTATATACTAGCATGGTTCAACTACCCTTTCTCGCCGCCACCCACTCAAACCAACAAGTCAAAGCCACAACACGGCCTAAACAAAAAAACTTAACAACTCCTAAATAAAAGTTCAACTACTAAAGACAATAAAAAGATAGAAAGGTGGGCTGTCAACCACCAAGCACCCCGACCAAATAGAGGGATTTCAACCTACAACTACTACCATCGATGCTCAACAACCTCCTTACTGCCCGCCGGGATCAACGCCTGGTCCAAACAACACCTCCTCCTCACTCTCGACTTCCGCAGCCCTAGGTGGTGCCTCATACTTCTCATCCGTTGTACTTTCAATGTACTGAGTGTGCCAACGCAGCTCGTGCTTGAGTTCCCCAACCTCTCTTGCCAACTTTCTTCTTTCTTTCTTCTCCTTCTGAATGCAATTCCAAATGGCAATGTTCTGGCAGCACAGCTTCCTCCAGATACTCTCCTTTGATGCCTTAGGATCAGGAACCGACCATAGAGATGGCTTAAGTGGAGCAGAAACCGACTGCCCTGTTGATGTTCCTGCTGCAACTGCCTTGGATTGAGACTTGCTCTTCACTAGCACAGCCTTTGTGATGATGCCAGGAGATGGTTCATCAAGTTTCTTATAGACCCCTTTAGAAATTCCCTTCTGCCTTAGGAAGGCGGTGATCATGCATGGGAAAGGACAACGGGCCGTCCCGAAAGTATCCCCCTTGAAATCCACAATCTGCCCAAAAATGAACTTCGCCCAATCCGCTCTATAATCAGCATCATTCATGAACACATACATCACCTCCGCACTTTTCCTCGAAGGTTTATTCTCTGCCCCACGGGGAAAAAGATTGTAATGCACCACTTGATTCAAAACCCGATAAGTATCTCTAAACTTCCTCGGTTTGTGCGGAGGGACCCCAACATTAGGAACGGTAGGATAAAGATCTCCGATAACCACATCTGAATAAATCAGATCAGTACTAAGGTAGTTGACCATATCCCCAACGGGCCTCTCGTAGCGCAAATACGAAGCTATGTCAGCAATATCAACCACAATAGTTTTACCGTTTACTTTAGACTTAATTCTCTCTTTGGTCAACGCCTCACTAGTATCCAATTTCTGGTAGAATTCGATGACACCTTTTGCATTATAACCCTCAAGAGCTTTAGTCCAGAAAAGCAAACCTTGATTTTCGAGTTGAATGATGATATTGCTATCATTGCCAAAGCTTCTCCGACTAACTTGACGCTCACTCTTGAAACCTCTGCCCGGTATTGACTCTACCTAATCTAACTTAGCATCCGATTCCATCTCCTCCGGCGTCCTACGCTTGCGACGTTTCTCACGCTGGCCCGTTCGGCTCTCCAAAGGAGCAGAGTCTTCCTCACTAGTATCCTCCTCCATCGAATCATGATCACTCTCTTCTACAATGTCATCCTCACTCTCCTGGCGAGATGCGGAAGCCACATTTTTGCCCTTAGCGCTTGCGCTCACCTGCTTTGTTCTTGCCATTGAAACAGACTGCCCTCACGACAAACAAAACTTTGGATCTGTACAATACAACTCCAGTATCCAAGATTCAGTACAACAGGGGTAACAAAATAGTGCCTTACCAGTACCTTATGCAACCGAAAATTCAAAAATCCAGGATAAGAATCATGGGTGATTTAAAACAGGGGGGGTAAGATATATGGTGAACTGGTTCAAATCGAAAATGGATGGAGGTATAAGGTGGGAAGGATTGAAAGAGAATGAGAGGAAGAGAAAAGTACATTTCGGATTTTACCTTGGTCTGGAAGATTCAGAACTAGCAAGACTTGAAAATTCTTCAAAACCCTTGATTGGATGGAGGAATCATGTTGAATGTGAGAGGGGATGAGAGAATTTGGTGAATTTATGGAGGAAATGGAAGATATTGGGAGAAGTTTGGGAGGTTCGGGATTGCAAAGGGTGTAAGGAGGAATGGTTATGGCCGTGTAGAGAGAGAGTGGGAATGTTTAAATGAGCTTTGATTCGTGCCTTTTCAATTTTTAAAACCGCCCGTAACGCACAGATATTGATAACTCCCTTGAAGTTATCGATAACAACGACTCTGGGAACCCACTGAACTCAATGTTATCGATAACTTAGTAAATGTTATCGATAACAAATGGCATTTTCTGGGTAAACAGCAGCTCTGCATATGTTATCCATTTCCAACCACCAAACACATCCCATATTCTCCAAAACAGCTTCTTGACATTGAACACAACCTCCAACAGCCCTCCAAGCATCCAGTCTCCTAGGTTAATGAACAAAAAGGAGGACACGGACTGGGCTACAAGATAGGACGAGGGGACACATAAGTGGTACAATCACAAAAAGAATGCCTTGTATCTGTAACGCCCCGAATTTTGGGTACGTTAAGAAGACAATTTATTGATAAAATCTGTAACGCCCTGAATTTTGGGTACGTTAAAAGGACAATTTTATTGAAAATAAACTGAGTCTGGCTCTTTATTACAACAAAACTGAAAATAGGTACTTTTATTACAAACGGGAGGGAACTAAGGTTCCTAACTACATCTTCGCCTGCTCCTCCAACTGAGCCAGCTCTTCAGCTCCAAAGGCCTCCAAGGTGTACAGCTTACCTTGTTCATCTACAAAGTCTGACACATTATACCAGCGTCGCCACCGATATAATATGTCAGGGTCACCAAAAGGCAACACCGTGAGCTACGAAAGCTCAATAGAAAAATCCTTACCCACTAACCCATAACTTAAAACAACAAGAAATAATAACACATCGATTTCCACATGATACATATATACGTAGTTAATCATTGACACATCCACATTCATTAATCATCTATCGTTGGTGTCCAAGATTTCCAGGTTTCTCCTACGTGACTCATCGTAGACCGTGTCAACATTTTCACATACCAATTCATCTTTCAAAAATCATTTGTTTAACTCACACAATATTGCATTGGCTCCGTACCGCGGATAACCAAGCTACACACCCAACCTCACAATGGTTCCGTTTTTCCCGGATCCCATTGGAACACACACAAAACACACTCCACACAATGGGCTACCACGTCCGGCCACATTGCGGTTTTCCAAAACATTTCCTTTCAAACCAAAATTTGTTTTTAACACACCCAACCTCGGTTCCGCCGCGCCGGTCTCCCGAGTATCCTCACAATGGTTCCGCCGTGCCGGGTTCCCATTGGCACACAATTGCATTGGCTCCTCTCTGCGGATAACCAAGCCATACCTCACCATGGTTCCGCCGGTCCGGGTTCCCATGGGAACGCACACAACCTCACAATGGTTCCGCTATTCCCGGATCTCCATTGGAACACACACAACCTCACAATGGTTCCGCTTTTCCCGGATTCCCATAGGAACACACACAACCTCACAATGGTTCCGCTATTCCGGATCTCCATTGGAACACACACAACCTCACAATGGTTCCGCTTTTCCCGGATTCCCATTGGAACACACACAACCTCACAATGGTTCTGCTATTCCGGATCTCCATTGGAACACACACAACCTCACAATGGTTCCGCTTTTCCTGGATTCCCATTGGAACACACACACACCTCACACAATGGGCAAGTCCGGCCACATTGCGGATTCCAAAACTTTTCACTCTTTTCAAATATTTCTTTTATACACGCGCATACACAATTCACATAATGCCACTCAAAACCGGTCATTATGTTGTTTCAAAATATTTTCTCCTCGAAAAACATTTCCTTTCATTAACCACACCCTAGGTGTCATGTTTTTACTTTCTCGGTTCTTGTGTCTCGTTTACATACAAAGACTCCACGGTAGGACAAAAGTAAGCATGAAACATTCTAACCAGATCATCCAATTCTATATTACTTATCACACTCAATCACTACTTATAGCATAACGCCACATGTACGGACGCCCTTGGAGTGTATCACTTATGCTTTATTCAAGCACAACGCCACATGTACGGACGTCTTTGGAGTGAAATTACTTATGCTTTATCACATCACAAGTAATACAAGCAACTCATATACGCATACTCATAACTATCTTAAAGATCAAAATACGAATACTTCTAATCAAACGATAAGTACGTAAATAAAGATAACCTACTTTATACTTGGGTTGGAAGACAAAGAGATCCTACTTATACTTAGGGAAGTGAGTAGAGGTATTCTACCTTACTTCTTGGCGGTAGGTCGGCTACGGAAAGTACGTCGGTGGTCGGGCGGAGTAACTTCCTACGGTGGTCTCCGGTAGCTTCGAAAGAGAAAGGTTTCTCTCGAAACTTCTACTTGACTATTACGACTACTACTTTCGGATCGAGAGGGTGGTCGAGTGGCGGTCTAGTGGCGGCTTAGGTTGAGTTTCTTGAAGAACTCAAGAACAACTCAAGAACAAAGAAAGAACAAGATTTTTCTAGAGAGAGAAGTTTCTAGGTGAAGGTGTGAGTTGAATGGCAAACATGGGGTGCTATTTATAGGCAAAACCTTGGCTCTCTCCCCTCTCACAAGGCCGGCCCTCTCTCTCTCTCTAAATCCTCCATGGATTTGCTCCATTAAGTCATCAAATCATCCTTTCAACCAAGTCATAGCTTGTCCAATCCAAATCTTAGGTGTAAGGCTATGTAATCAACTAAGATCTTAGGCTTTTTAGGTGAATCTAGGTAATTATAATTTAGGTTTAGCTTGTAGTCAAGGTCTAAAAAAAAGCAAGGATTTGTGTCATAATAGTCCATCATAGGTTGTCATTAGGCAAAAATAGACTTAGGCCTAATAAGGTAGCTTGCAAGGCTAGGTTTAGTCCTTGGATTTGATCTTTGGGAGATTTGGTGGAAGAAAGGGGACAATGGTACAAGATTTGGGAACTAAACAATCCTAGAAGTACAATGGGGAAGTTATGTTTGGCTAGGAGAAAGATTCACCAAGGATGAAGAAAGATCAAGGAAGGATCATGAAAGTACAATCTCATCTTCTTCTATCTTTCCTCCTCTCTCTCTCTCTCTCTCTCTCTCTCTCTCTCTCTCTCTCCTAGTACTACATATATATATATATATATATATATATATATAACAAGAAAGAATAATAAAGGTACAAGTACAAGATTCTTCCAAATCCAAAAACCAATAAACAAAAATCCAATTAGGCACATGTCCCACTAACTAGGGTACTTTGAAATCTAGGTAGATCACACCTCCCATTAAACAAATCCAATGGGGTACAAAACCCTAATACAAAATAATATCAAGGTACCTAGGAAATCTTAGGCTTTAAAGACTACCAAGTACTAGCACAATAAAAAATATTGGTACCTCATCCCATGGGGTTTTTGAAAAAGACTAGCTTATTAAACCCATGTACTTGGTTAGAAAGACCAAACTATTACCCAATGGATAATAAATACCCTAACTTTTATTATCCAATGGACAATAATAACTAGGGAACTTTTTATAATAAAATAATCAAAAAGTACTTTTAAAGTAATTATAAAAGTCTACTTCCAAAAGATTATAGTACTTTGTTCAAATCTTTAAAAGTCCTTTTAATATAAAGAATTGGGTTTCTATTATCTAATGGATAATAGTTTCCCTAACATTTATCGTCCAAATGACAAAGAATAAAACCAAAATAATAAAAGGAAATAAATAAGTAATTTCTAGGGTTGAAAAAGGTTGACTAGTCAAATCAACTTTATTGGAAGGTTCTCTTGTCACATCGGTACTTTATTTGGTCAAAAGACTTTATTACCCAAGGGTTACTAACTTCCCTAGCGGTTATTACCCAATGGATAATAATTCCCCTTGCAGTTAATAACCAAAGGATAAAAGGAGTACAAGTACCTTTTATTAAAATAAAATTTTGAAAAGACTACATGTACTTTTTGAAAAAAAGTTTATTGTCCAATGGACAAAAATTACCCTAACCATTATGGACCAATGGGTAAAGGCAAAGGTTCAAAAGGTCCAAAAGGTTCATCTAGTAACTAGGTGAGTTGGTTGCTCGGTTCCTCCAAGTAGTCGGTTGGAAATTAACTAAATTGGTCACGTAGGGTTTCTAGTCGAGACCAAAATCTAACTACAACGAAATTTACAAGAAAACATATAGCCACTCGAAAGAAAAAAAGTAAATTAAATAAAATTCAAATATTTAACGAAATTTTTACTGACCAAAATTTAGGGTCGTTACAATCTATCCCCCTTAAAACAATTTCGTCCCCGAAATTGGCGCGCGACTACAGATTAGACTAGGTTGCTAAACTGATATCGGAATCATCGACTATCCCCCTTAAAAAGAATCGAGTAGGTCACCATCAATCGAATTAAGCCTTATCACTTGCTTAACGAGATGGGTTTGTAGTTGCTTCTACCGTCGAACAGCTTGCTTCGTCGTACGCCTTTGGTAAGGTCTCCACCGTGAATACCAATGCCAAATGCAAAACTTCTACCAAATCATCATGCGGACTAGCATCCCTCAAGCGTCCTTAGTACATCCTTGTTGAACCCTCATGCTCCTTGATATTAAACCTATTTCCAAAAGTAGGAAACAATGGGTCCATTCTTCATAATCGTAGGGCATGAGTATTCCATCCTTGGATACCACGTACCCCAAGAACTTAACCACTTCTAGCCAAGCCTTGCAATTACTTGCCTTGGCTTAAAGTTAGCTATCTCAGAGTACTTGTAGTATCATTCGAAAGTGTCCTTCATGCTTCTCTTGATAAGTCATCGAGCCTTGGCAATGGATACCGGTTCTTGATGGCGACTTGATTTAGCTCCCTATATAGTCGAAGCGTCCCTCCTTCTTTTTCACGAACAGTGCGGGCGCTCCCTATGGTGATGTGCTCGGCTTGATAGGCCCTCGGTCCAATAGCTCTTGCAATTGGGTCTTGATCTCCCTTAGTTCCGCAGGGGTCTTTTGGTATGGCGCCATAGAAATTGGTGTCGTTCCTGGCTGAAGTTCTATAGAGAAGTCTATTTCTCCTTAAGGCAATAAGCCAGGAAGTTCTTCAGGGAAAACATCGGCATACTCGCACACGATGTGTGGAAATCCCACTTCCATTCTATTGGCTTCCTCCAATTGAAGACTAGCGAGCCATCCAAATAGTTGGTTCTTCCATCTGATACCAAGTTGTGGATTCTGCTACCTCGATCTTTTCGTCGCCGAACTCGCTGTCCGTCTATCCCCCTTAAAAGGAATCGAGTCCCTTCTAAGGTATAAGATGTCACCATCCTTTGATGACAATCTACCACTGCTCGACGTGCAGATCGCCAGTCCATCCTTAGGATTACGTCAAAATCGACCATATCGATCACTAGAGGGTCGCAAGCTAGGCGCAGGTCGGCTACTCCTAATTTTGCTCTCTCAACACACTAGACTAACAGCTATGCTCCCTTCAACTATTTCATGGCCAAAGCCACACGATCTCCGTCCTGGGTAACTCCGAAGGTGTTGAAGATCATTTTGACCTCATTCAGCCACGTCTCGTCTACGACAGGGTTGGTGTCTCCGTGAAAGGTCGAAGGTCGACGTTTGCAGAATTCGTTCATCGCTCGGGTTCGGGTCATGGATCCATCGTCGTGGTTTTTGGTTTTGACGGTTAGCGTTCAAAGCAGCGACAAACGCTTGCACGATCTGGGCTAGGTCGGGGTTCGCGTTTAGAGGGTTCTCCATTATCGTTTCCTAATCCACGGCACGTATTAACAATCTACGAGGGAAAATCGAAAGGGGGTTTTTGTTTACTAAAACAAATTTTCTTTTTGCAAATGGTCTAACTTTCAAAAGCCAAAAGTAGTTTAACAAATAGTATGCAACGGTACTCTTTAAAAATAAAGCAGGTTTTTCATAGATAAGAACAGCATACAACATAAGCATAGAATTATAAACATAAACATAGAGTTCTACTATAAAACAAGTAGATTAGAACACGATTTCCTACTACAAGCTGAGACGGTCCTAATCCTTAACATCCTACATCCCGAAGGACTACAACGGTTACTAGGTTTATTATAGGCACGCCTAAGTGGTATCCTTGGCCTTCACAGATCCTTTGGGGTCTCGTCTTCTTCGAGATTCTCTTCACCTAACAGATTTTCCTCCTCGGTTACCTCATTGGCGTCCTTATCGCCATCGATTTCTTCCTCCTTAACTCCAACCTCAAAGTTCTCTATCGGGGGTAAAACACCAAAATACTCATGGAAAGCAAACATGATCGGAAACATTTTCGAAAACCAGGGGTCCTTTTCAACGGGAATAGGGGTATTCTGCTGCACTCTTTGGAAATCTCTCTTTTCTTTAAGTACAGTGGCAATAAAGGCAGGATCTTCCAACATTTGTGCTGTCAGGATTTCTATGGTATTTCTGGGTTGATAGGCTTCGGCTAATAGATCAACTAGACGTTTCATCTACAAGAAAAAGTTTCAACCTCAATTAGGAAAATCCTACGATAGGGTAATCACTTAAGAAGATTTGAATCTATGTTCCACTTTCGATTATTGATTTAAGTCATCATCCAATTGTTCGGGAATTCCCAGCTCAGCCGTACTGCCAATTTCCGTGCCTTGCTTCAATCCGAAGATTGTTTTGACAGAATTCCACCCAATTTGGGACGGTAAACTTAAACTCAATTCACGACGGTGCAACGGTCAAACTTATTGTGTGGTTCTACCCATTCTACCCATGGCCGAGGTTTTGAACCTAAAGCTCTGATACCAAGTTGTAACGCCCCGAATTTTGGGTACGTTAAGAAGACAATTTATTGATAAAATCTGTAACGCCCTGAATTTTGGGTACGTTAAAAGGACAATTTTATTGAAAATAAACTGAGTCTGGCTCTTTATTACAACAAAACTGAAAATAGGTACTTTTATTACAAACGGGAGGGAACTAAGGTTCCTAACTACATCTTCGCCTGCTCCTCCAACTGAGCCAGCTCTTCAGCTCCAAAGGCCTCCAAGGTGTACAGCTTACCTTGTTCATCTACAAAGTCTGACACATTATACCAGCGTCGCCACCGATATAATATGTCAGGGTCACCAAAAGGCAACACCGTGAGCTACGAAAGCTCAATAGAAAAATCCTTACCCACTAACCCATAACTTAAAACAACAGGAAATAATAACACACCGATTTCCACATGATACATACATACGCAGTTAATCATTGACACATCCACAAGATTTGGGAACTAAACAATCCTAGAAGTACAATGGGGAAGTTATGTTTGGCTAGGAGAAAGATTCACCAAGGATGAAGAAAGATCAAGGAAGGATCATGAAAGTACAATCCCATCTTCTTCTATCTTTCCTCCTCTCTCCTTCTCTCTCTCTCTCTGTCTCTCTCTCTCTCTCTCCTAGTACTACATATATATATATATATATATATATATATATATATATATATAACAAGAAAGAATAATAAAGGTACAAGTACAAGATTCTTCCAAATCCAAAAACCAATAAACAAAAATCCAATTAGGCACATGTCCCACTAACTAGGGTACTTTGAAATCTAGGTAGATCACACCTCCCATTAAACAAATCCAATGGGGTACAAAACCCTAATACAAAATAATATCAAGGTACCTAGGAAATCTTAGGCTTTAAAGACTACCAAGTACTAGCACAATAAAAAATATTGGTACCTCATCCCATGGGGTTTTTGAAAAAGACTAGCTTATTAAACCCATGTACTTGGTTTGAAAGACCAAACTATTACCCAATGGATAATAAATACCCTAACTTTTATTATCCAATGGACAATAATAACTAGGGAACTTTTTATAATAAAATAATCAAAAAGTACTTTTAAAGTAATTATAAAAGTCTACTTCCAAAAGATTATAGTACTTTGTTCAAATCTTTAAAAGTCCTTTTAATATAAAGAATTGGGTTTCTATTATCCAATGGATAATAGTTTCCCTAACATTTATCGTCCAAAGGACAAAGAATAAAACCAAAATAATAAAAGGAAATAAATAAGTAATTTCTAGGGTTGAAAAAGGTTGACTAGTCAAATCAACTTTATTGAAAGGTTCTCTTGTCACATTGGTACTTTATTTGGTCAAAAGACTTTATTACCCAAGGGTTACTAACTTCCCTAGCGGTTATTACCCAATGGATAATAATTACCCTTGCAGTTAATAACCAAAGGATAAAAGGAGTACAAGTACCTTTTATTAAAATAAAATTTTGAAAAGACTACATGTACTTTTTGAAAAAAAGTTTATTGTCCAATGGACAAAAATTACCCTAACCATTATGGACCAATGGGTAAAGGCAAAGGTTCAAAAGGTCCAAAAGGTTCATCTAGTAACTAGGTGAGTTGGTTGCTCGGTTCCTCCAAGTAGTCGGTTGGAAATTAACTAAATTGGTCACGTAGGGTTTCTAGTCGAGACCAAAATCTAACTACAACGAAATTTTACAAGAAAACATATAGCCACTCGAAAGAAAATAAGTAAATTAAATAAAATTCAAATATTTAACGAAATTTTTACTGACCAAAAGTCAGGGTCGTTACAGTATCACCTCCTAAGTACGCCATATATTCCTTAACGATTCAATAAAGACATCAAAGCACACTTAGGCATACCATGAGATTATTTACCTAAACTAAGAATGTAAGGAATGAGGATGTGATATGGATAAAACTTGATCAAAACATACTCAGATATCGTGAATTCCACCCTAGTCCATTCATGCAAGTTGCAAGACACAAAATTTGCGTAAAACGAACTCTTGCTAAATACCACCAAATGAGCATGCGCCAAGCTATTTCAATCCACTAACTTTGTAATAACGGAAGGATTGCACTACTAAGAAAATGAAAAATTTAAACAACAAACGTAAAACATAAATATTCGATTTATGTCGCTCCCCCCAACTTAAAATATGCTATGCCCTCATAGCATGGAGAACAACAGTAGGGAAAAAGGAACAAAAGATCATACCTACGGGGGAATGTCAACCCCCTTATACCTCGACCAAGTTGGAGGCTTTTGCGGCATTGCTTCCGTTCGTCATCCGAACTGCTTCCAAGGTCAACTCCTTCGGCTCTTCCAACGGAACCATAGCTAGTCACACAGGATCATGGCCAAAGCTTTATTGGACTAACAACCGCGACGCGTAATCGCACCCATGCTTAGGGCTCCTGAATGCCTCACTCACTCCGATGTTAGATCCAAACCACCAAGGCTGGTGCGGTAGCATGTACACCCTGTAAAAGACTGAAGCTCGAACTACCTACTAAGAAGCAAATGACATTAGAACCACCCGGCTCGTGTTATCCGGGAGCCAAACAAACATATATACAAACGAAAAAAAACAAAGAACACCACCCAATTTTCACGCAATCTCATGAGTCATACTTTTCTTCCCGTGTCTCATCGAGTAGACAAAACACGGGTGGCTATACTAGACCGTCGAAACTTGTTACATCATGCCCGAAGTAAAATTCACCGCCTGACCTCGCCAAGCAATTAAGCCCAGCGTTCCCTATGATCGAAACAAAGTGAGACAAGACAGAGCCTAGCGCCAAAGCACGAGAATATCAAGCCTCACCCAAAGACCTAAATTGCCCCCGATAGGGACATATCTGGTGAGCATGGATCATTAACGGCAAACTACAACAAAGAAGGACTAACGAAAGCCCGATGCAATGATGCATTAGTGAAATCTCTTGGTGTGAAAATCCCGAAACATAATAAATGAGAACAAAACATAAAAGCAATATTTACAAATGTACAAACATACAGAATTTAATATCAGAGCTCGGAGCGTCCAAGTCACAGCTGGACTCCGCCAAACAATAAAGTCCAGCGTCCCCTAAGATCGTAACCAGGCAGGCACAAGATAGAGCCAAGTGCGGTAATGGAGCACGGGAATATCAAGGCCTAACCTAAGATCTATACCGCCCCCGTTGGGGCTAATTTGAAAGACGTGAGTGGTGCACTGTGGATTACTCCTATCAGAAAAGCTAATGAAAGCCCTATGTCACTGATATTAAAGTTGCCCTTACTAACCGGAGCTGGGCACACGATCCTTCTTTCAGTAGCGGCGTGCGGAGCTACATATACCCAAGTCAATGGAGGGTACCCCCTACTCGGGGGCCGGGTCCGACAAACAGTTAAGTTCAGCGGTTACGCTTTCGCTCCCCGTGCAAACATAAATAAAACAGCCAAATCAAACAACAAGGTCAACCGGATACACCGGTGCGACCAATTCTTCCTCAATTTTCGACACCGGAAAGTTTTCCAAAAATGGCTTAAGCCTTTGTCCATTGACCTTAAAAATATTGCCATTCACGGGACTAACAACTTCAATGGCCCCAACGGGAAAATGTGATGCACAATGTACGGGCCAATCCAATGGGAACGCAACTTGCCCGGAAAAAGATGAAGTTTGGAGTTATATAAAAGAACTTTTTGACCAACTTCAAAATTTTTCCTTTGAATGTGCTTATCATGGAAATCCTTTACCTTAGACTTGTAAATGTTAGTGTTATCATATGCATCTCGACGGATTTCCTCAAGCTCATTCAATTGGAGTTTACGGTGGACTCCGGCGTCGGGCAAACGATAATTTAATTGCTTAATTGCCCAATATGCCTTGTGCTCTAATTCCACCGGAAGGTGGCATGCCTTACCATATACAAGCCGATAGGGCGAAGCGCCCAAAATAGTCTTGTATGCGGTACGATACGCCCAAAGGGCATCAGTCAATCTTAAAGACCAATCCTTCCGATTGGGATTCACCGTTTTCTCAAGAATACGTTTTACCTCACGGTTGGTGAGCTCGGCTTAACCGTTGGTTTGAGGATGATATGCGAGGGAGACCTTGTGCGTTATACCATATTTCATCATCAAGGCGGCGAATGGCCGATTGCAAAAATGAGAACCTTGGTCGCTAATGATGGCACGAGGGACCCCAAACCGAGACAATATATGCTCCTTAAGAAAGTCAAGCACGACTTTGTGATCATTTGTACGAGTTGCAATGGCTTCAACCCATCTTGACACATAATCCACCGCCAAGAGAATATACAAGTTGCCAAAAGACATCGGAAACGGCCCCATAAAGTCGATACCCCAACAGTCAAATACCTCTACCACAAGAAACTTGGCTTGGGGCATTTCATTCCTCCGGGTCAAGCTGCCCAACTGTTGGCAACGGTCACACGATTTGCAAAAGGCATAAGCATCTTGGTTCAAAGTTGGCCAGTAAAGACCACATTCTTGGATCTTGGCGGTGGTTTTCCTTGCAGAGAAATGCCCCCCACATGCTTCGGTATGGCAAAATTGTAGGACCCCACGTTGGTCAGAATCAGGAACACACCGGCGGATGATCTGGTCGGGACAGTATTTGAACAAATATGGATCATCAAACGAAAAGTGTTTCACTTCGGCAAGGAATCGCCGGCGCTCATGAGAGGACCAATGTGGTGGAATCAAACCCGTAACCAAGTAATTGACAATGTCAGCAAACCACGGGGCTTGGGATACACTGAAAAGCTGCTCATCGGGAAAAGTGTCTCCAATGGGTATGTGAGAAGTACGGTCTTCAAAATCCAAGCGTGACAAATGATCGGCCACCACGTTTTCTACCCTTTTCTTATCTTTGATGGTGATGTCAAATTCCTGCAACAGAAGGATCCACCGAATCAAACGTGCCTTTGCATCCTGCTTAGTGAACAAGTATTTCAGTGCCGAGTGGTCAGTGTAAATTGTGATTGGGGCACCAACTAAGTAAGAACGGAATTTATCCAAGGCAAACACTATGGCAAGAAGTTCCTTCTCCGTAGTGGAGTAGTTCATTTGAGCATCATTCAACGTCTTGCTTGCATAATAAATCACCCACGGATGCTTGTCCTTCCTTTGGCCAAGAACGGCCCCAACGGCATAATCACTTGCATCGCACATCAATTCAAATGGAAGATTCCAATCGGGCATTTGAACAATGGGCGGCGTGGTGAGACTAGCTTTTAGCTTATTGAACGCCAGCTCACATGCAGCAGTCCATTCAAAGGGAACATCTTTGGATAAAAGGTGGCAAAGCGGTCTTGAGATGGCGCTAAAATCCTTGATGAAGCGCCGATAGAAACCGGCATGGCCAAGGAAGGAGCGAATGTCTTTAATGCACTTCAGAGTAGGGAGATTGGAGATAAGGTCAATTTTGGCTTTGTCTACCTCGATACCCTTGGCCGATACGATATGCCCGAGCACAATCCCCTGAGTGACCATAAAATGGCACTTCTCCCAGTTGAGAACCAAATTTTTCTCCTCGCATCTTGTTAAGACCTTCTCCAAGTTGGCAAGACATGACTCAAAAGAGTTGCCAAACACGGAGAAGTCATCCATGAAGACTTCAACAATTTTCTCAACCATATCGCTGAAAATTCCCATCATACATCTTGAAAAGGTACCGGGAGCATTACACAAGCCGAATGGCATGCGTCTATAAGCAAAGGTCCCGAATGGGCATGTGAACGTCGTTTTCTCTTGGTCGGACAAGGCCACTTCTATTTGGTTATAGCCTGAATAACCATCAAGGAAACTGTAAAAGGCATGACCGGCTACTCTCTCCAAAATTTGATCAATGAAGGGGAGAGGAAAGTGATCTTTGCGTGTGCTTGCATTCAACTTGCGATAGTCTATGCATACCCGCCACCCGGTAGTGACACGGGTCGGAACGAGCTCACCTTTGTCATTCGGCACCACGGTCACCCCCGCCTTTTTATGGACAACTTGAATGGGGCTCACCCATTTAGAATCGGCGATGGGATAGATAATCCCAACGTCAAGCAATTTAAGAATCTCCGCCCTGACAACATCTTTCATAATTGGATTGAGCCGGCATTGAGGTTGGCGCGACGGTTTGACATCCTCCTCCAAGTAAATGTGATGAGAGCATAGAGAAGGAGAGATGCCTTGAATATCTGCGATAGTCCAACCTATTGCCTTTGTATGCCTCCGCAAAACTACTAACAATTTCTCTTCTTGGAGTTCCTCAAGGGAAGATGATATTACTACCGGAAAGGTATTGCTCTCGCCAAGGAACACATATTTCAAAGTGTCTGATAGTGCTTTCAACTCAAGAGTAGGCGGCTCAACACTAGACGAAACTATTTTCCGATCAAGAGGGGGTAACTCTTCAAACTTTGGGAACCACGGTGCAACTCCACAAATTTCCTCATTGCCATCTTCTTCGTTAAGCAAAGAAAAGAGAGAGTCCATCTCGTCGGATTCAAGAAAAGCGGTCTCTTTGGAGGTAAGAGCCACCTCCAAAGAGTCTTTGGCCAAGAATTCATCTACATGCTCCTGAACCAACGTATCCACAAGATGGACATTTTGGCAATCGTCATTGTCACCCCTTTGAACTCCAACGTTGAACATATTAACCTCCATCTTCATGTTGCCAAAAGACATGTTCAATAGTCCATTCCGACAGTTGATTACGGCATCCGAGGTTGCTAAAAACGGCCGCCCAAGGATAACAGGCGTAGACAATGGTGATGAAGACAACGGACAAGTATCCAAGACAACAAAATCCACCGGATATACAAATTGATCAACTTGGACCAATACATCTTCCACCATACCACGAGGAATTCGGACACTCCTATCCGCCAATTGAAGAGTAACCCGCGTAGGCTTCATCTCCCCCAAACCCAACTCTTGATACACCGAATAAGGTAGCAAATTTACACTCGCACCCAAATCCAAAAGGGCTTGCTCTACTATCTTACCCCCAATAGTAATTGCAATTGTAGGACATCCGGGGTCTTTGTATTTAGGTGCCAGATTCGCTTGGAAAATTTGGCTAACTTGCTCGGTGGGGAGCACCTTCTTGTGCACATTAAGCTTGCGCTTCTGAGTGCATAGATCTTTCAAAAACTTGGCATAAGAAGGAATTTGCTTGATAGCATCCATCAAAGGAATGTTCACATTGACCTTTTTGAACACGTCGAGTATATCAGCTTCCTTGGATGGAGAAACCGGTTTTTTCAGTCGAGAAGGATAGGGTGCAGGAAAGGGAAAGACTTGTGGGCTTGGAGGGGTGTCGGCCTCCTTTGAAACTTGAACGGGAGATTCCCCGTCTTCTTTCGGAGATGACTTGGGAGATTCCCCAAGCGTTGTAGAACTTGTTGATGTCGAGGCTGGTTCTAAGATAGGTGTAGCCGGCGGATTGACAACGAGGTTGTCAACCGCCTTGCCACTCCTTAGAGTGATAATTGCTTGAGCTTGCTTGGGCGGTGGTATGGAGGAACTACCAATGAGAAGTTGACCTTGTGGATTGGCTTGTGGCTGGGTCGGAAACTTGCCCCTTTCTTGTTGGAGAAGCCCTATAGATGTGGTTATCTTTCCCATTTGGTTCTTCAACTCCCCCATCATCTGGGTGTTATTTTCATTGTAATTCGATTGAGCTTGCATGAAGGTTTGGAGAGTATCCTCCAAAGATCGCCTTGGCGGGGGTTGATATTGGTTAGATCCTTGAAACGGGCCGGACGGTGCGAAACCTGGCGGCCCTTGTGGAAAACGAGGCTGCCCTTGGCCTTGAGCAGACCGCCATGGTTGCATTTGAGAACCAGGAGGTGCTTGAGATGGTCCGCCTTCAATCTGATTGTTCCAGCGGAATCCCGGATGTTGTCGTTGACTTTGGTTGAAGTTTTGGGGAAAAGATTCAAACCGTTGGTTCACCGCACTAACTTCTTGGAGCGGGAGGTTGAGGTTACTGTACTGTAGCCTGAGAGTGGGAATAGACAAGCAATTGTCAGTGGAATGGCCCGATGTTTCACATATAGCACACATCTCCTCTACCGCTCGCACGGCCTTAACTTCCTTTATCCCTTTCAACTCCAACTTTTCCAACTTTTGGGCAAGTTGCTCCATCCGTGTTTCGATAGCATTGTGCTCATTTATGGAGAACTTTCCGGAGCCACCGGGATCTTGGCTAGCCATAGCCCTATCACCAGCATCTTCATAATTCCAAGTCAAAGACTTCTTGGCCAACTCATCTAAGTAATCCCAACCATCATCGGGTGACTTATTCATGAATCCTCCGGAGCACATGGTGTCGAGCAGTTGCTTGCTTTGTTGCGTGCAGCCCATATGGAAGTAGTGAATCAGTTGATACAAGGCGAAGTTGTGGTGAGTAACCGCAGAAAGCAAGTCCTTGTAACGCTCCCAATACTGGTGAAAAGCTTCACCCTCACGTTGCTTGAAACCCTGGATTTGATCCATCAAGAGCTTTGTTCGGCTCGCTGGGAAGAATTTCTTGTGAAAAACATCTTGCACTTCTCCCCATGTGTTCAAAGATTGAGGCTTCAAAGAGTGAAACCATGTCTTAGCCTTATCCTTCAAAGTGAAAGGGAAAAGCCTCAATCTTGCTTGGTTGAGAAGCACCTCCCCGCTAACGAACGATTGGAGAACTTCCTCAAATTCCCGAATATGTTGGTACGGATCCTCGCGCTCCATACCATGGAAGAATGGAATGCAACGATGATAGTCTGATTTGAACACGAATGTGTTTGCAATAGTGGTGGGCCGTGGAAAAACTATCGGTGACAATTGAGTGACCCGTTCCGGATTCAAATAGTCCTAAAGAGTCCTAACCGGAGCAGCTTCCTCATCTGCCATTGATGTTCTTGACGGAGAATACGGCCGAGAATATCTACTTGGTGGAGAGTAAGCTCGGAGATTTTTGCTTCTTACGCAAGGTGGCGAGCTAGAGCGATGCAGTCAGTTTGAGCGAGGACTACGATAAACCACAAGCATGAACCTTCGCTTTGACCGATTAAGAGATATGGAATCGCTCTGCAATAAGAAAAACAGACTGGAGGGGCTATGCCGCTGCCTCTCTCTCAAGACAATTTTGAGGGGCTATGCCGCCTCTTCAATATATATATGTATGCAAGAAAAGGAAACAAAAGGCAATAGATACCAACACTAGCTTCGTTACACCTCAAGCTGATAGTATGATCGGTTAGAGGTATCCACTAGAATTAGTATGCAATGCACAAAGGAAAATTAAATGGAATACTTACAATGGTTTGTCGAACCTCCTAATAAGCTATATAAGAAAGATCCCCGGCAACGGCGCCAAAATATGCTTCATCCCAACCTAACCGTTGGAATAGGTTGATTTACCCCGAGCGTAGGGCTAGGTCATTGTCAGCATAAAATCCGGAAGTCCGGAATCGTTCCCACAGAGATGGTCTTTACAGCTTGCTAGGATTTTTAGATGTAAGGGTTTGGGGCGTTTAGACGGCCAACTTTTGGTTTTGCTTTGAAAGGTGAAGAATGCTCTTATGAAAATGATTAGAAATGAGTTTTAACTAAGAATTAAAGGCGGCAAGGCAATGGAGTTCATAACGCTCGTAATTTAGGTCAACTAACCATTCTCAACGAAAACACGGTTGAATCGCACGGCATAGGCTATCAACCGGAAGATTTAGCTATGAAAATAGTTAGACTTGATATAGAGTTTGAATAACAAGCTAAACGCAAGGTGTGACATAGCTCACGGAACCATGTGAACGAGCACATAATCACCGGAGATTAACAATGCCAAGACTTGCATTCAAACTAAATATCAAGGTCAAGAACTAGAAGCATGGTTTGGGAAGCGAGCAAGTTCTTTGGTTCTTTTGGCAAACACGAGGCGAGACATAGCTCACGGAACCATGTGAGGGAGCACATGATCACCGGAGGTTAACATCGACAAGTTTTGTTACATAAAAGGGCGAACCACTCACATTTCCAAACCAAACCTCAAGTCTTAAGTCGAGAAAGGCAAGATTAACCCAAGTCACATGACGTTAATCACTCCGTAGCCAAGCCTAATCAACTACTCATGCATATTAAGAAGACTAGAAAGCATGGAAGGAATGATAAACATGATTAACCGATAAAAACAGAAATAAACTTGATTTTATAAAAGATCCAAAGCGTACGAACAACTTTAATACCCGACGAATTAACGTAACGCAAATACCTTAATTGTTCTTGAGAAATTACAACTTGGAAGATTAAGAAAACATTAATGGGGAAAAACTAAAAGTAGTAATGTGCTAGCCAGTAAAGAGGGAGAGGGGAGGTCCTATTTATACACAAAGGACTCTCTCTCTCCTCAAAAGTCAGGAAAAATCCCAAAAAGTAACCCATAAAAAGAAAGTTTCCATAAGTGGAAAGTCTGAAAAAGTAAGAAAAATATCTTCACGGACAAAAGGTTATCGATAACATAGGGATTGTTATCGATAACAATACTCTACTAGGCACCCAAGGCCACAATGTTATCGATAACCTTGGCAAAGAGTTATCGATCTCCTTGCTCCTGGACAAATTCTGGACCGAAATGGTGAAAAAGGTATCGATTACTTGGAAATAGTAATCGATAACTCAGGGTCAATTGTGCTTGGTAGAGCAGGAATGGGGTAATGTTATCGATAACATTGCTCTAGTAATCGATAACATTGTTGCAAAACTGAAGATCTAGCTTGCTGAACTGGTTGAGCATCATATAAGACGTTGTCGCAAGGTCCAACCATGGCGGCACCATTTCTATGGACTCGAGTGGTTGGACATCAGTGTACTATCCAAACATTCTTTGGAACGCAGAATCGCCTTAATCGCTCGTTTTACCTGAAAGGCTCAGCAAAACACCTTACGTGCAAAATCTGACTTTAGCGATCAATTGAGTATAGAAACATTGCAAATTGGAGGATTTGAGCACCCAAGATCTAACAATCTTGTGTGTGTATCACTCTCAAACCCTACCTCTACACCTGTATCTTCAAGATCTAGCTCTGTCCCAGATACCAATCCATTGATTCCCTCTCCATGTGCACCTTTCCAATTTCCTTCACAATTCTCCTTTCCCTCTACAAACCATATTGGATCAAGGTTTAACAGAAACAACAACAACAAAAAATTTAAGGGCAATTCATTCTCCAAAACTTTTTTCTCTTGGTTATTAAGGTTTTACTTTTCCAAGCACTATGTCTTTTGTTCCTGGTATGCATGGCTCTTCCTCCTCTGGTCCTATTGTTTCCTCACCTAGCAATTGTCAAATTTTTGGTAAGAACAATCATCTAGCTTCTACACGTTATTATCGTACCAATTTGGGATATAGACCCTTTGGAAGAACTTTTGGTCAAGGTGGATCTTTTGGTGGTTCTCACTTGACCCTATTTATTCGTCTTAGGGGTGATTCTCGGACAGGGGGATGTCCCCCCACTCTCACACATCTCCCATCACATTTCCCTCTCCCTCTCATCCAATGAGAGGGAAGCCTTTGGAGGGAAGTAAGGCCAGCCATTTTTGGCTGATTGAACTCCTCTCTCTCACCCTTTCCCTCTATACATACCCCTCATACAACTCCAAACAAAAACGTTGATCACTTTGTTACAAATTTGGTTGATCACTTTGTCACCCAAAAGCTCAAGCAACCCTAAGTTTCAAGCAATACACCACTTGTTCTTCATCCTCAAACACTCAACAATCATCAAACACCACCATCCAACCTCAACTCAAAGCTTAATCATTCCATTCAAACCCCAAAACCAAATGTATAACACCTTTGTACTGTTTTCTGTTCTGATTCCTAAGGGAGGCTGACAGGGTCAAGGCTGGAAATCAATACCAGGTCTTGGCCCTAAAGCTAGCAAGGTTTCAAAAACTGTAGTGGCAAGGACCAGCACGCACCGGTCCATAGCACTCGTGCGCCACTATGTGGCTGAGCGCACAAATCTTGCATGGGGCCTGGGGTCTTGTTATTTTATGCTCTCCTCTGTATATAGATTACTGTGAGCATGCTAAAAAAACCAGTTTACTGCTTTCCTTTGCTAAAACTACTAGTTTTTAGTTAATATTCTTACCAGCTGTAATGGAATACCTCTGGGGTCTTTCTGGACATGTCCTAGAACCCAGAAACATGTAGAACCAAGCTCTGGTTTGATGGCTCAAACCTGCGCGCAGCAGTGGTCTACCCGCGCGCACAGGTTCGTCTCTGATCAGTGACTGGTCTTTGCATGGGAAACTAGGCATTGGCCTCTGTTTTTATCCTCACACTGTTTATGGGGTGTTTTGTTCATTTTGTGGCCTCTGAGCCCATTCAAACTATCCATAATGTATATTAGCTGCCATATGAATTGTTTGGTTTGTCCTGAGTGTGCATTGGTCATTCCAAAGCCGAGAGGGTTGAAAATAACAGTTGTGGTTTTGAACCTACTAGCGCACGCATGTCTTGGTGTAGCGCGCAGGTTAGATTAGCATGCAGTGACTTGATCAGTGCATGCTGGTTTTTTCTTGCGCACGTCACACCAAAATAGTGGTCTCCCAGTCTGTTTAAACTCCCACATGAGATTCTTTTCTACAAGCCTTTTTCAAATCAAATAATGTAGCAAGTGTTTTAAGTTCGGTTCCTTGGGTGGCGGACCTTCAAACCCAAGTGGCGACTCTGAATTGAGCGTTTCGCCGCGTTTTAAAAGGAGGCGCACCCGCTTATCGTGATCAATTTTCTGGGCGTGTTCCCATAATGGCGACTCTACCGGGGACTTCCTTCATTAGTTTATACTTCGAGTTTAATATGCTTGAGAACAATCCCGTAAAAATTTGTCAAAACAGTGAGCTTCGCGCTGCTGAAGAATGGAATGATGATTTAACAGGATCCTTGTATCCGACCCATCCAGACTAGGACTTTTTCAATTGTTCTCTTGAGTAGTTTTCTCCAAGTATCGATTAATAAAAATGAGCCATATTTTAAAAGGCATTTTGCAAATGTTGCGATTCTCTCTCATTAATCAATCTTTTATCATCTTCATGTGCATCGATGTTGACTAGCCATGTTGAGGTGTTTTGGGTAACTAACACAGTTTACTGGAGCCCGGGGTCCTCGAACGCCCAACAACCTTGGGCAATGATAAGTCATTCTACAATTCAACCGTAGCTCTGCAATATGCATTGCTGTGGGAGGTATATCTTGGCTTTAGTCCGAGGAACCCCCTCAAACAAAAATCGGCCTTTGCATATACAAAGTACTAGAACTCTCCAAACTAAGACAGGTACCCATAGGGTAAGATTATTTGCATCTAACCCCCATATATTGTCTACGTGTTACTACTTTCCCTAGCGCATGTAATGTACATACATACCGTTTTGCGTAGGAGTATGTTTAGGGTGGCTTCTAGGTTGTCTCTCTTGCGAGTCTGTCTTATGCATATTAGGACGCTGCCATGACCCGATGAAGAGTCGTGCATCTTGATGGTGCATGTTGTCAGTTTTCAAACTCATTGGATCACAAGACTTTGTGAAATCAAGACTTTCTAAGTCTTTGTCTAATGCTTGACCGAGGTTTCAAATTGAAAACAAGGAACAACGGAGAGAATGCCGTGATACTTACACCACCCTGGTTATCGTGCGAAGCACTTACACCATTTAGGCTCCGGCGCTGTGTCGCCTATGCCGCCTCGGTTCCGGTATCAAGTCATCTACACCGAGTTATTCCGACTCCAAAAGTTGAAACTTCGAGAATGGAATAGTCAAAGGCTTAGACTATTTTGACATTTCTTAGTGTTAGTCGATTCAAACGAGGATACACCCTTGAAAAGAATTCTAATGATTTTGGCAGTGCCCAAACATCATAAGACAGACTCATCTTTAGTTGTAGAGTCTAGGAGGACACCGACGACGACGATTCATTGCGTTGTCCTTGCAAATAATTGTTGCAGTGCCCTTACTTAATGCAAAAGGCCAATGACATCTGTGTTGAGAGCTTCTCTCTCTACCTTAGAGAGAGAGTGCACTCCCCATGGGTTGATTCCACCGATTCAATCCACCCCGTGGACCGATTCCACAATGGGCTAGAGGTAATCTTGTTCTATGAGGGGCAATCAATGCTCTAGTCCATTTGATGAAGTGTGGTGGAAGAGTTTTCACATACGGTTGCTGGCGATCACCGGGGTCGGATTGTACGCAGATGCATATGGCCATCAGAGCTCATTTGAGGGCTCAAAAGCTGCTTGTTAGTGGAGGGTGGACATAGGGTTTTTAATGAAAGTAATCCTTTTTTTTAAACAATTGATCGAACTACTCTGATTTTCAAACTATTTTTAAAACTAGTCGGTAGCGCCACTTCAAGTGGCGCTACCCAACTAGCGCTATTCCAATTGGCGCTATATGCCATGTGGCGCTGTCCCGGTGCCACGGTGGACTGGACTAGCGCTATTTTAAATAGCGCTAGCCAATCGGTAGCGCTATTTGAACAAGCGCTACTCAATGAAGTAGCGTCATCTCAACTAACGCCACCTCTTTCGATCAGTCAAAACCGTTTAGCATTCATGAAATGTCTTTTTGAGCTCATATGATTCAGCTTTTTCAACCATCTTCATATAACTTTTTTCAGCCTTTATTTCCTATTGCATTTTTCAGTCTTAATAAATTCGTACAGCATTCAAAATAAAATTTCTAATTATCACTTGTTAAATATAGTTAAGTTTCTCAAATTTATTTCATATATTCTTATTATAATGTTAACTTCCCTACAATTATGTGATACTAATTTTGTTATTTTAATAGGCAATTTAACAATCGAACACTCAAGCGCTACAAAATTAATAACCATCATAACTTTGCATTACATAGTTCTAACAATAATACTTCATTAACAACTTCCATGAAATAAAATAAAAACTGAAAATTACAACTTACAGATCCATTTTAGCAATTGAAAAGTTAAGCAGATGCATAGTTTTAAACATTACAAGTTATATATTTGCTGCTGAAGATGACGCTTCTCCCCTCTTTGAACATTTTCGCTTGTTATGCCCATGTCCACCACACAAGCTACAAGATTGTTTATGTGATGGTTGCCCCTCAAGCCATTCATCCATCATATCCATCTCATTTCGAAATCGATTTACTTGTGGACGTCCTCGACCCCTAAGACGTTCTTCATCAGGATAAATTAGTGGCCCTTCATAGGGAGGCCAATGCGGTTTGTCACGCAATGGTAAAAACGTTTTAGAGCTATAAATGGCTATATGTGAGGCAAGCCTCCAAACATTGCCAAAGAATCGACTAGGGTCCATGGCCATTCTATTAAACACTGCAATCACATGCGAGCACGGCATTCGCCATTGTTGCATCTTGTTGCAAGTGCATGTCTGTGCATTAAAATCTACTGTGTGCCTGTGGTTTCCTTTGTATGGACTTGTTGGATTCAATGGAGTTCGCACCTCGTAAATTCCTCTCTCTCTGTCAAACTCAATCACTTCGTGCCTTCTTGCCTTCTTCCTCCATTCATCGTACTTTTCCGTTGCGAATTTGCTGAATGTTTTGCCTGATTCGATCCCCTCCCTTGCTTTGACGGCATAGTCGTTGAAATACGTAACACACTTATAGAATGTCGTCCTAATTGTAGCCACTATGGGGAGGTGTCGAACTTCTTTAAGGACTCCATTAAAGCTCTCAAACAGGTTTGTAGTGCGCGATCCGTATCGCATACCCCCATCGTGTGCATAGGACCACTTCCGTAGGGGTAGCTTCTCAAGATCCTTATTGACTGCACCGTCGGAAAACCTTTGAAGTTTTTGCATCTCAATCTCAAACTTTCTAACTTGTATTTCACAGGCTGCTAGTTTTACTTGGTCGCCCACAATTTTATTGTACTTCCATACGTAGTTTGCCCCCAAGTGGCGGGCACAGTATATGTGGTATGCCCATGGGGGTCTCCATGCTGGAGCATCTTTCAGATATGAAAGAAGGCCTGTGTGCCTGTCTGAAATGAGACATAAGCCTTGACGTTGAGTAACATAAGACCTTATGCAATCGAGAAACCACCCCCAACATTCCTTGTTCTCCTTCTCGACGACAGCAAATGCAATAGGGAAGATTTGATTCTCAGCGTCCTGACTTACAGCAACAAGCAACGTTCCCTTGTATTTTCCTGTCAAGAAAGTACCATCAACACTAATCACAGGGCGACAATGCTTGAATCCTTCAATGGCGGGCCCGAAAGCCCAAAACTCAGCATCAAATATAACATGTCCTGGCCTGCCCGTCTCCTTTGTTATGATATGGGTTTGAGTACCCGGATTCCTCTCTTTAATAGCTTCCAGGTATTGAGGGAGTTCCGCGAATGATTCTTCCCAGTCACCGTAAATGGCTGCTATAGCCATTTGCTTTGCAGCCCATGTCTTTGCATACGATGGATAATAACCGTCGCACTTATCTTTTACCATTGCTTGAAAAGCCTTGACCTTTGTACTTGGGTCTGCTTCCACGGTTGACATAATCATATTGGCAATGTAACGAGCGTCGAGCATCTGATGATCTGTGGTGACACTAAAAGCCAAGCAGCTGTGGGGTCCTGCATATCGCGTAATTTTCCAGACATCCTGATCAGGCTTCCTTATTGCTCGAAGTCGCCACGAACATGGATTTTGGTTTGCGCATTTGTAGACCAACAAACAGGTTGTGGACTGATCTGTCTTTGCCACATAATTCTTGTCCATGCTATATTTCTTCACTGTATTTTTAACCTCAAGCTTCGAAAAGAACATCTGCGAATAGAGGTAAGAAAATACAATATTTTTCATGAATACCACATTTTACGTATGAAATGTATGATGATATATAAAGTGGGGGAGTTATCTTAAAAAAACACCTGTCCCTCGAAAAGCTCAGACCTCCCGTCCCACCCAACGTGACTACTCGTTGGCATTGGTGGACTAAGGTCGACGAGGTTGGTCCATGTGTCTTGTATCATCATGGTGGGTGGCTGTTCGAACATCCCTATTGGATGTTCTTCGCCTTCGTCGACCTCTAATCCTGCATCAACATCTTCCTCCGAGCTACGTGAGGCCTCGTCAATGTCTCTAATATGCATCTCAAACGCTCCAATGCCTGTAATGTCATCGTGGACTTCCTCAGGTATGATAGGTCCGTCGTCAACGTCTTCAACATTCTCCTCATTTTGAATGAAAGTGTTGTCATTTTATCGGTGTTGAGGAATATTTGGCCGCGATTGTCGTTGTGACCGATGACTCAAACGTTGGTGCACGGCAATAGGTACAGATGGTGGTGGTTGGGTTGCATCTGGTGGTTCGGTCTGGCAAGTAGGGCCTTCTACACGAGGCTCGTCCTGACCCTGACTGGCCGCTTGGTGCTGCGATTCTGGCTGCTGTGTGGATTCTTCTCTACCCTGAGCCAACTCCTCGCCACCCGCTGTCGGCTGCTCAAAAAAATGGTGGTCTGGGGGTTTAAGGCGCAAAAACTTTTCCAACACTGACAAGTGTTGAAGTCCCGCCAAGCCAACGGCTCGATAGGTCTCAGGTACCCCAGGACGATTGAGAGTCTTGAAACAACGAGTCTGCAATAGAACATGTAACATTCTTATATTTAAGTTAACGTAGATTCAATACAACCAATATGGCAAAACAGGAATAAAGTATAACAAAGTTTATCGCGTCAAATTTTCATACCGCTCCATCAATACCAGCACCAACCCGGCTAATACAACGCCTTGTAATCCTTTCGTACCAAACCACGTAAGGGTCGTCAATTTGGTACACAGGCAAGTCAGGAGAGACCGACTCTACAACATGTTGCATCCTCTCATCCCATGTTTTCACAGCCGCTGAATGCTCAATGGCCTAATCCTTTTGTCCACTTTGAAGCGTCTTTCCGTGTGGCCACTCTCTAGCTCGAGAGGGAGGGGGAATGCCTTGGCGGAATCCAAATTGTCGAAGGACTCTCTCCGGTTGGTGATACTCCACAAAAGAATAAAATATCAGTGGGACAGTAGCCCGCCAAATAGCTTTGCCGGCCCGACAATAATGTGGAAGAGATTGAACCACCTCGTCACTGTACGGGGTCCAATTCCCCTAAAAAAAATGAAGCCTTTTTTAGTTAGGCACAATAAAAACCAATCCAATGTAAACCTAATACTAGTAAACGATAGGATATTAAAAGTCAACTTATGTACATACCTCATCGTCTCTCTGGATGTCAAGGTGATGTCAATAAGCTCCTACAACATGGGTCGCCAAATCGGGGGAGTGAAAGTCATCGTCCCAGCTGCACATTATTCAAGTTTAACATAAGTAACTGTATGCATTATTAGTAAATGTACATGACATATCATTATATATGTCATATCATTTTGGCTGCCCATTTTTTTTTGTATTTTGATTGTGTTCCCTTTTTTAGATTAGTTTATTAAATTAGACAAACAATTTGGACATAGGGAATATAATTTTCTCTCATAATGTTTCTGTCTATTTTGTATCATTTTTCATTGTCTTTGAAGCAATTAATAATGAAATGAACATACCGTCCTAAAAGCGGAGCACCGGGCTGAGGGGCGCGTTTCCCTCTACGTCCAGGGGCAAGATACGGGAACCGCTCCCAAGCCCAAACTTGCACAAGTATGAACGGTCCTGTCATCTGTTTCGATTTAATCTTAGCTCCGTGACATAAATTACGGTACAAAACGGATAGTGCACCACTGCCCCAACTATACTCCCCAGCTACATCAAAGTTTTCTAATAATTGGAGGTAAGACAAGTGCACACAACCCCCCGTGAAGTCAGCAAAAATTGTTCCCCCAAGCAACAATAACAAGTAACCCCGTGCTTGGCGCGCAACCACCTCTGCAGTTGCCCCATCCTCTACAATGCCATTAAACCTATCACGTAACCATTTCAACTTCACCTTCCCCCCTTTCTTATCATGTTTCCCAGGAGCTTCACCCAAAAGACGAAGGCACAAATCATCAGGATCGATTAATGTTGTGCCAGTCACTGGTCGCCCGTCGACAGGTATGCCTAACAAAATCTCGATATCCTGTAGCGTGATTGTCAACTCGCCTGGACGCATATGGAAAGTGTGCGTCTCAGGACGCCATCGCTCAACAAGGGCCGTAATCAGAGCCCAATCCAAGGACAAGAAAGGCACTGAACAAAGTCCCTCTAAGCGGGCACGGCGTATCAAGTCCATAACAGCGGGTGACGGCTGTTTTCTCTTATGTATCCTTGACTCAACCTGACGAATTCTCATGCTTTCACAATCATCCGGCCGTGTGCGCTGAATTAAAGTAATTAAAGGTTACATCGACGAATTTATAAATAATGAAATGAAGTACAACTATGCTCTACATTTTGGAATTGTAAATGTATTAACTTACGTCAGCATCCCAAACTTTCTTCGAGCGGTGTTGCTGTTGTAAAACAAGTATCGACCCATCTATGGGCCCCGAGTCAGCACTATGCAGCAAGTCGACGTCCAAGTCCATCGTCAGGCTGCTAGCAAAGCCATAAATTGATTCACCAGGGAGGTTGCTCTAGTAATATTTGAAAATCCAATTAAGATGCAGGTGTTACCTTATACTAGTGTCACTTATCTTAAATATCGTGTTCTTAACTGTTCACTGGATTTAGGTACATATTTTTCCTGTTTCAGTTTCTGCTTTTTGCTATTTGCGTTCAAGGAGGCAGCAAAAGGTTTTAAAGGAAAGGAAATTTTTATAGGATTTAATGTTTTCATATTCAGTTGCATGTTGATAAGGAATTTTTTGGTACGTTTCTCCTATGTCTTTAAAGTCACACAATAACTATGGGCCTATGGCGCTGTCTCAAACTTGGAAGAAGAATACATATCAAATCTTACCCAACACCAACAGCCAAACTAGCAAACTTGCCTATCAAAATGCCTTGGGACATTGTTATTCAGTGAGAAATTTCCAACTCCAGTTGCATCCCAATGCACCAAACACAGCCAACCATCTACCCAAAACGCAATTTTCATAATTGGAATAGTACAACACAACAATCACTAATCACTCATACCAAAGTCATATAAATCAACCATGACCTAAAAACAATACGAATTTTACATCAGGGAATTTCTTCAAGAATATTTCTTTCCCTGAATAAAATCGTAACGTTAATTACTTTTCTTACTTTTTGGTCACTGCTAATGCTCTGCCCCAAGTAAATGTCATATGGGTAGCAAGCTGTATTGTTATAGCATGTACTAGGCCAAGCAACCTATTTGTTCAGGGATTTTGCCAAGCAGCTGAATGTTCAGGTGCAGAGAGAGAGAGAGAGAGAGAGAGAGGCATACAGTGACTAAGAGATACCGGATTAGGCGAAGGTGTGTGGCGGTGTTTGGACGTTGGCCATTCAACGGACGGTGAGCTCGCAAAGAGGGGAGGAGAGCGGGTTGGAGAGCTGAGATCTCCAAGCCCTAGCGCAGAGGAGGCAGAGAGGAGAAAAGTAACGAAGCGTCTTTTGGAAGAGCATATATAAAGCCCTAGCGCTTTCTCAGTAGCGCTAATTGCTTGCGTGGACATTATTGCCACGCAAGCCAATCAATAGCGTTAGTCGAACTGACGCTTCTTTGGTAGCGCCTTTTCAAAAGCCGCTACCGAGTAGTTTTAAAAATAGTTTGAAAACCAGAGCACTTCAACCAATTGTTTTTAAAAAGAGATTAGTTTCATAAAAAACCCGTGGACATATGCTAAGCTTTGAACCTAACCAAATACTTCATCTAGTCCTAAAGATGGTCCACGGCTGTCTTCACTGAATGTCAAACGTGTATCCATTGTTGCCGGCGAAGGTTAATTTTACTCAACAGATCTGCTCGGCTGTGGTACACGGCAAAGGGTCGTGGCTCGCCGAACGTGGTGGAGCCACTTCGTTCAGTTCTGGTATCAGCTCCATTAGGTGGTTCTTTTAATTTTTTCAAGCTCAACGTTCGTTTCTATTGGAGGTATTTTGGATTAGTGTTAAAACCGAGTTTATAGCTTGGATTAATTGCTGGAATTACTTCACAGATCTGGTTGGATGGCTGCTATTGTAACTCCGACAACGGAGTTTTGGTGGTTTTCAAAACCGGCTGGGTTCTATAAAACAAGGGGCTATATCGTTTGCCATATCCATTATAATATTTGTACCGAGAAACTAGATGCATGTGGCTGGCTATGGGCCCATGCATTATCATCATCTAAATGAGTGTAGGTCTAGTTCCTATAAGTTACCCATTACTCTGCTATTATATTTCTGTAGGGAACAGATCATCTTAACGTGATTATCATGCCCAATTTAGTTTCTGGGCATACTTGGGTTTGTTGCTGGACTTTTAGGCCAGTGTACTGTTAGTATTTGAGGTTTCAATTCAGGTGCTGCAATCATCATCATCAGATGTAGTATAGTTTGACACTGTGACTCATGCCCAGTTTAGTTACTGCGCACATATTGCCCAATTTGGGGCTCAAATGCTGTGCAACTTGTTGGGGAGCTCCATTAATTCCTTGATTCTTTGTTTCACTGGCCTAGTTCTTTAGCGTAGTGTGGTGAGACTAGAGTTATCTTCGACTAGATTGGTGGTCGTGCTCTGATCGAAAGGGACACCTTCACAGATTGTCATTGATTAGATTGGTGGTCGTGCACTGATTGAAAGGGGCAGCTTAGTTTCCCCTGCGGTTCGAGTGGCCATAATTCGGTGGTTATGCCCTGTTTTAGTACTTGAGCTGTCTCGCTTTTAGATTATAGCGAGCCTAGGGGATTATGATGTGGGTGTAGTAGTCTGGATGGAATGGGAGTGGTGTGCAGGGTACTTGGGAGGGTAACCTTGTCGGATGCCGACATCTCCAATTCGAGCCTCTTCTCAATGTCTAGTCCCTCTGTAGTAGCTGTTCTTTTAGAAGTGGGTATTATGCTTGTTCTCTGGGTTTAGTTGGAGTATTAGTATCTTGGATTGCTTATTCCATCTCTGGAGTCTGTGGTCATTGATAGTTGGTTCAGAGCGGGTTGTTTTTTGGCGAACCTTAGGCTTGGATGAGGGAGTATTAGGCCAAATGGAATGGGCGTGGTGTGCAGGGTGGGGCCCCCTGTCGGATGCCAACATCTCTGATTCGAGCCTCTTCTTGGTGCCTTGTTCCTCTGTAGTAGATGTTCAGCCTCCCTTGATGCCGATTTGCTATGTCGCTGCTAGTCCTCAGTAATGGTTATCATTTGGTCAATTCTAACTGTGGCTATTTATTTTATTTCCTAGCCTGGCGGGATGTGCCAGGTAGTAGTTCGCTTTCATGTTATTACTACTTGTATCACTACATATCATACCCCGTTGTACTATCCTTCTGCTTAGATGGATAATGTAACGGGGGTATGATCTCAACACACATGGCACTTTTGTTATTTTACTTACTCTAACCTGCTCTCCATGCGGGTTGTGCATGGGTTATCGCATTTTTTTCAATTTTCTTTGTTTTTCCTTTTCTTTTCCTCCTGAGGTATTTCCCTTGTAGGCTATACATTCGGTTAACCTTTTTTAATTTTAAGCTAATTTACCCAAAAAAAATAAAAAATTTTGTTGCAGTGACACCATTGAGCTTTCACTTACTTGATTGTCTCGCTTTGAGCCATTGCACCATCAAAGAAAGTACCAAAAAGAAGAGCCAAACCTACTTGGGAACGTCCACTAGGTCCGTAGAGAAGAAGACTTGCTAGGCTTGCTCCTCGATCAATTACAATGGAAGCTCTAAGAGTTTCACCGTCAAGGGCAGATTCACTGCCGTCTACACCGCACGAGACACCCTCGTCCTCTCCTTCCTCGACGTCATCAACTCCTTCTCAAGCATTCGTCATGGCCGACACTCCACAAGACCAAGCCACTATTCTAGCAGGCCTCCAACATAACATGGGCATCATGCATCAAAAGGCTGAAGCTTCTATGGCCAACTTGCATGCATTGATAAATGAGTGACTCCTGCCGAGAGTTGAGGCAAGAGTTGAGGAGGAGAGGGCCAATCCCAAGCTCGAAGTTCAAGTTCCACACCCTAAAGTAGCTGTTCCCAATCCTAAAATAGCCGCTCTGATAGATAAGATGGCCAAGCTGGAGGAGACTATCTTGAAGTCTGAGAAGATCAGCGCAGGAGGAATAGACTTGGATCAACTCTGCTTCTATCCTAATGCAAGGCTCTTCAAGAGGTTCAAAGTGCCCGACTTTGTCAAATTTGATGGGAGCGGTGATCCGAAGACTCATCTATTGGGCTATCATGCCGCCATGAAGCTACCAGGAGTGGAAAGTGCGGCCATGTCTCAACTTTTCCCTCAAACTCTCTTTGGACTTGCCTTCCATTGGTTTTTGTTGCTCGACATCTCCAAAAGAAGGACTTGGGAAGACATAGGGGCTGCCTTTGTCTCATAGTATAGCTACAACTCTCAACTCAAGATGATTACTCAAGAGTTGGAGTCTACAACAATGGAAGCGAAGGAGTCCTTTGCTGATTTTATCAAGAGGTAGAGGAGCAAGGCCGCTCTAATAACTAATTGCCTGAGCGAGAGGGATCAGATTCGCATCATCTCCTAAAACCTGCAACCCGACTATGCCAAGAACCTCGTGCTAGTTCAAGCATCTACCAACTTTGAGACTTTCTTCGAGTCAGGTTTGGTCATTGAGGAGGCGCTGTAAAGTGGAGTTCTGCCAAGAGGAGAATCCTCTTCTTCCTCTACACAAAAAGCTTAGCCGACGGCTTACTCTAGAAATAGTAGTGCGTTGTTTGACGGTAGCAATTACGCCAACGTGGCTATAAGTAGGGATAACGCTACTGCTTCCCCTAACCATGCTGTCAATGTTAATCAGGTTCAAAGCACTCAGAGCTTCCGACACCGAAACCAACCTCAGAGTTTCACTATCTTTGAGGCACCTCTATCCGTGGTGATGGAGAAACTCGTCAAATTTGGGCATCTCAAGTCTTTGACCCCAACTCCCTTACCTAAAGTCCTCCTTGCTGGTTACGAACCTAACCTCTTTTGTGCCTTCCACCAAATGCCTGGCCATCCCACCGACGCGTGCTATTGTCTTCGACATGAGATTCAAGATCTCATTGATGATGGTACTCTTCAAACTCCACCCCCATCAAAACCGAATGTCATCTCCAACTCCATACCTCAACACGATTCTAACCCTCACATTAACCAGATATCGCTCACCTCCGCTCAAATCAACCCTAGCTCCACCATATTCGACCCTAGCCACTATATCATCCCATAAAATCAACCCAAACCAATCATATCCATCCCGTCCGAACCGGAGGTTAACATGATGGCTGTAGGTTGGGCAATCAAGGTCTTCACTGCCGACACTTGGACTGATAGTAAGTAGGAGCTTACAAAGGAGAAGACTGACTGGCTGAGGTCCTTCAATCATGAGAGCTTAGGGGTGCTGTTCAAGGAGTTCTCTCAAGTAGGTTTGGTTGAAGAAGCTGAGGAAGTTGAAATGCTGTTGCTTGGGCCTGATATCCTCTAGATCCCACCTCTCTGTGAGGAAGCCAAGGGTAACTATAAAAGTTGTATTTTCAAGTCACGTCTAATTTTGCATTGACACTTTTGAGTCTGAGTTTGACACAGTCAAGTCGTCGAAGTCTAGTTCTGAGTCAGAGTTTGTGTCTCTTGGCCCTCCATGTCGTAGCTTCTATTTTCAATTCGAGTCTTTTGTTGTATTTGGCAACCTCAAGGGGCTTTCTTTTTTACTGAACTATCTTGCTTCTAAGTACTTCGCTGGCTTTTATATAAACTGTGTCGACCTTGATGATGAGGGGATAGATTTCTATGGGGATATCCCCAAGGAAATGCGTTCCCTCGCAGAAAGGGAAGACAAAAGGCATGCTCAGCCTATTAAAAGAAGAAGTAGTTTCAATAAACTTGAAAGATGAGGTAAAGCCCCGAATGGTTCAAATTGGTTCAGCGCTGTCCCCAGAGGAGCACTGCGCCCAATCAGAGACTTTGCATGGTCTCATCAGGACATGCCTGATATCGCTCTTAAGATAGTGGAGCATCGAATTCCCTTGCTATCGGGTGCCAAATCATAAAAAGCAGAAGCTCAGAAGGCTTGGGGCCTCATACCATGTTAAAGTTAACAATGGCAGCGTTCCGCTGAGTGCAAATTAGAAAGTTTAAAAATGACCCGGAGGAAGGAGTTCCAATTGAAGCGCTCTGGATCCATCATTATCAAAGCCATTTTATCTGGGCTGCGGCCGAAGATCATCCTCGACAGCATCGAATTCAATACCTTGGTCAACCTGGATCATTTCAAAAGCTACTTTTTCCTTGAGAGAATCTCGTTAGGCTGAAAACCCCAAGGGTGGGTAGTTCTAAGTAAAAGTTAGAGCAGCCTGCTAGACTAGAAACCTATGAAAGCAGTCTAGGCAAAAGTAAATAGGCAATATTCGAAAGCTCGCTAGATCGAAAGCTCGCTAGATCGAAAGCTTGGAAATGCGATTCTAGGCAAAAGTTAAAGCGTAAGAGGTGAGTTAAAAAACACGAGTGAACCTTGGCCTAAACTACGTTTTGACCAGATTCCTTGAAAAGGGATATGTAGGCAATCTCTCTGTGAGATTCAGTCATAAGCTATCAATTGGATTCATGGTTGATGTTTTGGTACACACTAAGGGTCGAAAACAAGACAAGCTTCGTTGGAGAATCAGAAGAGAGAAACCTTTCGCCTTTCAATTTTGTTGCAAACTACTACTTCTATTACACAGCTGAGCATAAAAGTCTTAAAATATTTTATGCATGAAAAACATAACAAAATGCTTGCGAGGCCTAATGGCTGGCCCTTGCATGGCAACTAAGCCTTTGCTTTTGTTTTACTCTCCACACTGTTTATGGGGTGTTCTATTCTTTTAGTGGCCTTTAAGCCCATTTAAAACTGCTTAGAACTGTATATAAATTGTTTGGTTTGTTCTGGGTGTGCATTGGTCATTTCTAGAGTCCAGAGGGTTGAAAATAAAAACTGTGGGTTTAAGCTTACTGGCGTACACAAGTTTGGTAGTGGCGTACGCAGGTGAGATTAGCATACAATGACTTGTTTAGTGCATGCTGGTTTCTTCCTGTGCACGTCACTCTGGAACTGTGTCTTCCAGTCTTTTTAAAATTCCCATAGGAGTCTGTTTTCATCCTATGCTAATTGTTTCAATAAGCAAGCATGCCATTTTATCACATCCTGCCAACATGTTACAGTTTTAATCCCCTTAAACTATTCCCCCGCCCTAATTGGTTAAAATATTGATTATTGAGAGAGAATCAAATGTTTTACAAATGCCTGAGTAGAGACCGATCTCCGAATTGGGCGAGAGGGGTGCCTTAAAACCCTTCTCCTCTCGTAACTTGGCTCCCGAACCTCAGATATCAAGGTGACGACGGACCAGTCTACAAAACCTTTCCAATCAAAATGTAGCAAGCATTTCAAGTTCGGTTCCTTGGGTGGTTTACTGCAAAAATTCGAGTGGCGACTCTAAATCGAAGCGTTTCGTCGTGCTTTCCAAAAAGGGCGCACCCGATTTTAAAACTAGATTTTAGGGGCGTGTGCCCACAATGGCGACTCTGCTGGGGACTTATTGCATTAGTCTATATTGAAAATTAGTACTCTTAAGAACAATCCTTCAAAAGTCTGTCAAAAAAGTACGCTCCGCGCTGCTGAAGATTGGAATGGTGGCTTAACAGGATCTCCGCATCCGACCAATCCGAACTGGGACTTTACCGGTTGTTCATTTGAGTAGTTTTTCTCCATGTATCAATTAATAAAAGTGAGCCATATTGTAAAAGGCATTTTTGCAAACGTTACGATCCTCTCTCAGATCAATTTTTGGCATTCTTCATGTGCATCGATGTTGGCTAGACCAGTTGAGGTGTTTAGGGTAACCGGGACAGTTTACTGGAGCCCGGGGTCCTTGAATGCCCAACAACCTTGGACGATGATAAGTCATTTTGTCGTTCAACCGTTGCACTGCAATACGCGGGTAGCGAGAGGTATATCTTGGCTTTAGTCTGAGGAACCCTCTCAAACCAAAACCAGCCTCTTCATGTACTAAGCAATAGAACTCTCCAAACTAAGACAGGTGCCCGCATACTTGCATCTAACCCCCATATTCTGTCTACGTGTTATTGCTTTCCCTATCAGATGCACTGTACATACGTACCGTTTTGCGTAGAAGCATGATAGGACGGCTTTTAGGTTGTCTCTTGTCGAGTTTATCTTATGCTTATTAGGACATTGTCATGGCCCGATGAAGAGTCGTGCATCTTGATGATGCACGTTATCAAATTTCAAAAGTCCTTAGATTAGTGAGGCTTTGGGAAATCTATAATTTCTAAGTCCTTGTCTAAAACCCGATCGAGGTTTCAAACAAAAAATTAGGAACAACGGAGAGAATGTCGTGATACTTACACCACCCAAGTTAAGTGCTAATCACTTACACCTCTCAGGGTCCGGCACAGTGCTGCTTACGCCACCTCGGTTAAGGTATCACATCATGTACACCGAGTTATTCCGATTCCAAAAGTTAAAACTTCGAGAACAGAATAGTCAAAGGCTTAGTATATTTTGACATCTCTTAGTATCAGTCGATTCAGACAGGGATACACTCCTGAAAAGAATTTCGAGGATTTTGGTAGTGTCCGAATGTCATAAGACGAACTCCTCTTTAGTTGTAGAGTTTAGGAGGACACCGACGACGATGACATGCGCATTTCCTTTCTTTCAATTCTTTCAAATAAATTGCTGCAGGAGTACCACTGAGTTCTCATTTGCTTTACTGTCTAGCCGTGAGCCATTGCACCATTAAAGAAAGTTCCGAAAACAAGAGCCAAACCTGGTTGAGAGTGTCCATCGGGTCCGTGCAGAAGAAGACTTGCTAGGCTTTCTCCTTAGTCGGTGATAACGGAAGCTCTGGCTGGTTCACCGTTAACAGGAGATTCACCGCCGACCACACCTCACGAGACCCCTCCGTCCTTTCCTTCTTGGACATCATCACCGAAGTTCACTAAAGCACTCATCATGGCTAATGCTCCTCAAGATCGAGTTGCTATTCTGATAGGTCTCCAGCATAACATGGCCATCATGCAACAAAGGGCCGATCAGGCCGAGGCTTCTATGGCTAACTTGCACGAATTGATCAATGAGCTACTCCCGGCAAGAGGAGAAAGAGTCGAGGAAGAAAGAGCTAATCCCGATCATGAAGTTGAAGTTCCTCATCCCGAAGTGGCTGTCCCTAACCCAGAAATGACAACTTTAATCGCAAAGATGGCTAAGCTCGAAGCAGCTGTTTCTAATTCTGAAAAGGTGGGTACTGGTGGTTTGGACATGGACCGACTTTGCCTCTTCCCAAATGCCAAACTCCCTGAAAGGTTTAAAATGCTAGACTTCACTAAGTTCAATGAAACCGGTGACCCAAAAACTCATCTGTTGGGTTATCATGGCGCTATGAAGTTGTTGGCGGTCGACTCAAATGTTCTCGCAAACTCTCTTTGGTCCAGCCTTCCAATGGTTCTTGTCTCTCGACGTATCAAAAAGAAGAACTTGGGAGGACATTGGGGTAGCCTTTGTCACTCAGTAACTACAACTCTCAGCTCAAGATGACTACCCAAGAGTTGGAGTCAACCAAAATGAATGCAAAGGAGTCCTTTGCAGACTTTATCAAAAGGTGGAGAAGCAAAGCTGCCCTAATGACTGATCGCACGAGTGAAAGGGATCAGATCCGCATCATCTCTCGTAACTTGCAGCCCGACTACGCTAAGAACCTTGTGTTGGTTCAGGCAACCAACTTTGAGACTTTCTTTGAGTCTAGCTTGGGCATCAAAGAAACACTGCAAACTGGGGTTCTGCCAAGAAGCGAGCCTGCCTCTTCTACTTCAGTTCAAAAGGCTAAGCCCCATGCTTACACAGGAAGCAACACTGCTTTGTTTGGTAGCAACAACTACGCCAATGCGATCTCCAGTGGAAATAATGCCCCTGCTCAGAATTCCAACCGCGTTGTAGATAATAATTAGGTCCAAGCTCCACAGAAAAGCCGAAATCGAAATCAACAACCCCAAAACTTTGATATCTTCGAGGCACCTCTTTCCTCAGTGATGGAAAAGTTAGTCAAGTCTGGTCATCTCAGGCCTTTGACTCTAACCCCTCTTTCTCAAAATCCACCCCTTAGCCATAACTCCAACGCTTTCTGTGCCTATCATCAAATGCCAAGCCACCTCACTGATTCTTGTTATTGCCTTCGTCATGCGATTCAAGACCTAATAGATGATGGCACAGTTCAAACCCCACCTCCCTCAAAATCGAATGTCATCTCCAACTCCATTCGTAAACACAACTCTAACCTACAAATCAGCCAGATATCCCTAAGCTCCACTTGAAACAACCCAAGCTCTACCATATTCAATCTTACCCTCTATATTGTCCTAGAAAACCACCCTAAGTCGATCGTACCCGTTCCGTCTGAACCAAGCATCAACATGATGGCAGCAGGTTGGGCCATGGAAGACAAAGCCGAAGAATGGAAAGAGCTCTCCGAGGACTGGATTGAGCAATACAACATGGGTTTCCCTACATACCATATCAATCAAGCATGGTTAGACCATTGGGAAGGGGAATGGAACGCGGCACAGGCAAATCCTCTCGATGGCCTTTCTTTGTTCATGCTCTACCACCAACCTGAATTGGACAATCCCGAGGAGGAAGTCGAAGAATATGTGTGGAATCCACAGCCCGATGCGAGACAATTAGCATTAGGCCTCAACCCCGACTTGGATCAAAGCGATGTCGACGAGCAGTACTAAAGTGACTATGGAGAAGGGGAGTCTGTTCTCGATCTACATCGCCCGCTTGGAGCTATGCTTCCTCTAGTAAACTCCATCTTAAATGCAGCCGATGATCTCATCCGCGAGTTCGACCCTGTTCTCGACATCATCTCTGTGGATCAGCCACGCCCTATCGTTATCGCTCCCGGTGATACCAGTAGCATCATGGTTTTACAGGGTGCACCTCCTGATGATCTTTGGGAAGTCAACAAGATTGTCGATGTGGGTAAAGCCTCACCACCAGCTAATCTCTGGGATGTCGATACGGTTGTGGACGTAACTGTCGACGACGAAATCTGGATTGTCAACTCGGCTTTGGTGGATGGAGGTCTTTGGGATGTTCCGTTTGTTACCAACCCGGGAATACCTTTCGAAGATGCTACTGCTCAAGACCCTGTGTTTTTGGAGGGATTGGGTATGGAGGATTTGGCAATGGGCTTAGCTCTGGGGCAGGATGCGTCACCAACGGTAGCTTTAGTTGACAAAGGAAAGCACAAGCTGGGGGAAGTCCCCGTGGACCTATGGGACAGAATCGAAGATGTCAAAGGCGTGCCATCTCTATGGGATGTTGCCAATGTCACAAGGAGCAGCCAAGTTTTAAAGCCTGCAAATCTGCAAGCAGGAAGGAAGTTCTTCCAATCCTCCTACTTAAAGGCCCAACATTCCTAATTCTCAAAGGAATGCTTCTGTTGTTGTTCCTATAATTTCAAGTGGTGTCCTGGTGACTGACACTATTCATAATCAACTCGAGCAAATCCCCACTGCAATCTCCGTTTGGGGATTGATTCGTTCCTCTAAAGAGCATCGCGAGAAGTTGTCTTCAACTCTTGCTCATCTCAAAGTGCCTTCCGACATTACTCCAGAGGCCATGATCGCCTTCATACTGCCACTCATTTCAAAGCACTCTGTCACTTTCACCGAGAGAGATCTCCCTATTGATGGAACTGCTCATAACTGCCCGTTACACATAACTGTCAAGTGTAGAGGACATTGGGTGCCGACTGTCCTCATCAGTAATGGCTCCGCAATTCATGTTTGCCCTCTGAATGTCGAATTTCACGTCGTTGACATCCCCCGCTACCTTTAATCCATTTCTAGGTAGACCAAGGCTTCACAGGGCGGACATCATGGTCGTGCCCTCTACTCGGACATCATGGTCATGCGCTCTACTCTTCACCAGAAGGTCATGCTAGGGCTCACATCTGGGACTTTTACAATTTGCGAGGACTCTGGTATCTGTCCACACACTGAAGATGGAGAACCGATCTTGGGAATTCTGCATGGAGAGGAGGATGCCAACTTTGGAGGTTTCTCTTTTGACACATCTAGTTTGGTCCTAACCATTACCATGGATGATGAATTTATCATCAGTTCAGCTGCCCTCGAAATAATGAGGAGAATGTCTTATATGCTTGGCTTGGGACTCAGAATCAACCAGCAAGGGATCGCTGAATTTCCTATATTTCCTTTCACCGAAGGCCGCTTTGGTTTGGGATATGTTCCCCCTACCAAAGATGCCAAGAAAAGGACAGGTGCGGGAAAGCCTCAAACCCTTCATGGTAACGCTGACAGTTACTTTGTACGTGAAGGAGGAGGCACTGCTTATATGGGACAGGTCGAGCCAATTTGGGATCCGAAAACTCATACTTGGCTGCCTAGTTTCAAGGTCTTCGCTGCTGACACTTGGTTTGATAGTGAAGATGAGGATCTGGCTAAAGAGGAGTTCAAAAAGCAGTTGGCTCAGATCAGAATGAAAATCGACTGGCTGAAGATGTTTGGTCAGGGGAGCTTGGAGTTGCTGTTCTCCCAAGTAGGTTTGGTTGGTGATGCTGAAGAGGCTGAAGTGTTGATGCTGGGGCCCGACACTCTCGAAGATCCTACTTCTCTCATCATGGAGGCTAAGGGTAGTATTAAAAACTACATCTTCATTCTGCGTCTAACTTGTATTGACAACGTCTGAGTCTTACACAGAGTCGGTCGAGAGTAAGTCTAGCTCAGAGTCGGAGTTTGTGCCTCTTGGTAACCCTGAAAGGTTTTATGAAATACATGATCCTGCTTCTGATTACTTTGCTGACTTCTATATAAATTGTGTCAACCCCAACGATGAAGGAACAGATTTTGATGGGAATATCCTTGTTGAATTGCGTTCCCTCATCAAAAGGGAAGATGAAAGGCATGCTCAGCCTCTAAAAGAAGAAGTAATTTCAGTAAATTTGATAGACTTGGATGACCTCCGTATGATGCAAATTGGTTCAATCTTATCCCTGAAAGATTGCATTGCATTGGTCGACTTGCTCAAAGAATTCTTCAAGGTTTTTGCATAGTCTCACAAGGATATGCCTGGCATTGATCCCGAGATAATGTAACATCGGATTCCCTTGAAGCCTGGAGCTATACCTGTCAAGCAGAAGCTCCGCAGAATTAGGCCGGACTGGGTACAAAAGATCAAGGAAGAAGTCACCAAGCAGATTGACGCAGGTTTCTTGAGGGTCGCAGAGTACCCTAAATGGGTCGCCAACATCGTGCCTGTTCCTAAGAAGGATGGAAGGATTCGAGTCTGCATCGATTTCAGAGACTTGAACAAAGCAAGCCCCAAAGACATTTTTCCCTTTACCACACATCGATGTGCTTATGGACAATACGGTGAGGCATGCTTTGCTTTCGTTCGTAGACGGATTCTCTAGATACAACCAGATCTTCTTGGCGCCAGAGGACTAGGAAAAGACAACGTTCATCACTGAATGGGGTACCTACTGCTACGTAATGATGCCATTTGGACTAAAGAACGCTGGCTGCACCTTTCAGCGGGCCCAAACAACCTTGTTACATGACTTTATCCACAAGATGGTTGAGGTCTATGTCAACGATATGATTGTTAAGGCAAAGGAACGAGAGGATTTCATTCCGGCACTCAAGCAGTTCCTCGAGAGACTCTGTAAGTACCGAATGTGTCTCAACCCACAGAAGGGGGTCAAGACAGGCAAGATGTTAGGGTTTCTAATCATTGCAAGTGGGATCGAGGTAGATCCGTCTAAAATCAAGGCGATTCTCGAAATGGAGCCACCATAATCTGAAAAGGGAGTGCGAAACTTTCTATGGAAGGTTCAATTCATAAGTAGATTCATCGCCAAGTTGACTTTAACTTGCGAGCCAACGTTTCGTCTGCTCAAGAAGGATGTCCCATTCGAATGGACAGATAAGTGCCAAGCCGCTTTCAAGTCAATCCAGAAATACATGCTGAACCCACCGGTGTTGATGCCTCCTACACCGGGTCGACCTTTGATCTTGTACTTGTCTGTAACTCTAATAGCTATGGGATGTTTGCTAGCACAAGAAGGGGATGCTGGAGTCAAGAAAGCTATCTACTATCTGAGCAAGAAGATGGTGGGATGTGAGGAGCGCTATACTCCTTTGGAAAAGAAATGTTGGGCGCTTGTCTGGGCCTCCAAAAAGCTAAGGCACTCCATGTTGGCTTATTCGGTGAGACTAATTTCTCGGATGGATCCTATCAAGTATCTTTTCGAGAAACCTCTGCTTACTCATAAGTTAGTGCATTGGTTGCTTTTGCTGGCGGAGTTCGATCTTCAATAAGTCACAAGAAAATCTGTGAAAGGACGTGCCTTGGCAGAATTTCTGGCCGATCACCCGATTGATGGACCGAAGGATGTGGATTTCACTTTCCCTGACGAGGAGGTTTTTGTTGGGAAACTGAATCCCCAAGACCCAGTAATGACGCGTACAGATTAGACAACAAAAATTGTAAAACTCTATAAAGCGGAATTAGGGTTCTACCTCAACTCCCTGCGGCACGAACGCTGGTTGAACTTGTTATAGCACGTCTTGCTATAAACCACGAATACTGCTCGATCGTACCTTACGATCTTCTATCGTATTCCCTGCACGTCTAGAACACGAATCGAGTGTGGACTCTTTCATGATCTGTTTGCTCTCTCTAAGCCTGCCTCTATTTACTGAATAATATCAAAACATCCAACTAACCTAGAGAGCATAACGTGTATATATAGGGCTACGATAGGGACCTAAGGAGTAATAAGTCTAGGCTCCCAGTGTAAATAAGAAAACCTAATCCTGCAAGGATTCTATTTCTTATTTCACTAATTATAATTCACCCCACGACAGAATTATAATTGCACTCCCGTCTTTATCTCAATTATATTACGAGCTCCATGATATTAAATACTTATTAATCTCCCCACGTTAAGATTACAGATACTCGTTGATTAAAATAAATTACTAACAATTTTAACGGTGGTCGAGGAGGTTTGGACACTCTATTTTGATGGGGCCGCTAACTAGAAAGGATTTGGGATTGGGGTGTTGTTGATCACATCTGTCGGTGCTCATATTCCGCTTGCTTTCAAGTTAAACTTCGATGTCATGAATAACCAAGCTGAGTATGAGGCCTGCATTATTGGAATTGACGCTGCAATTGCTCTTGGAGTCGAAAAGCTCGAAGTAATCGGAGATTCAAACCTGGTAGTCTCTCAGGCCAATGGAGATTGGAGGGTTCATGGGGAAAAGTTGAAGCCTTATCACCGAGATTTGGAAGAACTAATTCGTCGCTTCAATAAGGTGACTTTCACCCATATTCCACGTTTGAAGAATCAATTCGCCGATGCTTTTGCGACTTTGGCTTCAATGATTGAACTTCCAGTAGGTGTTAGGTTACGGCCGATCGTGATTGAACAAAGGGACTTGCCCGCATATGAGTACGTCAACGCCATCGATGATGGCCTACCCTGGTACCATGACGTATGGAACTTTGTGGAGTATGGGGAGTTCCCCGCTGAGGCCACCAGAAAGGATCAAGTTGCTTTGCAATGGTTAGCTGCCCAGTACATCATTTGTGGGGGGAAATTGCACCAGAGATCTCATTGTGGAATGCACAAGCTATGTGTCAACGATGCCGATGTAGTAAGGATAATGAAGGAGATTCACGAAGGAGTCTGCAGTCCTCACATGAGTGGTGTCATGCTAGCTAGGAAGATCCTAAGGCAGGGCTACTACTGGTCTACTATGGAGTCTCAATGCATCGACTACGTGCGACGGTGTCATAAGTGTCAAATCCATGCCAACCTATAGCATCTTCCTCCGTCAAATTTGTTTGACATGACTTCACCTTGGCTTTCTCTATCTGGGGCATCAACGTTATTGGCATGGTTAGACCTTCTGTTTCAAATGGTCACAAATTCATACTAGTGGCGATAGATTACTTCACCAAATGGGTTGAAGTTGAGTCTTACAAAACTCTAATGACGGTTCAAGTCGCCCAATGTATTCAAAAGAACATCATCTATCGATATGGTGTCCCACAGGCATTTGTATCCGATAATGGGTCTCATTTCAAAGGCAGGGTTTTGGAGCTATTCGAAGAATTCAAAATCCAGATCCATCATTCAACAGTCTATCGTCCACAAACAAATGGAGCAGTTGAGGCCGCAAACAAGAATGTCGAGGTTATTATCAAAAAGACTGCTGAATCTGCAAGGGACTGACATGAGCAGTTGCCTCTAGCACTTTGAGGGTATCGAAAGTCGATCCGCACTTCGACTGGTGCAACTCTCTATTCCATAATCTATGGGATGGAGGCAGTACTCCTCATTGAGCTTGAGGTACCATCACTGAGAGTCATGGCAGAATGTGGTCTTACAGAATCTGAGTGGCTGAGCGGGAGATTTGTCGAGTTAATGTTGTTTGATGAGAGAAGACCCCGTGCCTTGTACCATGTTCAGGGGTATCAACGAAGGATTGCCCACCATTCAGCAAGAAGGTGAGATCTAGGGCCTTGGTAGTAGGGGATATGGTTACAAAGGAGATCCATGCTCCAGTGTTTGATCCTCGTGGGAAGTTCCGACCGAAGCGCTCTAGGCCTTACATAATCAAGACCATCCTATCTGGGGGTGCTGCTAAACTCATCGATCTCGACGGCAATGAATTCAATACCTTGGTCAACTCAAGCGTTATTATCCCTGAGAGATGCTCATTGGACCGAAAACCACAAGGGTGGGCGATTCCAAGCCAAAATTAGAGCAGCCTGCTAGACCAAAAACCTAAGAAGGTGGTCTATGCAAAAATAAATAGGCAAAAAGTCAAAAGCTCGCTAGACCAAAAACTTGAAAATGCGGATCTAGAGAGTAACCTTGGCCCGAACTACGTGCTGACCTGATTCCTTGAAAAAAGATACGTAGGCAATCTCTCCTTGAGATTCGGTCACAATCTTTCAATTTGATCCATGCTAAATGTTTTGGTACACATTGAAGGTCGAAAACAAGTCAAGCTACTTTGGGAAATTATAAGGGGAAAACCCTTTGTCTTTCAACTTTATTTCAAACTACTACTTCTATTATACAAGCTGAGCATAAAAGCCTAAAAACATCTTAGAAGCATGAAAAATAGAACAAAATGCTAGAGAAGCCCAACGGCTCACAGCTTATTCTAAGTACAGCAAAGTCAGCTTCGGAGTCAGTCGATGTTTTTTCTTCCTTTTATCTCTGTTTGCAACCATCTTTTATAGCGATTCATTAGCGTTGGGCTGAAATCGGGGTCTGCTGCTTGGATGTCTCTAAGCCCCCAGCACCTTTGATATCCGCCAAATGTCTGTGCATTGAAGTTTGGAAGACGAAATTCTCATTACCAACTCGGTTGTTCCCCTGGTAAATGCCTAGTTGGCGGAGGATACGGTCGGGAACGTAGAAGGTGAAATGAGTCAGTCTAGCAATCACCATCCTATCAAATCCATCGGAGTGAGTAGCCATGTCAACCAGATCCAACCAAGGACACCTTCAGGCGATCTCATCAGGCTGCATATGCCTTAGAAACTCATACCACCCTTCCAAATCCATCTCAGGAAACCTCATCTGCCTTTGATGAATCCTTCGTGGAAAGAGGTTCTAGCCTTCCTCTGGGGGATAAAGTAATCCGATCTTGTCCAAAAGCCACAACTACATGAGCGAAAAGGCAAGTAAGAAACCATAAAAGACTTAAGCGAGAAAAACAAGTACGGAATTAGGAGCAGCCTAAGTTGAGTGACGAGGCAAAATGAGAAAGTGTGAAAACCAGAAAAAGGTGAGCTGAGTGAGTTTACCTGAAGAAGAAGTGGACTGCCGCTGAAGACATTGGTCTGACCCGTGCTTATCAAATCCAAACCCAAAAGTGTAGGCAAGGACTAGGGGCATCATGTTCTTTCAAACCCCCATTTGAGTAGCAACACTCACCAAAAGAGTACTAACCCGCCCATCGGCAGGAACCAACAGATAGGCAGCCAACAGACAGATCACCAAGGCAAAGTGATGCCGAGCCTGCACAGTATCGTTACCCAAGTTGCCATTTGGACTATTTTTCAATCAAGCGGAGGATGTTAATTTGACCACCTTCAAGCAAGGTATTGGCCAATCCTCGAGAAATGTTGAGTGAGGTCGCTAGCTGATAAGCACCCAATAATGCATATTCTTGGTGCTTAAGTCCTCTAGTATGTTGTGTTTGTACATATATGTTGTCGTTTTTATGCGATATTGCACGTAAGGTGTGTTTTTGTGTATTTCAGGCAATTTGTATAAATAAGGTGCGTTTGAACGCCAAGGAATGCTCCAGGTGCACCCAAGTACTCAAGGCTATGTGCCACCCCATTGTGGTGCTCGAAAGATGGTTTGGAGGTTGCTCGGGTCGCCCAAGAGTCAAGGGAATTGAAGAAGAAGTGAGGATTTTACTAAAGCTACCCATCTTCCGACGTGCTGAGGGTAGAATTGTCATAACTTTTGATGTACAAATTACTTTTGATCCAAACCACTTGGGTTAGAAAGTAGGCTCGATGAGCTTTCCAATGGTTCAAAGAACGCTTAAATCCGAGTTCGGGAGTGTCCGGAGCGAGTCCGCGAAGTTGCCCAAAAAATCTGTCAAGTATGAACCGGTACTGGCCAATTCCCAGTACCGGTACATAGAGTCCAGAGTTCAATTTTTCCAGCCCGTTTGAAGGCCTTGTACCGGTACTGGGGGTTGCCCAATACCGGTTCATGCTGCAGAATACAGCCACGTTTTTGCTGCTTTTTCTACTTTCTACATTTGGGTTATTTTTCACTTTTGGCTACTTTTAGGATATTTTTTGGAATATTTTGTGAGAGAGTAAGGCCACCTTGTATAAATAGGGTCTCCCTCTCTCATCTCTATCTAGCTAGTCATTTTTCACTTTAAGTCATTTTTATTTTCTAGGACTCCATTAATGTTCTTCAAGCTTTTCTAGTAATTTCCTTCAAGAACTCAAGTAAGTAATTGTCATGTTATTTTCTCGCTTGTTAATGTTGTACCTACTTGTTAGGTCTTTACTAATATCAAGTTTATTTCCCTTTTTATCGGTTAATCATGTTTCCTTTCTTAAGCATGTTTTCTAGTCTTTTCACTATGTTTGAGTAGTCTTTTGGCTAAGTCTTGGGCTAATCTTTCCCAATGACTTAGGTTGTTATTTGATTCTCAAACTTTCGGGCTTAAAATCATGGTTTTCGGAATTTAATTAACCTAGCCATTTCGGTCTAAGCGAGGGGTGTTAACTCCTTGGTATGAAGTTTAGTCAAGCGGTCTTGGCAAGCGACGTACCGAGAGCTCGTGGCCTCCTACGTGTTAGATACATTAGCAAAAATAGGTTGTTTTAGTTCCGGTAAATCACATCTTTTGATAAACGTAGTCTTTAAAGCTAAATCTTCCGAGCTTGAGCACGTGGTCGTGACTCTTGTTTGAGTTATATTGAGAACCGGTAACGGCCTTTGTCAATGGAAAGACGATCCCTAGACTTGCCTCTTTTAAGTTCATTAAGCTCTTTCCTAGTCTTTTGCCTGGGCAATTTTCACTGTTTCTAAGCAAAACCTAGCTGGTCGTCTTGAACGCTGCACTCTACCATATAAACCTACAATCCAAACTAGCTATATTTCGATTCTCTGTGGGTACGATCCCGGACTTTCGGATATTATGCTATCGACGACCTAGCCCTACGCTTGGGGTGTTTCAACCTTATTGGAAGGCGAGGTTCGGAGGCTAAGCACTAGCAGTCCCGGCATGCTCACTTGGTGAGCTTTGTATGAGATGCAAAGCTCCAAAGATAGACTTGGAACTCCTCGACAGTCGGGCACATCTCGTCATCACCAAAGCGGAAGACGTGAACATTAGGGTCCCAAAACCTAAGAGCAGCTCTTAGGAGCTCAGGGCGGAGCGGTACATGTCTAACATATCAGAATGAAGCAAGGCCATGTGATTGGAAGTTCAACCAATCCACGGTCAAGAATTCCACTAGCCAAGGCTTAATCAAAGTTGGGAGTGGATTCTCCATCTAGAATGCCAAGGGTTGCTGAATATGGGAAATAGTAGTGTGAGTTCAACATTGCTAGCACCTTCCATTTATAGGCAAAAATGGCAAAAATATCAACCTCGAATCGTATTCCAGGGTTAAAGCCATGCCTTGGTGTCCTACCACCTTTGCATGCAAGGACACACCCCTCTGGTGATCAAAACCGTGTACAAACTGTGTGGAGTAGTGACAAAGCATCATTCCCCAAAAAAGGAGACTTGTCAAAAAAGGGCACCTACAGCAAGAATTACCAGTATACTCCACTAGCAAACTTACGTACACGTATCCGTAGCGTTCTGCTGATTTCAGTACGCAGGTGGTCCAATCTACCAGAAAATAGTTTTCTGTCCGCGAATGGTCATTTTTTATTCAAGGGCCTGTTTTGCACTTTTGATGATTCATACAAGTCATAAAGGGTATTTGGGACAGTGTCGAAGCATCGGATTCTGGATGTCGCGCTCAACAAGGATTTTGGACCTTTGGCGGCTCGTTTCAAGTTCCAATTAAGGTTTTGGAGGCTCGTAATCTATTCTAGGGACTTTTGCCAAGTTTTGTCATACCATACACGTCATATGGACCTAATGTGACTGTACGGGAGTGTCGGTTTCAATCCGGGACTCCAATTTGTCATTTTTGGCGTCTTATGTCCATTTTTGCGATATTTTTCTAATTTTTCGGTTCATTTCTCATTTAGGGATGCTTTTCTTGATTTTGTCGATTCGTATAGGTCATTATACATCGGTTTGACCTTACGCAAGTGTCAGTTTCACCTGTTTAGGAGAATTACGAGTTTTGGCTCATTATTTTCCATGTGTCCAAAGGTTCGCGTTGTATCCTAGGACTTTTCTATCCTTTTCTTTCGAGCTAGGTCAGTCTGTACATACGTGTATCTATTTGTCGATTTAGATCACTCGTCAATGCAAGTTGGATATTAATGGTTGGTCTTTTTTTTTGGGTAAATCAGCTTGAAATTGAAAAAAGACTAACCAAATATACAGCCTACAAGGGGCATACCTCGGGAGGAAAAGAAAAGAAAAACAAAAGAAAATAACAAGAAAATTGCCTACGCCAAATGGCTACATAAAGGTAATCGGAACACGATGTTTTCAATCCATCTTCCTAGAGGGAGGGAAAACATACGACAAGATAAAAACTGGATGCTCTATAATGACTTCACTAGAACAATGAAACCATTATCAAAAGGCCCTCAGAGACACCTATGATATAGTAACAGTAAACACGATGCCATAACACAATGGTTGCCCGATTGGTGAACCTTGTTGAGCCAACTGAAACAGCCCAAGCTGCCAACAGTTGGCCATTCTGCACTATAACAGTCCATAAAATGCAAAAACCCCCAATCTATAGTAGCAGAATATCAGCAGCAGGACTGAACAGTAGAACGAGGATACACCATATAAAAGAATCCATAATAGAAACAGCAGAAGTACAGCAACAGCAGAACAGTCGTAGGATACAGCAGCCAAGAAGGAGCATCAGAGTAGATGTAGTAGCTCAAAACAGTGGTAAAATTAGAGCTAGGAAGCAGCAGTGACAGCATGTACCTACTACCTTGTCAACAGCTAGCAGCAAAGAGCATTACAAGCATCCACACAACAAATTTCAACATAAGGATGCACAATAAACCTAGGGACGTGCCCCCTAGCAAGGCCTAAACATTCCAAGGGACAACCCCCCCCCCCCAAGGATAGGTCAATGAAAGGTGATGAGCAACTGATAGCCACCAACATAAACAGCTAGCAGCAAGCACAACTTGAGCTTAGCATAATAACAAATCCTACTGAGCAACAACTAGCAGCGCATCAAACTTCAAGTGCCCAAGGCAGCAACCGACTTCACTACAACAAAACTAGGCAGTCAAAGGTAGCAGCTTAACTTGGAACCAACTGAACATGCATAGAAAAATGGGTAAACCAGCAACCAACTGGACTACAACAAATTGGAGATACTATGCAGTCAATACTAGCTGAGCTGTAAAAGTAGTAACAATGAGCAACAGAATAGGGATTGCAAACTAAATATAAGGTCTCACCAACTTATATCACCCTTGAAAACTGACCTCCCACTCATCTTTTTTCTCACAGCATAGGAAAAAAGCCTTTACCAACTCCCTCCGCTAGATCTCACATGATTCCCCCGCTATTTATTACCTCTACTCTCAAAGAAGAAGGATGAGGCACAAGCACACAACTCACTAGGATAACACACAATATAGTAGGTACACACTTCAAATTGTAACCTAGAAGTCAGTCACCAAAGATTAAAGTATATACCTGCTAGGATAGAAGTAATAGCAATATAAACCCCTTGAACAGTGACCTCTGAACATGACTGGTCTGAATGAGTCCAAATCACTAGATCAAATGAGTCCAAATCTCCTGATAACGGGTGCTGAAGGATCAAGGGGAAAGCTGTGAGGCTTAACCCCCTTGAATAGTGACCTGAGTACTTAGCAGCAATAGGAGGGCCAAGTGAGTGGATTTGCTGACGAATTCTGATTTTGTATCCCGCCACACCGTCAAAATCCATAGTGAAGTGACATTCATCTGGAAATTTTGTTTCGGATTCACCACTCTATAAAACAACATGAGATTTGAAAGTTGTGATTGAAGTGATACCAATTATTTAAATGGTTTAAGTATAGTATAAGTATATTACTAAGCTATGTTCCACAGTACTTGTAATTGTCCCGAATGTAGACCACTAGGCAAATTAGCAAGAGACAAAAGTCTAGCCTTACATCATTGGAAATTTTATGAGCAACCACGGTGGAAGGGCAACACGAATTCTAGAACTTTCTATGGTTCCTTTCCAACCAAATATGATGGACATACACTGTGAATACCGGTTTTGCTATGGTGTTGGACAAAGACTTAACTTTCAAATACCAGCTTTGCTATGGTGTTGGACAAAGACTTACCTTTCAAGTTAGAGAGGCAGTCCACCCAAGGCTGCAAAGCCTGATGTCCATTCATATAATGGGCCTTAGGGGACAATAAGGTCATGATATGGGTGGCCATTGGACAATCAAAAAAAAGATGAGCATGGTTCTCTGCATCATGGCAAAATGTGCACTGGGATGAGGATTTGAGGCCAAACTTAACAAGCCTATCCTCAGTGTTTAACCTATCCAGGAGGGCCATCTAGGTGATTAGGTTACACCTTGGAATGTGTCCAGAAAACCACACAACTTTATGCCATGCAACTATGGGAAAGTGGGTTCTAAGGTTGTCCCAGAGGGATGAGACAGTGAATTCCCCAGTAGTGTTGAGAGTCCACTTGCATGAATCCCTGGCAGTTGTATTGAAAGGAACCTTACGTAATTCAGCTCTAACCTCATTAAGCTCAAAAGTTTGAGTGGCAGTGAAGGCCCATAGGTTGTTGTGAGTTCTCTAGCCAAACCTAGGGAGCAAGGGACCTAGGGGATGCCAATTATCATACCACAAAGAGGTAGACATTCCATCACCAAGCTTGTACCTAATAAAGGCTGAACAAGTGGCCTCAGAGATAGAATCTTCCTCCATACCCAAGAAGGATTACAGGGGACCTTAACACACCAAAAACTCCTACCTCTGAGTAAGTAGGACTTAACCCATTGGCACCACATGGATTGTTCCCCACTAGACACAAGGAACCAAATGTGCTTGGCCACAGCAGATTTGTTCCAAATTACCAAGGACTTAAAACCTAGACCACCTTCTTTAACAGGGGAACAAAGATGCTCCCAAGAGACCTTGGCTCTAGAATTTTTTAGATCAGGTCCAGTCTAGAAAAAAGCTCTCAAGATGGCCTCCACCTCTTTAATGACTTTCTTAGGAAGGATGAAGATGGAGGACCAGTAGGTCTGCATGGAGAACAAAATGGATTTAATTAACTGAATTCTCCCAGCATAGGAGAGGTATCTATTAGTCCAGGACTTTGTTTTTGCAATGATTTTATCCACCAGAATCTTACAATCAAAATGCTTAAGCTTAGTGGATAAAAGAGGGACACCCAAGTACCGAATAGGTAATGATCCCTCCGGAAAACCAAGAATATGCATGATTGAAGATTTGGTGGAAGAGTTGACACCTGAGAAGAAAATATTACTCTTGTTTGGACTAAGGGAGAGCCCAGATAATGACTCAAACTCTTCCAAAGAGGACTGGATATGTGATATAGAACTCACATCACCCTTACAAAAGATCATGAGGTCATCTACAAAACACAAGTTAACCAGTTTGGTAGATCCACATTTCCAATGGAATTTGAACCAGGCAGCTGGGATTTCTCCTTGAGAATACAAGTAAATACCTCCATGACTATAACAAATAAGTATGAGGAAAGGGGGTCTCCCTGCCTCAAACCCCTTTGACTAGGAAAGTACCCAATAGCCTCCCCATTGAAGCTTAGGGAACAGTTTGCAGTGGTTACATAAGCCTTTAACCACCTAATCATCTGAGGATGGAAGTTCATAGAGGCAAGGATATCCTAAAGGAAGGCCCACCTAACATTATCATAGGCCTTCATTATGTCCACTTTCATAGCACACCTGGGAGAGGGGGAATGCTTGTGGTACCCCCTCATCAATTCTTGTGTGAGGAAGATGTTATCTGCAATCCTCCTACCCTGTACAAAGCCAGACTGTGCTGGATCAATCAGGTGAGGAAGAGCTAACTTAATTCTGTGAGCCAGGATCTTGGCAATACACTTATAAATGAGGTTGCAACATGATATTGGTCTATAGTCCCCCACTTTTGAAGGATTGGGAACTTTAGGCACAAGAGCAATCAATGTTGCATTGGCTTTCTTTAGCAGTTGGCCAGATCTGAAAAACGATTTAACAGACAGGCATGCCTTATGGAAGAAGGTAGCATTGTACCCATCAGGACCAGGGGCTTTTTGAGGGTTAAAAGACCAGAAAATGTCCTTAACTTCTTTGTCAGAGACTTCCAAAACCATATCAAGTTTCTGAGACTCAGTAAATTTCCTAGTGATGAGCTGCTAGACTCTAGATGTGCCATCATAGCTGCTTTGATGAGGGGAACCAAGCAGCTTGGAGTAGTAATTGATGAAAGAGGATTTGACCAATTCAATGTTCTGGGTGACAGTACCATCTTCCAAGACTAAACTAGTAATCCTATTTCTATTCCTAGAATTACTAATTGATTTGAAGAAGAATGAGGTACATTGGTCTCCCAGCTTCATCCATTGAATTCTTGATTTTTGTCATGAAAAACTCTCCTCTGCTCTTGCAAGAGAAAGGTATTGCTTACACAATACCTTCTCAATAGCTTGATTAACTGTATCACTAGGGTTCGACCCCAAGGCACTTTGAATATCATCTAGCTGTTGCTTGGAAGAAGCAACTCTAGATGATAGGTCACTGAACTCATTGGTGTTTAACTGTTTTAGATCCTTTCGTAGAATCTTCAGCTTTTCACAGACACAAAACATGGGGTTACCAATGATTACTCTCCTCCAAACATGTTGCACAATGTTAATAAAATTGGGGTGGCCAACCAGAAAATTAAAAAATCTGAAAGGCCTACATTTAGGGGGGAGGTGGGGGCCAGTGATACAAATGCTGGGGAGTGATCAGATGCTCCCGGATTAAGGAAATGAGCATTGGACCAGCAGAGAGTCTTGATCCAACTCTCGTTGACCAGGACTCTGTCCAATTTGGAGCTAATGTGGGAAGCCCCAACTTGCTTATTGGACCAAGTAAATTGGCAACCAGAGTATCGAAGGTCAACAAGTTCTACAGATTGAAGGCAGATATTAAGATCATCCATCCAAGGGAGCCAGTGCTTATCTCCTCCCCTTTTCTCAGATGGAGACCTAATAGCATTAAGGTCGCCAAGGACTACCCAGGGGGATGCAAGGGCCAAAGATTGCAAGTTAGACCATAGTTTTTGTCTCTCAAGGTGGCCGTTAGAGCCATAAACAAAAGTAGTTGCAAAAGAGTACTTGCCATTACAAGATTGTACGTCACAGTGTATGAATTGGTTTGATTGAGATAGACGTTGAATATTAAAAACAGTGGGATCCCAGCACAGCAAAATTCTACCCATGGGGGAGTGAACATAATTGCTAAGAAAGTTCCAATGTGGTAAGATGAGGCTAACAATTCTAGTGGCCTTAGGTTCTTTGAGTTTATGCTCAATGAGCCCAACAAGGGACAATTTATTATTATGAACCCATTTCTTGATCTCCTTTTGTTTAAGAGGGTCACTGAGACCTCTCATATTCCAGATCCCAAAATGAAACGGAAGATGCAACTTTATATGCTACTATATCAACATCCGAAAAGCAAAAAGTTGAATAATGTATGTCGCGGCCCTAGCAAAATGTAATATCAACGGGGCACATCCGTCCAAAAGTCAAAAAGGGCACACAGGCCCAGCCATTCTCCAAAATATCAAGTCTAGGGCACACCGGTCACGAAGGGCCAATAAGTAAGACAAGTGCACCATGGCGCACTTGTTTGGGTATAAGCTGGCATCGAACAAGTACAGCAAATAAGCCCTCACCATCTACTCCTCCTCCTGCTCATTGGTTGGGATCTTCTTCAGGTAGTCTCTGAACTGTTCATACCTGACCATCTCTTCACCCCATTCAGGCACCCGTCCTAAGAACCATTTTAGTGCCGCTTTATCCTTATGAATCCCTGAGTCGAACGGGATGGGGTCACCTCCTACCCTCAGGTCCGTGATGGACAAAGTCCAATGGGGTCACTGTCATCTCCCCAATTGGAAAGTAGAAGGTGTTCGATGTGTCGTGCCACCTCTCACCCAAAGCAGTAAGCATAGCGTGGTCATTTTTCGCTGCTGTCAAAGTGGGGATGAATAGGCCGAATCCCGCCGCGTCTACCAACTGCCAGACCCGTTTGGGCAGCCCTCTGTATAGCTCAAGTGAGCTCGCTGCACCACCATGACCTCTTGAGTTGGCCACTCTCCTCTGTTCAAAACAAAGCTAAGACAAAGGAAATGCGTTAGTGCACATGCAATTCAAGTTCAATAAGTAGTTGATCAAAATCAAGTTATTAAAGCATCCTACAGTCGATTCAAGTTATTCCAAATTACATTACAAGTCGAGTTGTTCGAAGGCATATTATCGGTCGAGTTTCAATTATCAAGGTATACTACTAGTCAAATCATCATTCAAAGGCATCCTACCAGTTGATCATTCAAAGGCAATCTATCGGTCGAACCAGGTTTTAAGTTTCAAACTCAATGTCAAAGCATCCTATCAGTCGATCAATTATTCAAAGGCATGCTACCAGTCGATTTCAAGTTCTAAATTCAAGGTCAAGGCATATCGTTCAAAAGCTCTACATGTCAAGTCGAGTTCAATGGTGCAATCGTTATGCAATAGAAGATTTGCCAGACTAATACAAGTTTGTACAGATACAATAAGTCAAATGGAAGTAAGCTAAAGCAAGAATTGAGAGCTATACCTGTTCCCAAGTCAGCGCCAGGTGCTCTGTGGGGTCCCTCAAGACAAGCTTGGGGTCGTAGTCCTCCTATCGAGGCACGTAGCTGTTAACCCCCGACGGGACAAAAACATGTGGCTCTGGTGGCGAATACATCTTCGCCACAAAGGGAGCGCGAGTCGCCTGCACTCTAGTCCTGGCCAGTTCCACCGCCGACTCCTGCGCCCACGTCACCTCCTCCTGGGCCCTCTCAGCCGTCTCAGTCTCCCTCACGAAGGCTTGCTCTTTGGCTTTAGCCCTCTCGGCCTCGGCTCTCAACCTCTCTTCTCCTGAGCCAACTCAATTTGCCTCTGCCTTTCCTCTCGGGCTGCTAAGACTGCCGTAACCACCGTGGGGTTCTCCTCTAGCAAACGGGTGAGCCGCTTCATCCACATACTCCGCAAAGTCACCCCGTGTGATGGGCCTGTGCCCCGAATGAAGACCCCGCAACTAGTCTAAACTCCACTTGCTCCACCGGCACTTCTCTGGATGCCACCTCCACAACCACTGGGCCTTTCCCCCTTACCGGATCCCTCGGCAGAGACTCTGGCCGACCGTCACCGCCGCTACCACTACTGCTACTACCTTCGAGTGCACCGTGGCTTCTAATAGTGATTACAAGGCCCTCCACGCCACTCCTGAAGTCCAAACGAAGAACCTGTGGACCCCCTGTCTCAAGGACCACCGGCATACACTCCTTGACCTCCGGCGTACGCTGGTCTGTGCTACCACCTCCCTCATCTGCATGACCTCCATTATCACTACCACTGCTCAGGACCTCTGCACCAGTGTGCGCCGTGGTCTCCTCCGCCGTTTGATCATTGATTTGAGGCCTTGGGTGTTCGACCTCATCCCTTGGCCGATTCTCTCCATTGCCATCGCCTCCAATACTGCCATCACCACTGTTGTTGCTCCCTATTTCTGCCATGGGTGTATGTGAGTATTGTGGTTTTTGGGATTTTGAGTGAAGAAGAAGAGAGAGAGGCGCGGGAGAAAATGGTGAAGCATTTGAAAACTATTGAATGACAGTTTTCTACCGTTCCAGGAGATAAAAGGAGAAGAAATGGAAGTTGGGCCGGGTTTGGGCCTGTTCTAAAACATAGGCCTGTTGCCCGTATTTGCATACGCCTCTCTTGTATCTGCGCACGCTGGTAGTACGTGGGCCAGAGGCGCAATCAGTATTTTGTCACCTAATTCTCCCCAATTGCAGTCCATTTGGCCACTCCATGCTTTTGTCAACAGGTAATCATAACCCGGGAAGTGAGAGGTGAGGGAGTAGTAGCTCACCCTTTTACTTTTAGAGTGTTGGTGGATTATGCTCCGAGGGAGGAGAAGGGTGAGGAGATATAAGCAATGGCTTCTACTCAGTTGACTATGTTTCAATTTTGCTTCAATTATTATCCTTGGTGGAATTCGTTGTCCACTCATAGTGGGCTATTTTGTGGTTGGATTATTAACTGTTAGTGTTCTTTTGTTGGTCATGCTACTTGGCTGGATGTGTATCCACTTTGTGCACATATTTCTTCTAATTGTACCTCTATTTACTGCTTCTGTTAGCAAGCTTCTGATGTCATTAGCAGGTCGCCCATCTTTATAATTGTTCTAATTGGTTGTGAGGCTTCCAGCAAGGTTTGTCTACCTTATTAAGCTATGTTATGTTTTGCTGGCTTCCTATCCGTGGGGGATGTCCCAGAGCTAGCTGTTTTGGCCTATCCTTGGGGGGTTGTCCCTTGGAGTGTTTATGCCTTTCTAGGGGGCCTGTCCCTAGCTGTCCGTTAGTCCATTTGCTGACTAGTGCTGCCACTGCTATCTCAGTTCTTTGCTGCTACTAATCGGTAGCTATGCTGGGTTAAGTCCAATAGCTGTGCATGGTTGGTTGCTGATGCTTTTCATTGCTGTTGCTGCTGTTCACTACTGCTGTCAGCAGTTAGCTGCTGCTGATGCAGTTTTCGACGTTTGCTGTGTTTTGGGAACCCCAAATCCGCTATCGGTTTTGAAGCTCAGTCCATGAATGCAAATTTGATGTACTTTGCTTCTGTGTCCAGTTCATGGACTTATGCCGTTTTAAAGCTTATATTGACTTCTATATGTGAAAGTTCTGAAGGTGCATGGATTTCAGTTGCTGCAAGTTGGCTCTCATTTAATGTGGTCCTTTAGTTGGATTATTGCTTGTGAATGCTCGATGTAAATCAGGGCAGTAATTAGCCTTTTGTTGTCTGCTTCCTTTCCCTCTATCTAGAGGGGATTGAAACATTTGTTAATTAGAACTTTTAGTGCTTTGTAGCCATTTGGCCTATGCGTTCATATTTAATGTAATTTTTTATTTATTTGTTTTGTTTTGTTTTCCTCCTGGGGTATGCCCTTGTAGGCTGTATATTAGCTTAGCCTTTTTTCTATTTCAAGCTAGTTTACCCAAAAAAAAATCATAACCCGGGAATAGAGCCCATCAATTCAATCAACGATGGTCCGCCCGTCCTTCAAGTCAATTCAATCAACGATGGTCCGCCCGTCCTTCAAGTCAATTCAATCAGTGACGGTCTGCCCATCTCTCAAGTCAATTCAATCAACGACGGTCTGCCCGTCCCTCAAGCCAATTCAATCAACGACAGTCCGCCCATCCTTCAAATCAATTCAAAATCATTAAGCAGCGGATCTTTCGTCCATTCCATCAAATCAGATTCCTTAAGTTTACGTGTCTACTTTGCTAGCATGCTCTATTCTGGATAGCCTTGAGGGGTGTCTAGAAACCTTTGACGTTACTTGTACCAAGGCAATGGTACTCCAAGTGTTGTCAAAGGGGGACTATTGTAGATACCCTATTTTGGACTGTCTAGATTAATTTACTTACGGTATTTGATTCCCCGATGATGAAACAGATCAAGAACACCTTGAGAATGTTAGTATGTTTGAGCTTTGAGTGGTTAAACCCCTTTAAAACCCTTTAACCCTGAACCAAAAAGCCTCAGCAAAACCCTACCTCCATCCATTAGTCCTACACTGGCGTACGCTGGTCCAACTACCACATGTCAGTCATCGGTCAGCTTTGACCATTGACCGGGCTTGGACTCGCGTTCGTAGGTCGATTACTAGCATACGCCGGTCAAAGGTAGTCCCATCACCTTTATATAGCCACGTTCTCAGGACTTTTGTGGCACTTCAGACCCTATATTTCTTCTGGAAGTGATCTGCGAACAGGGGGATGTTCCCTTCCCCCTCACACAAGTCTCCTATCACCCTTCCCCTCCCATTAATGAGAGGGAAGCCCACACTCCAAGCCAACCAGCAACCTTTGGCTGGTTACACCTTCCTCTTCTCCTCTATATATACCCCCATGCATTCATGTGCAAAGGGTTACCAAAATTTGCTAAGTGCTAAGCTTTTTCCCCCTTTGTTTGTTCCTTTCTTGCCAAAGAAAGGTTGTAAATAACAACAAAACTCGCATACCTAAACTACATTCCCTCCCATCCACATTCATCATCCAAGCCACTATTCAAGCTCAAACACCTTCCAAATTCAAAACTAAAGGTATACCACCTTTGTGATAGCTCTCTGTTCTGATCCCTGAGGGGGGCTGGCAAGATCAAGGCTAGTAATCAATACCAGTCCTGGCCCTAAAGCTGGCAAAGTTTCAAAGCTGTGCATGGCTAGAACTAGCGCACGCCAGTCCTAAGTACGCGTACGTCGGTCATGGATGTATGTGCAGTACTTGCGTGGGGATCAGTGTCTAGCTATTTTCTGTTTTACATTCCATATATCTCACTGTGAGCATGCTAAGAACAAGTTTACTGCTTTTCTTTGTTAAAACTGCTAGTTTTACTTTTTAATATTCATTTTTGCTGTTATGGAATGCCTCTAGGATCTTTCTGAACATGTCTCGGAGCCCAGAAAGTGCAAAACCAAGCACTGGACAAGTGGCTAGAACAGGCATACAGTAGTACCCTACCCGCGTACGCTAGTCAAGCCCAATCCAGTGGTTGGCCCTTGCATGACAACTAGGCCTTGCCCTTTGTTTTATTCTCCACACTATCTATGGGGTGTCCTATTCTTTCAGTGGCCTCTGAGCCCATTTAAAACTACTTAGAACTGTATATAAATTGTATATAAACTGCTTGGTTTGTCCTGGGTGTGCATTGGTCATTTCCAGAGCCCAAATGGTTGAAAATAAGAATTGTGGGTTTAAGCTTACTGGCGTACGCAAGTTTGGTAGTGGCGTACGCAGGTGAGATTAGCATGCAGTGACTTGTTCAGTACATGCTGGTTTCTTCCTGCACACGTCACTCTGGAACTATGTCTGCCAGTCTGTTTAAAACTCCCACAAGAGTCTGTTTTCATCCTATGCTAATTGTTTCAATAAGCAAGCATACCATTTTATCACATCCTGCCAACATGTTACAGTTTTAATCCTCTTAAACTGTTCCCCAGCCCTAATTGGCTAAAAAATCGATTAATGAGAGAGAATAAAATGTTTTACAAATGCTTGAGTAGAGACCGATCTCCGAATTGGGCAAGAGAGGTGCCTTAAAACCATTCTCCTCTCGTAATTTGGCTCTCGAACCTCAAGGTGACGACGGACCAGTCTACAAAACCTTTTCCAATCAAAATGTAGCAAGCATTTCAAGTTCGGTTCCTTGAGTGGTTTACCACAAAAACTTGAGTGGCGACTCTGAATCGAAGCATTTCATCGCATTTTCCAAAAAGGGCGCACCCGATTTTAAAACCAGATTTTAGGGGCGTGTGCCCATAAGGGGTAATAGCGTTTGAGTTGATCCAAGTTGACTAGGGTTGAGAACTCATTTCCATCCAAGTCATTAAGCTGTGAAGCTCCTCCGGACAAGATGGTTTTGATGATGTATGGCCTTGAACACTTTGATTGAAACTTTCCTCGCGGATCGAAAACCGGCACTCGAATTTCTTTCAAAATCATGTCACCTTCTGCCAAGTCCCTTGGTTTCACCTTCTTTTTGAATGCGCGCGCAATCCTCCGTGGATACCCTTGAATGTGGTAAAGAGCTCTTAGTCTTCATTCGTCAAACAACATGAGCTCTTCAAATCTATTTCTTAACCATTTTGCCTCTTCAACCTCACATTCGATCATGGTTCAAAGAGATAGAACCTCTAGCTCAATGGGGAGCATGGCCTCCATACCGTAGACCAGAGAGTAGGGTATCGCTCCTGTTGGAGTACGAACGGACATCCAATATCCCCATAATGCTAATGGCAGCTGGTCATGCCAATTTGTTGAGGACTGGATGGTCTTTTCCAAAATCATTTTGACTATTTTGTTTGCTGCTTCTATTGCTCCATTAGTTTGTAACCGGTAAACCGTTGACTTGTGCACTTGGATCTGAAACTCCTCCAAAACGTCCCTTGCACGGCTTTTGAAGTGGCCATTATCTGATACAAATACCTAAGGAACCCCATACCTGTAAATAACATTCTGCTTGATAAAATGTGCGACTTGTACCGCGGTCAGGGTTGCGTAGGAAGCGGGTTCTACCCACTTTGTGAAATAATCAATGGCAACTAAGATGAACTTGTGGCCGTTGGACGCCGCCGACACAATTCTTCCAATAACATCGATCCCCCATACTAAGAAAGGCCAGGGAGAAGTCATCTGATGTAGTTCTGATGGCGAAACAAGCATAAGGTTGGCATGGATTTGGCACTTGTGACATCTACGCACATACTCTATGCATTCCGTTTCTATGGTGTACCAAAAGTATCCCTGCCTTAAAATTTTCTTTCTAAGCATCATGCCGTTCATATGAGGACCACACACTCCCTCATGAATCTCTTTCATTACCCTTTTGGCTTCCACGCCATGGAAACATAACTTATGCATTCCACAGTGTGATATTCAATATAAATTCCTTCCACAGATGATGAACTGAACTGCAAGTCTTTGGAGAGCTACCTGGTCTTTCTTGCTTGCTTCGATAGGATATTCCCCTCTTTCACACAAATTTCCAAATGTCATGATACAAGGGGAGGCCGTCGTTGGACTCATCAACAACCATAACATGCTAGTATACCAGTGAATCTCTTTGCTCAATTACGATGGGTCTTAATCTCACACCAATGGGAATTTCGACCATGGCCACCAATGTTGCGAGGGCATCTGCAAATTGGTTCTTAAGCCTTGGTACATGAGTAAAAGTCACTTTGTTGAAATGAGGGATGAGGTCTTCAAGGTCCTGGTGGTATAGCTTTAGCTTTTCCTCTTTAACTTTCCAATCACCGTTGGCCTATGATACGACCAGGTTGGAATCCCCTACGACCTCCAATTTCTCTACACCAATTTCAATAGCTGCCTCCATGCCTACAATGCATGCCTCATATTCCGCCTGATTGTTGGTGACTTCAAAATTTAGCTTGAACGCAAGTGGAATGTGTGATCCTTTAGGTGAAATAAAAAACACGCCAATTCCAAACCCTCTCTGATTGACAGCTCCATCAAAGTACAATTTCCAAACATCCTCAACTATGGTCATCAGATCTTCATCTGGGAACTCAAACTCAGCATCCTCACCCCCCTCGACGGGGTGGTCAGCCAAGAATTCTGCAACGGCTCTTGCTTTCACTAACTTTTTGGTGACATATTTGAGCTCAAATTCTATCAACATGAGCAGCCATCTTGCCAACTTTCCAGTAAGATCTGGCTTCTCAAATAGGTACTTAAGAGGGTCCATTCGAGAAATCAGTCTTACCGGGTATGCTAGGATATATTGTCTCAGTTTCTTGGAAGCCTAAACAAGTGCCCAGTATGTCTTTTCTAACGGGGTGTAGCGCTCTTCGCATACAACCATCTTTTTGCTTAGATAATAAACAGCCCTTTCAATCCCATCGTCTCCTTCCTGTGCCAACATACACCCCATTGCAGACGGGGTGACTGACAAGTATAGGATCAAAGGTTTTCCTATCACGAGCGGCGTAAGTACAGGTGGGTTCTGCAGAAAAGTCCGGATTGCTTTAAAAGCTTTTTGGCATTTATCATCCCATTTAAACGACACAACTTTCTTAAGCAAGTGAAATATCGGCTCACAGGTTGAAGTCAACTTAGCGATGAAACGGCTAATGAACTGCACTTTACCTAGGAAACTTCTTACATCCTTCTCAGATCAAGGTGGCTCCATTTCCAGAATAGCCTTGATCTTCAAAGGATCTACTTCAATGCCATGGGTAGTGATCATGAATCCCAACATCTTCCCTGCAGTGACCCCAAACGTGCACTTGGTTGGATTGAGACGCATTCTATACTTTCAGATTCTTTCAAAGAACTTCCTAAGTGCTGGTAAGTGTCCCTCCCGTTCTTTTGCTTTGACGATCATGTCATCGATGTAAACTTCCACCTCCTTGTGGATCATGTCGTGTTGCAAGGTCATAGTCGCTCGCTGATAAGTTGATCTCGCATTCTTCACCCCAAAAGGCATGACCCGGTAGCAATAAGTTCCCCATTCGGTGACAAATGTAGTTTTTTCCTGATCCTCTCGGGCCATAAGGATTTGATTGTAACCTGAAAAACCATCCATGAAAGAAAGCAAAGCATGTCCTGCAGTATTGTCGACTAGTACATCGATGTGTGGTAATGGGAAAATCATCCTTTGGATTGGCTTTGTTTAAGTCCCTAAAGTCAACGTAGACCCTAATTTTGCCATCCTTTTTAGGGACAAGCACAATGTTTGTGACCCATTGAAGGTACTCAGTTACCATTAGGAATCCTGCATTAATCTGTTTAGTGACTTCTTGTTTTATTTTAAGCACCCAATTGTAGACACCCCAATTTGGCCTAACGATTATTTCAAGTCCCACCTTGGGGACCATCCCAATGATGAATGGATACAGTGATTGTTGATAGACTTATCGTGAACCTGTGAACTTTTGGTGAGTACTTTTAGCCACTTAGAGGACCCAATACATAGCCAAATAGCCTTTCAGACAAAAATACAACATCCTAAGAAAATCTATCTTTCAACCGTAACATTGATCTTACGGCCTCAACTTCATTCTTTCACCCGTGAAACATGTTGCTTGAAAATCTCCCTGAGAGATTGATTCCTCGGCAGCCAGATCGATTCTTCGGCCAGCCAATCTATCCTTGGCCGCTAGATCTTTTGCTCGGTCGCCAGATCGTCTATTTTCTAGATTCTGGAAGGTTTTGTCAATCGTTTGATCTGTTCACAAAACCCTAGCAGCCAAATTCTGATCCATTGGGGCTACGTAAGGAGATTATGAAAAGAGATCTTTCGCATATATACTTCCCATTTGAAACGTGCATTACGATTGGTTGGAGTGAGTCACCCCCATGCCTATACAAAGGAGCATTTGGCTCCGAAATTACACACAAATAATCACCATCTCTAGCCATGAAATTCTGCACAAATACTCTCTCATACTCCCTCTACAAAAGTCCTAACTTTCCGAAGGCAGCCACGATCCGACGATCAAACCTGGAAGTACAAACCCTAACCCTAGGGTTTCAAGAAGCGAAATCAATCAATCACCCCCAATCCGAAGCAATCAAGCAACTGAGGGATCAAGGTGGTGAGGCCCAAGGGCCTATGGTTTGGTTCTTTTATGATTTTGTACATTAATCGTAGCATTCTTATTTTCAGTTAATCATTTAGTTTGGCGTGAGGAAGAACATTGGCTGAAGGATCAATCCTTCAGCCGATACATTGACCCAGTGGGATTCCTCGGCCGTGACATCTATTCACCGGCCGAGGGATCTATTTTCCTAGAACAGTTTATCCTTTCTGTTTATTTTGATGCATGCTTCAATTATTGTTCTAGCTCACCTTATCAACTGTTAAATGCTAAAATCGATTTACGTGTTTAGAATTAAATAGAGCAAGCACTAATCATATGTTGAACGATAATGGGCCAATCTTACAACTGGGCAAAGAGGGGTGCCTAACACCTTCCCCTTATTGTACTCTTGGCTCTCGTACCCGGAATCTCTACTTATTTTTCCTAGTTTTATAAACTGGGTGGCGACTCTGTTTTGATGATAACCGCTATCGTGTGGCGATGTTTCTAGCCATGGGAATATCCACGATCTTGGTTTATGAAGCAAACAACCAAACAAACAAATAATGATCAATCTATAAGGCGATGCCTTGTTTGGGAGGTGTCTACACCAATCGGGTCTCATTCGTCTCAGCTTTTGTTTTATAGGTTTTGCATCAAGATAAAGGGGAATCCGGTATTCCACAATTTCTGGATTGATTCCGGGCATATTGGCATGTGACCATGCGAAGACATCCTCAAATTCTTTAAGTAAATCTATGTGAGCTTGGCACTCTTTCGGAGATAGCGCGAAACCGATCTAGACCATCCAGAGATTCTCTTCATCTCTTAGATTTATTAAAACAACTTCTTTTATAGGCTGAGCATGCCTCTCATCCTCCCTTTCGATTAGGGACCGAATTTCTTTAGGGATATCCCCATCGAAATCCATCCCCTCATCATCAGGCTTAACATAATTTATTTCACAATCAAAGAAGTAGGTGGAATTAGCTTCATTCATTTCATTAGCAGCAAAGGCCTTAGAGGCGCCAAACACACGAGTAGACTCAAATTCAAAGTACAGACCATGAGGAGTTGGGCCAAGAGGCACCAACTCAAACTCAACAAACTCGGAGGATAGGGAAGACTCAGATGACTCGGAATCAGACTCAGAATCAGACCCATGGCATGTCACACTTGGCATGAAGGTCCAATTCTTATATTCTCCAGCAGCATCCAGAATGAGCGAAGTAGGGTCCTCAGGGGCCTCCTACCCCAACATCATTACTTCAGTTTCAACGACCGTACCCATTGGTTCGCCTTCCTCAAACAGGATTGCCAGACTTCCCATGTCAAAAACCCTAACCCAGTCAGTTGGTAATTTTATTATCACAGCTTTGACCTCTTCTTCAGCTTCCGGCCAAACATCGTTGGCGAATATCTCAAATCCTGGCAGTAGAGTGTTGGTTTCCTTATCCCAAAATGGTTCTAGCTGTCCTTGATAGACCTGCTTAGCTTTTTCCTTCACGAAATAGTCTTCCAGCCTGTTCCACTTCTTTACCACTCCGCTGTTAGAGGATTCGTATTCGAGACCAGTCTTACGCATCAAAGTTCCGACGATTTCAAATTTTGGGGGTCCTTGCAGATTTTTTCCAAGACCATGTCCCGGCATGTAAGACATTTTTTTCATCATCTCCAAGGCAATGTTGCTAATGACAAATTCATCGTCTATTCTAACTAAGAAAACGGAGCTTGTCGTATCCAGTGAAAAACCTCCCAGAGCAATGTCTTCTTCTCCATGCTAAATTTCTAAGAGCCGGGCATTGTCTTCAGTGGGTGAACGAATCCCAGAGTCCCCATGGATGGTGAGAAATCCTATTTTCAGCCCCAGACGGATTGTCTGATGGAGAGTGGAAGGCACAACCATGATGTCGGGGCAATGCATCCAAGGCCTTCCCAGTAGTAGATTGAAGGAAGCGGGGATGCCTAACACATGGAACTCCACCTCAGTCTGGTAGGGCCTAAATGTCATAGGGAGCATGAGAGTGCCAATCACATCCTGGCGGGTGTTATCATATGCTCGAACTTTGACGTCAGATGGGGAAAAATCCTTGTTTTTGTATCCCAAACAATAGGCAACGCAGAGTGGGCAGACATTAATTGCGGAGCCATTGTCAATCAGGATTACCAGAACCCATTTGCCTTGGCATTTTAGAATGATGTGTAGCGCTTTGTTGTGATTAGTCTCTTCAGTGGGCAGGTCTCGGTCAGTAAAGGTGATAGCATGCTTGATGGGGTTTGTTTTGATGAGTGCCACAAGGTCATTGGGAGTTATGTTAGAAGGAACTATTAGGTGGGAGAGAGCTTGGATAAGTCCCTTGTGATGACGGGTGGAGTGGACAAGCATATCCCAGACAGTTATTTTGGCTTGGGTCTGTTTGAGTTGTCGCTTTATCATTCCTTCATGGTTTTTCTCAGGACGGGAAGGTTTTTTGGCTGGTGGAGCAAAGGGGGGAAAAGATATTTGGTTGGTGAGGAAAGTTCTTTGGCTGGTGGAGCTACAAGGTTGGAAGACTCTCTAGTTTGGAAGTTAAGGGGTTGGTAAACACAACCACTTCTTGTCAAATGGTTAATCTAGCGAAATTTTTGTTCCTCACTCCATAAGTCAATAAGAGCTTTACCTTTGCATCCAATGGTGGTTCCTTGGAAGTTTTCGGCCAAATCAGCAATGACAAGGTCCTCCTAGAGATCCTTGGGCTTCCATTATTTTGCTTCCATTACTGCTCGGTTCATAATCCATTCTTCATTTCCTACCCGCATGTTGACAACTTCAGAATCTGTCCATGGGTTTGGCCTGGCCTCCGTTTCCCATTAAATCGGTTGTGGCTCATCCTTCCATAAGTTCATGAGAGATTCGGATTGCAGCATGGAGACATTGGCATCATTACGGAAGGTAACCGTTGGTTTTGATTCTGGTTCATCCACAATGTAGTCTAGTGGGATTTCATAGTACCATGGGTTCTGGATCCTAGTACAATGGATCGAGGTTCACATTGTTGTAAAGATTATCAATGACGAAGTCGTTGAAATGGGAGAAGTCAGGGCGGAGTGGAGCAAGTTCTGGCCAATCATAGGCGACCCTTTTAGGTTGATATTCTTCAGCAAACATCATGGGCAAAGAGAACATGTCCATAGGGTCATCCCTAGCCAGGAGTTGATACACATTTAGGATTGGATCCCATTCCCATTCAAGAGCCTCCTGAGGGATTTCATAGTTCTCGTTCTCAAACATCATGTACAGGGAGAGGCCATCAAGAGGGTCAGCCCGAATATTTTCCCAGTCAACCATCCATTCTGGTTCAAACAGTGGTTCAATAGTTCTTTGGAAATTAGCAGCTTCAAACTGTTCCAGTCAGAGATCAAGTTTCCCCATGTATGCTCCCATTCTTGGAGAAAGAAAAGGGTAGTTTCTTTGGGGGTTTCAACAACGAGTTTTGGTTCGGTATCGGGAATGATGAAAAGGGTAGGATCGAAGTTTTGAGCGGTTGAATCATCGGAGAGGGTGATTTGGTTAATGCGGAAGGTGTTTTTATGTGGTGGCAAAGGGTTTGAGATGGTATTTGGTTTATCTAGTGGAGGGGCTTCAATGACTTTAATGTCAATGAGGTTCTAGATCTCATGGTGGAGGCGGATGCAATTATCTATGGTGTGACTGGGCATTTGGTGATACTCACACTGGACATTGTGATTGAGGTTTGGTGGGAGAGTTTGTGGAGGTGGGAGCACTTTCAGAACCCCGAACTCAACAAGTTTCTTGAGCAGGGTAGATCTAGGGGTGCTGAATCGGGTGAAGGTTCGGTTCTGGGATTTTGGTTTTTCAGGGATTTGGTTCACTTCTGCCGGCTTAGCAAAAGAGGTTCCGACTTGGTAGGTATTGGCATTTTTGAAAAAACCGTTGTTGTTTCCAAAGTATGCCCTTCTGGATTTTGAACCTGCTTCTTTCATCTCTAAGGTGCCATCCCTCAGAGCTTCTTCCACAACCAGCCCAGAGTCATAGAAGGTTTCAAAGTTTGGAGATGCCTGAGAGAGAACCATATATGGTGCAAAGGCACTTGGCAAGTTTTTTTTTTGGATAAACCAGCTTGAAATTGAAAAAAAAGGCTAACCGAATGTACAGCCTACAATGGGCATACCCCAGGAGGAAAAGAAAAAGAAAACAAAAGGGTAAAGAAAATTGCTTATGCCAAATGGCTACATGAGCTAAAAGGTGTGCGTTGTTTTCAATCCATCTAGTAAATGGGAAGGAAAAAAATGACTTAGCGAAACCCTGACAAAAGAAGTAAAAAATTACAAGTGATAAATTGTATTTGAAGACCGACTGGACTCCGTGATCTTGGAAAACCAACTGAAATCACAACCGGACCACCTTGAACCAACCAGCAGCAGCCACACCGTAGCAATCAGCTACCAGTACGGCAACAGAACCAACAGCATAACAGAACAGTATCAGCATAATACTACCATAGGCTATACGCCATAGGCTATACTGTGGGATAGAAGCCACAGACGGAACAAGCAGCACCTGAACAACATTACAACAGATGCTAGTCATTACACAAATGGTAGTGAGGGAATAGCAGCAGCCTAAGCAGTTGGGACAAGGAAAACAGTGAACAAGCTGATCGGCAATGAACAAACCAGCACAACATTAGCAGCAGTTGCTGAAACAGGCAGCATATTTTCCAGAAAACAGTGAGGAAATAGCAGCAGCTAAAGGTTTAGAACTGGGCAACTACACAGCTAGGGACAAGCCCCCTAGCAAAAGCATAAACAGCCCAAGGGACAACCCCCCAAGGGTAGGTATAGCAATGGGACGACCCCCAACTTTCAGAACTACTTAACATATACTGACTTACATCTTATACAGCATAAAGACTTCTTGTACAGCAAAAAGACTGCACAACACTTGAAAAACAACCAGAAAGTGAACAATACTTGCAGTAGCAAGCAACTACAGCTCAAAACAGTATGGAAACAGCCAAAACAGACAAACAGTAGAGTAGCATCAATCTACTTGCTACCAGCAGAACATCAGTAACATGATTAAGAGCTTAACTATGCTTCATAGTATAGCAACAGAATAACATCAGAACAACAGTATTAAAGACCCACAATGAGCTGGATATGGACTAGCAACCTGGACAGAAATGATCCAGTAGCAAAATAGTAGCAGAAAACAGAAAACAGAAGCTTCACACTCTACAATCTAATGAAATAGGCCTATTGCTTTTTCTACTCTCCATCTAACTCCCTCGAAGCCTAACTCACCAAAATCTACAAGCAATAGGAAGGACCTTAACTCCCTCGGCTCTCCCTTACAAAAGGACTCCCACTAACTTTTACCTCCACTCTTAAAAAATTTGGGGCTCAAGCATACATCTCACAGGTCACACATATGCTGGCACACACAGTCCCAAGGGAAGAGGCAGGGAAATGAGATATCCAGAGTTTGAAACACCTACACTAGCTGCAGAAACAAACTAAGCGTAAAGATTAAGGTAAAAACCTTATAAGTAAGAGTATTAGCAGCCAATTACCCTCCTTTGTAACTTGGTACCACCTTCAAGTATGCCAATACAGTGAACAACCTGCTATGAACCATGGTGAGACAACATTTGAACCACATGAGCAGTCAAGTGATCAACCTGCCCAATGGAATCACACAGCCAATTAGCAACAACAACTAGTAAAGTAAATTAGCTCACTATACCCAAAAGGTAAATTAGCTCACAACATTGTTCCACTCATTTACAATCAACTCTACTTGTGAATGAGGAAAATTAGAAAGTGATAATAGCCTTGCTCTCACCATGTTACAAATTTTTTGAACAATTATCTCCCAAGTACAGGATTGATTTTGGAATTTCCTCAGATTTCTCTCTATCCAAATATGATAAACAGTTACTGTAAAGCCCAATCTAGTGATTACACTTTTGAGAGTTTTGCCTTTAAAATTTGATAATAGAGTTACCCAGTTTGCCCAAGATCTAGCAGGCCATGTAACATGGAGTTTGGCCCGAATGGTATGCCACACCTGGATGGTGAATGGGCAATTAAATAAAAGATGATCGTGGCTTTCACTCCCCTGACACAAGCCACATTGTGGAGGTATATTTAGACCAAATGACACCAGTCTATCAGCAGTGGCTAGCCTATTTTGAATAGCAAGCCATGTGACAAATCTGCATTTTGGTATGTGTGCAGAGAACCACACAATCTTATGCCACAAAACCTTAGGAAAGGGAGTTCTCAATTTGTCCCACAGGGAGGCAATTGTGAGCTGCCCATTAGAAGTAAGAGTCCACCTTGTTTGATCTATCCCATTCAACCTGGACTGAACCAGAGATGGCAAAATGTTTCTTACCTCATTTAGCTCAAATGTTTAGGTAATGGGGAACACCCAATTTGAGCCATCTATAATGTGAGAGACAAAGGCATCCTGTGGGATGCCAGAGTCATAAGCAATTCTAGGACCAAATCTATCCATTAAAGGACCGAGAGGATGCCAATTGTCATGCCACAAGGAAGTAGAATTCCCATTACCCAGAATACGAAGGACGTATGGTTTAACCAAGGGCCTGAAGATTCAAAAGCTTCCTCCAAACCCATGTACAATCACTAGGTATTTTCAGATTCTAGAAACTCCTACCTCTTATTAAGTACGATTTGACCCACTGACACCACATGGACTGTTCTCCCCCAGAGATTAGAAACCAAATATGTTTTGCAATGGCGGCTTTGTTCCAAATTTTCAAAGATTTGAAACTAAGACCCCCTTCCTCTTTAGGGGAGCACAGATGCTCCCATGAAACTTTAGCACCAGTTTTCTTTAAATCAATGCCAGACCAAAGAAAAGCCCTAAGTATTGACTAAATTTCCTTGATTACCTTTTTGGGTAGAATAAACAAGGATGACCAATATGTTTGAATGGAGAAAAGAACATTCTTAATTAGTTGAACCCTACCAGCATAGGTGAGGTCTCTACTGGTCCAAGTCTTAGTTCTAGCAATCATGTTCTCCACTAAACGTTGGCAATCCGAAGCCTTAAGCTTAGTGGAGAGGAGGGGCACACCCAGATATCTTACTAGGAGGGTGCCCTCCTGGAATCTCAAGACGTCCATAATGGCCATTCTAGTGGTAGTGTTAATCCCAGAGAAATATATACTACTTTTCTCAGGGCTTGGAGAGAGACCAGACAGAGCTTGGAACTCTGTGAGGGCTTCTAGAATAAGGGTGATTGAAGATAATTCACCCTTACAAAAAATCATAAGGTCATCCACAAAGCAGAGATTAATGATCTTAGTATTCCCACATCTCCAGTGAAAATGAAAATCAGGTAACATGGATTTCTCTCTAAGTAGACAGGTGAGAATTTCCATAACAATAACAAAGAGGTATGATGACAGAGGATCTCCTTGCCTTAGACCTTTTTGTCCTAAGATGAAACCAGTGGCCTCTCCATTCAAGCTAAAGGTGTAGTTAACAGTGGTGACACAAGCTTGAAGCCAATTGATCATTGTTGGATGGAAATTCATAGAGGACAGAAGATCCCAGAGAAATTCCCATCTGACATTATCATAAGCTTTCCTAATGTCTACTTTCATCGCACATCTTGGGGATGATGAAGATTTATGATATCCTTGCATTAGTTCCTGGGTGAGGAAGATGTTGTCAGCAATTCTCCTCCATTTAACAAACCCCGATTGAACAGGATCAATTAGAACAGGGAGGACATTCTGGAGCCTTTTGGCAAGTATTCTAGCAATGCATTTGTAGATAGTGTTACAACATGAGATAGGTCTAAAATCCCCAACTTTGGATGGGTTAGGGATCTTTGGAACAAGAGCTACCATGATAGAGTTGGCCTTCCTGAGCAGTTTACCAGACCTAAAAAAGGTCTTGACAGCTCCAGTGACCTCATGGCCTATGATAGGCCAAGCTTTTTTAAAGAAGCCAGCATTGTAGCCATCAGGATTAGGGGCTTTGTTGGGATTGAGGGACCAAAAGGTGTCCTTAATCTCTTGATCAGTGACCTCCACAATCATTGCCAACTTTTGAGTATTAGATAGTCTCCTATTTACTAACTGCTAGATTCTGCTATGACCTTGATATACATTAGGATGGGCTGAACCTAGCAAGTTAGTGTAAAAGTTGACAAAATTGGACTTTATGACCTCAATGTCATGAGTGAAGGACCCATCCTCCAAGACCAGACTAGTTATTTTATTTCTATTTCTTGCATTAGTCACAGATTTGAAGAAATAAGAAGTACATTGATCACCTAACTTCAGCCACTAAATTCTAGACTTTTGCTTAGCCAGACTCTCCTTAGCCCTAAGCATTGTGAGGAGCTGTTTGTAAACTGCTCTTTCCTGGCTAATCAAGGAAGGATTAGGATTATGAGAACTCAAAGCATGCTGCAGAGTATGCAGTTGTTGTCTGAAGTCAACAACCCTAGCAGAGACATCACTAAAATCTCTATTGTTAATTTGTTTAAACTCATCTTGCAACAACTTGAGCTTCGCACAGACACAATACATAGGATTCCCAATAATCATTCTCCTCTAAACTTTCTGAACTACATCCAAAAACTGAGGCTGATCCGCTAAGAAGTCAAAAAACTTAAATGGTTTATTTGATGTTCTAGGACTTGGGAGAATAGATGTAATGGCAGGAGAGTGATCAGATATCCCCGAAGTAGGGAAATGCGCATAGGAACAATTATACACTTTCATCCAATTCTCATTGACTAAAACACGATCCAACTTTGTACTGACAAAATGTTTAGGATCTTGTTTGTTGGCCCAGGTGAGAAAGCAAATAGTGTACCGGAGATCATCAAGCCCCAAACAATACAAACAACTATTAAAGTCATCCATATAAGGAGGCCAAGAAGCAGTTCCCCAACCTTCTCCCTAGGGAATCTAATGACATTAAAATCCCCAAACATTATCCAGGGGGATGTAGTGTTCAGGTGACGAAGTCTAAACCACAAATCCTGCCTATGCAGATAATTGTTGTCCCCATATACAAAGGTTGCAAAAAAAAGGGGCTCATACAGTACAATACAACATCGAAATGGTACAATACCGTAACCACAACATCCATACGGTACCATACAACACCAAAACAGTACAATACCGTAACATTACATCCATACGATACCATACAACACCAAAACACTACAATACCGTACCCCCACATCCATACGGTACCATACCACACAAAAACAGCACAATACCGTTGCACAACCCACATACGGTTCCATACCACACCAAAATAATATAATACCGTAACCACAACATCCATACGGTACCATACAACACCAAACCGATACAATACCATACCATTACATCCATACGAAACCATACCACATCAAAATGGTACAAAACCGTAGCCACAACACCCATACAAAACCAAACCACACCAAAACGATACAATACCGTACTACAATATATCCATACGGTGACATGCCAAAGCAAAAACGGTACAATAGCCTACCACAATATCCATACGTACCTTACCATACCAAAACAGTGCAATACCATAGCACAACATCCATACGGTACCATACCACACAAAAATGGTACAACATCGTACCACTACATCCATACAATACCATACTACAACAAAATGGTACAATACCATAGCACAACATTCATACGGTACCATACCACACAAAAACGGTACAATACCGTACGTAAATATTGATACGGTGCCATACCAAACCAAAATGGTATAATACCGTACCACAACATCCATACAGTACCATATCGCACTAAAATGGTACAATACCATAACACTATATCCATACGGTACCGTACCACACCAAAATAGTACAATACCATAACACAACATCCATACGAAACCACACCACAACAAAACGTACAATACCGTAACCACAACATCCAAAATGGTACAATACAGTACCACAAAATCCATACGGTGCCATCGCACACAAAAATGGTACAATGTTGTTACAAAACCCCCATACAGTACAATACAACACCGAAACGGTACAATAACATAACCACAACATCCATACGGTACCATAAAACACCAAAACGGTACAATACCGTAACACTACATCCACACGATACCATACCACACCAACACAGTACATAATCGTACCACAACATCCATGCGGTACAACACCACACCAAAATGGCACAATATTGTTGGAAAACGCACAAACGGTACCATACCACCCCAAAACGGTACAATCTCATAACCACAACCTCCAAACGTTACCATACGACACCAAACCGGTACAATACCATACCACTACATCCATACAACATCAAAATGGTAAAAAACCGTAACCAAAACACCCATACAAAAATAGTGCAATACCGTTCCACAACATCCATACGGAACCATACTACACCTAAATGGTACAACATTGTACCACTACATCCATACAGTGTCATACCGCAGCAAAACGGTACAATACCTTACCACAACAAGCACACGGCACCATCCAACACCAAAAAGGTAAAATACCGTACGTAAATATCGATACGCAGCCATACCAAACCAAAATGATACAATATCGTACCTCAACATCCATACTGTTTCATACCACACCAAAATGGTACAATACCGTAACACTACATCCATACGATACCATACCACACCAAAACGTACAATACCGTAATCACAACATCCATACGATACCATACCACACCAAAACAGGACCACACCGAATGAAAATATCTATACGGTGCCATACCACACCAAAACGGTATAATACCGCAACCACAACATCCATACGGTAGCATACGACACCAAATTGGTACAATACCGTACCATTTCATCCATACGGTATCATACCACATCAAAACGGAAAAATACCGTAAGCACAACACCCATATGGTACCAAAGCACTCAAAAAGAGTACAATACCGTACAACAATATCCATATGGTGACATACCACACCAAAACGGTACAACAGCGTACCACAACATTCATATGGTTTCTTACCATACCAAAATAGTACAATACTGTACCAAAACATCCATATGGTGCCATACCACTCTAAAACGGTATAACACCGTGCCACTACATCTATACAGTACTATACCACACAACCACGGTACAATACTGTACGTAAATATCGATACGGTGCCATAACCATCCAAAATGGAATAATACCGTACCATAACATCCATACGGTGCCATAACCCAGCAAAATAGAATAATACCGTACCACAACATCCATACGGTACCATACCACACCAAAATGGTATAATACCGTAACACTACATCCATACGGTACCATACCACACCAAAATGTACAATATCGTAACCACAACATCCAGACGGTACCATACCACACCAAAACGGTACAATACCGTACCACTACATCCATACGGTACCATACCACACTAAAATGGTACAACACCATACGAAAATATCTATACGGTGCCATACCACACTGAAACGGTATAATATCGTACCACAACATTCATATGGTACCACACCACACCAAAACGGTACAATACCGAACCACTACGTACATACTGAACCATACCACACCTAAACGGCACAATACCATAAACACAATATCCATACGGTACCGTATCACACCAAAACGGTACAATACCACAACACTATGTCCATTCGGAACCACACCACACCAAAACGTACAATACTGTAACTATAACATCCATACGGTACCATACCACACCAAAACGGTACAATACCGTACTACTACACCCATACGGTACCATACCACACCAAAATGGTACAATACCGTAACACAAAATCTATACGTACCATCGCACACCAAAATGGTACAATACTGTTACAAATTTCACATACAGTACAATACAACACCGAAAAGGTACAATACCGGAAAAACAACATCCATACGGTACCATACAACACCAAATCGGCACAATACCGTAACACTACATCCATACGATACCATACCACTTCAAAATACTACAATACCGCACCACAACATCCATACGGTACCATTCCACACAAAAACGGTGCAATACCGTTGCACAACCCACATACGGATTCCTTACCACACCAAAAAGGTGCAATACCGTAACCACAACATCCAAACTGAACAATACCGTACCACAACATTCATACCGTACCATACCACACAAAACTGGTACAATACCGTACATAAATATCGATTCGGTGCCATAGCACACCAAAATGGTATAATACCGCACTACAACATGCATACGGTACCATACCACACCAACATGGTACAATACCATAACACTACATCCATATGATACCATACCACGCCAAAATGGTACAATACCGTACCACAACATCCATACGAAACCATACCACACCAAAACGTACAATACCTTCACCATAACATCTATACGGTAGCATGCCACACCAAAACGATACAACGCCGTACCATTAAACCCTTACGGTAGCATACCACATCAAAACGGTGCAATACCGTATCATAAAATCCATACGGTACCATCGCACACCAAAATGGTACAATGTTGTTGCAAAACCCCCATACAGTACAATATAACACTGAAACAGTACAATACCATAACCACAACATCCATACGGTACCATACAACACCAAAACGGTACAATACCGTAACACTACATCCAAAAGCTACCATACCTCACCAAAATGGTACAATACCTACGACAAAATCTATACTGTGCCATACGTCACCAAAACAGTACAATAGCATAACACAAAATCCATACGGTACCATACCACAACAAAATGCAACAATACCGTTGCAAAACCCACATACGGTACCCTACTTCACCAAAACAATACAATACCGTAACCACAACATCCATACGGTACCATACGACACCAAATCGATACAATACCGTACCACTACATCCATTCGGTACCCTACCACATCAAAACGATACAATTCCGTAACCACAATACCTATACGGTGCCATACCACACCAAAATGGTACAAAACCGTACGACAATATCTATACGGTCCAATACCACACCAAAATGGTACAATACCGTATCACAACATCCAAATGGTACCATACCACACCAAAACGGTACAACACCATACCATTATATCAATACAGTACCATACCACACCAAAACTGTACAATACCGTACTACAAAATCCATACGGAACCATACAACACCAAAACGTACAATACTGTAACCACAACATCCATACGGTACCATACCACACCACACCAAAACGCTACAATGTCGTACCACTACACCTATACGAAACCATACCACACCAAAATTGTATAATACTGTTGCATAACCCCCATACAGTATAACACAACAACGAAATGATCCAATACCGTAACCACAACATTCATACAGTACCATACCACACCAAAATGGTACTATACCGTACGAAAATGTCGATTAGGTGCCATACTACACCAAAACGGTACAATACCATAGCATTACATCCATACGAAACCAAACCAAAGCAAAATGGTAGAATACTGTTACACAACATCCACACAGGCAATACCGCACGAAAACGGTATAATACCGTACCACAACATTTATACGGTACCCTACCACACCAGAACGATACAATACTATACCACAACATCCATACAGTACTATACCACACAAAAATAGTACAATACCATAACACTACATCGATACGGTACCATACGACACCAAAATGGTGCAATTTCGTACTACAACATCCATATGGTTCCACACCAAACCAAAATGTACAATACCTTAACCACAACATCCATACGTAACCGTACCACACCAAAATGTACAATACCGTAACCACAACATCCATACGTACCCTGCCACACCAAAACGGTACAATACCTTACCAATACACCCATACGGTACCATACCACACCAAAATGGTACAATACGTACGACAATATCCATACGGTGTCATACCACACCAAAACGGCACAATACCATAACACTACATACATACCATACCATATCACACCAAAACAGTACAATATCATAACAACATCCATCTGGTACCATACGACACCAAAACGGTACAATACCATGCGATAATATCCATATGGTGCCATACCACACGGAAATGGAATAATACAGTACCACAACATCCATATGGTGCAACACCACACTAAAACGGCACAAAACCGAACGACAATATCCATACGGTACAATACCGTACCACTATATCCATACAGTACCATACAACACCAAAACGGTACAACACCGTACGAAAATATCTATACAGTGGCACTCCACCCCAAAACGGTACAATACCAAACCACAACATCCACACGGTACCATTCCACACCAAAACAGTGTCATTCCATACCACAACATCCATACGGTGTCATACCACACCAAAACGGTACAATACCGTACAACTACATCCAAACGGTACCATACCACACCAAAATGGTAGAATACCATACCATTACATACATACGGTGCCATACCACACCAAGACGGTACAATACCGTACGACAATAGCCATACGGTGGCATATAGCCCCAAAACAGTACATCCCATACCTTAACATCCATACGACACCATAGCACACCAACACGGCACAATACCGTACCGCAACCTTCGTATGGTACCAAAGCATAAATAAACGGTACAATACTGCATCAACACATCCATACAGTACCATACCACACCAAAATAGTACAATACCGTACAACATCCTCCTTACGGTGCCATAACACACCAAAATGGTACAATACTGTAAAAAAAATATTCATATAGAGCCATACCACACCAAAACGGTACAACACCGTACCACAACATCCATCCGGAACCGTACCGCACAAAAACGGTACAATACCATACCACAACATCCATACGATACCATACCACCCCAAAACGGTACAATACCGTACAAAAATATCCAAACGGTGGCATACCACACCAAAACAATACAGTACCATACCAGAACAACCATACGGTAACATACCTCACGAAGACAGTACAATACCGTACGACAATATTCATACGCTGTCATATCACACAAAAACGGTACAAAATCGTACGACAATATCCATACGGTGCCATACCACACCAAAACGATACAATACCGTAGCACATCATCCATACGGTACCATATCGGTACAATACCGTGCGAGTACATCCATACATCCATATGGTACCATACCACACCAAAACAGTACAATACCGTACGGGTACATCCTTACCGTAGCATACCACACCAAAACGGTAGAATACCGTACGAGTACAACGATACGGAAGCATACCACACCAAAATAGTACAATACCGTACGACCACGACCATGCGGAACCATACCACACCAAAACGGTACAATACCGTACGAGTACATTCATACCGTACCAAACCACACAAAAATGGTACAATACCGTTCGAGTAAATCTATAAGGTACCATACCACACCAAAACGGCATTATAACGTACGAGTACCTCCATACGGTATCATACCACAACAAAATGGTACAATACCTTACGGGTACATCCATACGGTACCATACCATACCAAAACGGTACAATAACGTACGAGTACATCCATACCGAACCATACCACACAAAAATGGTACAATACCGTACGAGTACCTCGATACGGATCCGTACAACACCAAAACGGTACAATACAACACGAGCACAACCATACGAAACCATTCCACACCAAAATTGTACAATACCGTACGAGTACGTCCATACGGAACCATACCACACTAAATGGTACAATACCGTACGTGTACATCCATTCCGTACCATTCAACAAAAAAATGATACAATACCGTAAGAGTAACTCCATACGGTACCAAACCAAACCAAAACGGTATAATATCGTACAACTTTTTCCATACGGTACCATACCACACCAAAACGATACAATACCGTACGGTACATCCATACGGCACCAAACCACACCAAAACCATACAATACCGTTCGAGTACATCCATACGGAACCATACCACACCAAATGGTACAATACCGTACGAGTACATCCATACGGTACCATTCAACAAAATAATGACACAATACCGTAAGAGTAACTCCATACGGCACCAAATCAAACCAAAACGGTACACTACCGTAAGAGTTTTTCCATACAATACCATACCACACCAAAACGATACAATACCGTACGAGTACATCCATACGGTACCAAACCACAACCAAACGGTACAATATTGTACGAGTACATCCATACGGTACCATACCACACGAAAACGGTACAATACCGTACGAGTACCTCGATACGGAATCATAACACACCAAAATGGTACAATACCGTACAAGTACATCCATACGAAATCATACCACACCAAAAGGTACAATACCGTGCGACCACATCCATACATCCATATGGTACCATACCACACCAAAACGGTACAATGTCGTACGGGTACATCCTTACCGTAGCATACCACACCAAAACGGTAGAATACCGTATGAGTACATCGATACAGAAGCATACCACACCAAAATGGTACAATAACGTACGACCAAGACCATGCGGAACCATAACACACCAAAACGGTACAATACGGTACGAGTACATCCATCCCGTACCAAACCACACAAAAATGGTACAATACCATTCGAGTAAATCCATAAGGTACCATACCACGCCAAAACGGTATTATACAGTACGAGTACATCCATACGGTATCATACCACAACAAAATGGTACAATAACTTACGAGTACATCCATACGGTACCATACCACACCAAAACGGTACAATAACGTAAGAGTACATGCATACCGAACCATACCACACAAAAATGGTACAATACCGTACGAGTACCTCGATACCGGTCCGTACCACACCAAAACGGTACAATACCGTACGAGCACGTCCATACGAAACCATTCCACACCAAAATTGTACAATACCGTACGACTATGTCCATACAGAACCATACCACACCAAATGGTACAATACCGTACGAGTACATCCATACGGTAACATTCAACACAAAAACGATACTATATCGTAAGAGTACCTCCATACGGTACCAAACCACACCGAAACGGTACAAAGTCGTACGAGTACATCCATACGGTATAATACCACAACAAAATGGTACAATACCTTACGAGTACATCCATACGGTACCATACCACACCAAAACGGTACAATAACGTACGAGTACATCCATACCGAACCATACCACACAAAAATGGTACAATACCATACGAGTACCTCGATACGGATCCGTACCACACCAAAAAGGTACAATACCGTACGAGCACAACCATACAGAACCATTTCACACCAAAATTGTACAATACCGTACGAGTACGTCCATACGGAACCATACCACACTAAATGGTACAATACCGTACGTGTACATCCATACCGTACCTTTCAAAGAAAAAACGATACAATACCGTAAGAGTAACTCCATACGGTACCAAACCAAACCAAAACGGTACAATACCGTACAAGTTTTACCATACGGTACCATACCACACTAAAACGATACAATACCGTACGAGTACATCCTTACGGTACCAAACCATACCAAAACGGTACAATATCGTACGAGTACATCCATATGGTACCGAACCACATTAAAGTGGTCCAATACAAAACGAGTGCATCCATACGGCACAACACCACACCAAAACGGTACAATACCGTACGAGTACAACCATACGGTACCGTACCACCCCAAAACGGTACAATACATTACGAGTACCTCCATAGGGTACCATAGCTTACCAAAATAGTACAATACTGTACGAGTACGTGCATACCAAACCAAACCACATAAAAACGGTACAATACCGTGCGAGTCAATCCATACGATATCATACCACAAAGAAATCGTACAATACTGTACGAGTACGTCCATACGGAACCATAGTACACAAGCCACACCAAAACAGAATAATACCGTAGGACAAATTCCATATGGTACCATACCACACAAAAACGAAACAATACCGTACGAGTACCTCCATACGGTACCATACCTTACCAAGAAAGTACAATACCGTACGAGTAGATGCATACCATACCAAACCACACCAAAACGGTACAACACCGTGCGAGTACATCCATACGGTATCATACCACAACAAAACGGTACAATACTGTACTAGTACGTCCATACGGAACCATACAACATAGAAAAGGTACAATACCATACTAGAACATGAATACAGTACAAAACCACCCCAAAACAGTACAATACCGTACGACAACATCCACACGGTACCATACCACACCAAAATGATACAATACCGAACGACAAAATCCACACGGTACCACACTAAAGCAAAACGGTACAATACCATACAAGTACCTCGATACGGAACCAAACCACATCAAAACGGTACAATACAATACGAGTACCTCGATACGGAACCGTACCACACCAAAACGGTACAATACCGTACGAGCTCGACCGTACGGAACCATTCCACACCAAAATTGTACAATACCGTACGAGTACGTCCATACGGAACCATACCACACCAAATGGTACAGTACTGTACGAGTCCATCCATACGGTACCATTCAACACAAAAACGATACAATACCATAAGAGTACCTCCATACGATACCAAACGACACCAAAACGGTACAATACCGTACGAGTACTTCCATATGGTACCATACCACACCAAAACGATACAATACCGTACGAGTACATCCATACGGTACGAAACCATAGCAAAACCGTTCAATGCTGTACAAGTACATCCATACAGTACCGAACCACATTGAAACGGTCCAATACCAAACGAGTGCATCCATACGGCACACTACCACACCAAAACGGTACAATACCGTACGAGTAAAACCATACGGTACCATACCACATCAAAACGGTACAATACGGTACGAATAGATCCATACCGTACCACACCAAACCAAAACGGTACAATATCATTCGTGTGCATCCATAAGGTACCATACCACACCAAAACGGTACTATACCGTACGACTACATCCATACGGTATCATACCACAAACAAACCGAACAATAGCGTACAAGTACATCCATACGGTATCATACCACACCAAAACGGTACCATATCGTACACGTACATCCATATGTACCATAGCACAACAAAACGGTACAATACCGTACAAGTACGTCGATACGGAACTTTACCTCACCAAAACAGTACAATACCATACGAGAATGACCATACGGAACCATACCACACCAAATGGTACAATACCGTACGAGTACATCCATATGGTACTTTTCAACACAAAAACGATACAATACCGAACGAGTACCTACATACGGTACCAAACCACACCAAAATAGAACAATACCGTACGAGTACATCTATAAGCTACCGTACATATCACCCCAGAATGGTACAATACCATACAGGTACATCTATACTGTACCAAACCACACAAAAATGGTACAATACGGTTCGAGGAAATCCATAAGGTACTATACCACACCAAAACGGTATTATACCGTACGAGTACATCGATACGGTACCATACCACAACAAAATGGTACTATACCTTACGAGTACATCCATACGGTACCATACCACTCCAAAACGGTACAATATAGTACGAGTAAATCCATACCATACCATACCACACCAAAACGGTATAATACCGTTCGAGTACCTCGATATGGAACCGTACCAAACCAAAACGGTTTAATACCGTACGAGCACGACCGTACGGAACCATTCCACACCAAATGGTACAATACCGTACGAGTACGTTCATACGGATCCATACCAAACCAAATGATACAATACCGTACGAGTACATCCATACGGTACCATTCAACACAAAAACGATACAATACCGTAAGTGTACCTCCATACGGTACCAAACCACACCAAAATGGTACAATACCGTACGAGTACTTCTATAGGGAACCATACCACACCAAAATGATACAATACCGTACGAGTATTTCCATACGTTACTAAACCACACCAAAACGGTACAATACCGAATGAGTACATCCATACGGTACCATACCATAAAAAATGGTACAATACCGTACGAGTAGCTCGATACAGAACCAAACCACACCAAAATGGTACAGTACCGTATGACTACATCCATACGGTACGATACCACACCAAAATGGTACTATACCATAGGAGTACTTAAATACGAAATCATACCACACCAAAACGGTCCAATAACGTTCGAGTACCTCCCTACGGTACCATACTACACCAAAACGGTACAATACCGTACTAGTACCTCGATACGGACCCATACTTCTCCAAAATGGTACAATACTGTACGAGCACGACCATATGGAACCATACCACACCATAATAGTACAATACCGAACGAATACGTCCATACGGAACCGTACCACACCAAATGGTACAATACCGTACGAGTACATCCACACGGTACCATTCAACACAAAAATGATACAATACGCTCCGAGTACGTCTATATGGTACCAAACCACACAAAAATGGTGCAATACTGTACGAGTACTTCCATACGGTACCATACCACATCAAAACGGTACAATACCGTACGAGTACATTCATATGGTACCATACCATACCAAAACGGTCCAATACTGTACGAGTGCATCCATACGGCACAAAATACCACCCCACAATGGTACAATACCGTTCGAGTGCATTCATACAGTACCATACCACTCCAAAACGGTACAATACCACACCAAAATGGTACAATACCGTACGAGTACATTCATACGGTACCATTCAACACAAAAACGATACAAAACCGAACGAGTACCTACATACGGTACCAAACCACACCGAAACGGAACAATACCGTACTAGTATATCTACAAGGTACCATACATATCACTCCAAAATTGTACAATACCGTACAGGTACATCTATACTGTACCAAACCACACAAAAATGGTACAATACCATTCGAGTAAATCCGTAAGGTACCATGCCACACCAAAACGGTATTATATCGTACGAGTACATCCATACGATACCATACCACAACAAAATGGAACTATACCTTATGAGTACATTCATACGGTACCATACCACACCAAAACGGTACAATAGAGTACGAGTACATCCATACCATACCATACCACACCAAAACGGTACAATACCATACTAGTACCTCGATACGGACCCATACCGCTCCAAAATGGTACAATACTGTACGAGCACGACCATATGGAACCATACAACACCATAATAGTACAATACCGAACGAATACGTCCATACGGAACCGTACCACACCAAATTGTACAATACCGTACGTGTACATCCACACGGTACCATTCAATACAAAAATGATACAATACCCTCCGAGTACGTCTATACGGTACCAAACCACACAAAAATGGTACAATACCGTACGAGTACTTCCATACGGTACCATACCACACCAAAATGGTACAATACCGTACGAGTACATTCAAATGGTACCATACCACACCAAAACGGTCCAATACCGTACGAGTGCATCCATACGTCACAATACCACACCACAATGGTACAATACCGTTCGAGTGCATTCATACGGTACCATACCACTCCAAAACGGTACAATACCACACCAAAATGGTACAATACCGTACGAGTACATTCTTACGGAACCATTCAACACAAAAACGAAACAAAACTGAACGAGTACCTACATACGATACCAAACCACACCAAAACGGAACAATACCGTACGAGTATATCTATAAGGTACCATACATATCACTCCAAAATTGTACAATACCGTACAGGTAAATCTATACTGTACCAAACCACACAAAAATGGTACAATACCATTCGAGTAAATCCATAAGGTACCATGCCACACCAAAACGGTATTATACCGTACAAGTACATCCATACGGTACCATACCACAACAAAATGGAACTATACCTTAGGAGTACATCCATACGATACCATACCACACCAAAACGGTACAATAGAGTACGAGTACATCCATATGGTACCATACCACACCAAAACGGTACAATAGAGTACGAGTACATCCATACCGTACCATACCACACCAAAACGGTACAATACCATATGAGTAACTCGATATGGAACCGTACCACACCAAAACGGTACAATACCGTACGAGCACGACCATACGGAACCATTCCACACCAAATGGTACAATACCGTACGAGTGCATCCATACGGTACCATTCAACACAAAAATGATACAATACCGTAAGTGTACCTCCATACGGTACCAAACCACACCAAAACGGTACAATACCGTACGAGTACTTCTACACGGAACCATACCACACCAAAACGATATAATACCGTACGTGTACTTCCATACGTTACCAAACCACACCAAAACGGTACAATACCGAGCGAGTACATCCATACGGTACCATACCATAAAAAACAGTACAATACCGTACGAGTAGCTCGATATAGAACCAAACCACACAAATTGGTACAGTACCGTACGACTACATCCATACGGTACGATACCATACCAAAACGGTACTATACCGTAGGAGTACGTAAATACGAAATCATACCACACCAAAATAGTACAATATCGTTCTAGTACCTCCCTACGGTACCAAACTACACCAAAACGGTACAATACCGTACGAGTACCTCCATACGTACCATATCACACCAAAACGGTACAATACCGTACGAGTACCTCGATACGGAACCATACCTCACCAAAATGGTTCAATACTGTACGAGCACGACCATACGGAACCATACCACACCATAATGGTACAATACCGAACGAATACGTCCATACGGAACCGTACCACACCAAATGGTACAATACCGTACGAGTACATCCATACGGTACCATACCACGTAAACAAAGTACATTGCCTACGAGTACATACATACGATACCATAACACACCAAAACGGTACAATACCGTATGAGTACATCCATACCGTCCCAAACCACATTTAAAACTGTCCAATACCGTTCGAGTGCATTCATACGGTACAATACGACACCAAAATCGTACAATAGGGTATGAGTACATCCATACGGTACCATACCACAACAAAATGGTACAATACCCTACGAGTACATCCATACGGTACCATAATACACAAAAACTGTACAATACCATATGAGTACACCCATACCGTACCAAACCATATTAAAATGGTCCAATACCATACAAGTGCATCCATACGATACAGTACGACACCAAAATGGTACAATAGCATACGAGTACTTCCATACGGTACCATACCACAACAAATTGGAACAATACCCAACGAGTACATCCATACGGTACCATAACACACCAAAACGGTACAATACCGAAAAAGTACATCCATACATTTCCAAACCACATTAAAACGGTCCAATACCATACGAGCGCATCCAAACGGTACGATACAACACCAAAACGGTACAATAGCATACGACTACATCCATACGGTACCATACCACACCAAAACGGTACAATACCCTATGAGTACATCCATATGGTACCATAACACACCAAAACGGTATAATACAGTACGAGTACAACCATACGGTACCATAACAAAATGGAACAATACACTACGAGTACATCCATACGGTACCATAACACACCAAAATGGTACAATACTGTAAAAGTACATCCATATAGTTCCAAACCACATTAAAATGGTCCAATACCATACGAGCGCATCCAAACGGTACAATACGACACCAAAATGGTACAATAGCGGACGAGTACATCTATACTTTACCAAACCACACCAAAATGGTACAATACCAAACGAGTACATCCATACGGTACCATAACACACCAAAACGGTACAATACTGTATGTGTACATCCATATAATACCAAAACCTATTAAAACGGTCCAATACCATACGAGTGCATCCAAACGGTACAATACCACAACAAAACGGTAGAATAGCGTACGAGTACATCCATACGGTACCATAGCACAACAAAACGGTAAAATACCATACAAGTACATCGATAAGGTACCATACCACAGCAAAACGATATAATAGCGTACGAGTACAACCATACGGTACCATACCAAAGCACAACGGTACAATAGGGTAGGAGTACATCCATACGGTACCATACCACACCAAAACGGTACAATACCGTACGAGTTCATAGATACAGTACAATACCACACCAAAACAGCACAATACCGTACGAGTACATCCATACGGTACCATAACAAAAGAAAACGGTACAATATCGTATAAGCACCTCCTTATTGTAGTAAACAACACCAAAACGGTACAATACCGTACAAGTACATCCATAAGTTACCATAGAACACCAAAATGGTACAATACCGTATGAGTACATCCATAAGGTACCATACCACACCAAAACGGTACAATACCGTATGAGTATTTCCATATTGTACCAAACCACATTAAAACTGCCCAATACCGTACGAGTGCATCCAAACGGTATAGTTCCACACCAAAAGGGTACAACAACGTACGAGTACATCCATACAGTACCATACAACAACAAAATGGAACAATACCCTACGTGTACATCCATACGTTACCATAACACACCAAAACGGTACAATATCGTAAAAGTACATCCATACAGTTCCAAACCACATTAAAACTGTCCACTACCGTACGAGCGCATCCAAACGGCACTATACCACACCAAAACAGTACAATAGCGTACGAGAACATCCATGCGGTACCATACCACACCAAAACAGCAAAATAGCGTGCGAGTACATCCACACGGTACCATAACACAACTAAACGGTACCGTACCGCACGAGTACATCCCTACGGCACCATATCATAACAAAATGGTACAATACTGTACGAGTACATCCATACGGTACCATACCACACCAAAATGGTATAATACCCTATGAGTACATCCATACGGTACCATAACATACCAAAACGGTACAATGCCGTACGAGTACCTCCATACGGTACCATACCACAACAAAACGGTACAATACCGTACGAGTACATCAATACGGTACCATACCACACCAAAACGGTACAATACCGTTGTAGTACTTCCATACGGAACCATACAACACCAAAACGGTACAATATCGTACGTGAATCTCCACACTATACCATACCACACCGAAACGGTACAATACCGTACGAGAACCTCTTTACGGTACCAAACAACACCAAAATGGTACAATGCCGTACGAGTACATCCATAAGGTACCATAGCACATGAAAACGGTCCAATAACGTACGAGTATATCCATACGGTACCAAACCACACCAAAAAGATACAATATCGTACAAGTACATACTTAATGTACCAAACAACACCAAAACGGTACAATACCGTACAAGAACATCCATAAGGTACCATTGCACACCAAAACAGTAAAATACTGTACGATACGAGTACATCCTTACGGTACCATACCACACAAAAATGGTACAATACCCTACGAGTATATCCATACGGTACCATAACACACCAAAATGGTACAATACCGTACGAGTACATCCATACCATACCAAACCACATTAAAACGGTCCAATACCATACGAGTGCATCCATACTGTACAATACCACACCAAAACGGTACAATAGCGTACGAGAACATTCATACAGTATCATACCATAACAAAATGATACAATACCCTACGAGTACATCCATACGGAACCATAACACACCAAAACAGTACAATATGGTATGTGTACATCGATATAGTACCAAAACCTATTAAAACGGTCCAATACCAAACGGGTGCATCCAAAAGGTACAATACCACAACAAAATGGTACAATAGCGTACGAGTACATCCATACGGTACCATACCACAACAAAACGGGACAATACCGTACGGGTACATCCACACGCTATCATACCACACCAAAACGATATAATAGCGTACGAGTACAGCCTTACGATACCATACAAAAGCAAAACGGTACAATAGGGTAGGAGTACATCCATACGGTACCATACCACGCCAAAATGGTACAATACCGTACAAGTACATCCATACGGTACAATACCACACCAAAACGGCACAATACCGTACGAGTACATCCATACGGTACCATAACACACCAAAATAGTACAATACCGTACAAGCACCTCCTTAATGTAGCAAACAACTCCAAAACGGTACAATACCGTACAAGTACATCCATAAGGTACCATAGCACACCAAAACCGTATGAGTACATCCATAAGATACCATACCACACCAAAATGGTACAATTCCGTATGAGTACTTCCATACCGTACAATACGACACCAAAACAGTACAATACCGTAGGAGTACGTCCATACGGAACCATACGACACCAAAATGGTACAATACCATTCGAGAACCTCCACACGGTACCAAACAACACAAAAATGGTACTATGTCGTACAAGTACATCCATTCGCTACCATTTCACAACAAAACAGTGCAATACCGTACGAGTACATCCATAAGGAACCATACCACACCAAAACGGTACCATAGCGTACGAGTACATCCATACGGTACCATACCACAACAAAACGGTACAATACCATACGAGTACATCCATACACTACAATATCACAACAAAATGGTACAATACCGTACGAGTATATCCATACGGTACCATACCACACCAAATGGTACAATACCCAACGAGTACATCCGTACAGTACCATAACACACCAAAATGGTACTATACCGTGCGAGTACATCCATACCGTACGAAACCACATTAAAACGGTCCAATACCGTACGAGTGCATCCATACGGTACCATACCACACCAAAATGGTACAATAGCGTACAAGTACATCCATATGGTACCATACCACAAAAAAATGATACAATACCTAACGAGTACATTCATACGGTGCCATACCACACCAAATAGTACAATACCGTACGAGTACTTCCAAACCATACCGTACGACACCAAAATGGTTCAATACCGTAGGAGTACGTCCATACGGAATCGTACCACCCCAAAATGGTACAATACCGTCCGAGAACCTGCACACTGTACCATACCACATCGAAACAATACAATACCGTACGAGAACATCCATACGTCACCAAACCACATTAAAATGGTCCAATACCGCAAGATTGCATCCATACAGTACCATACCAATCCAAAATGGTACAATACCGTACGAGTACCTCCATACGGTACCATACCACTCCAAAATGGTACAATACCGTACGAGAACCTCCTTAATGTACCAAACAACACCAAAATAGTACAATACCATATGAGTACTTCTATACGGTACCATACCACACCAAAGTGCTACAATACCCTATGAGTACATCCATACGGTACCATAACACACCAAAACGATACAATACCGTACGAGTACTTCCATACGGTACTATACCACAACAAAACGGTACAACACTGTACGAGTACATCCATACGGTACCATACAACAACAAAACGGTACAATACCATACGAGTACTTCCATATCATACCATACGACACCAAAACAATACAATACCGTACGAGTACATCCATACGGTAGCATTCCACACTAAAACGGTATAATACCGTACGAGTACATCCACACGGCACCATACCACACGAAATTGGTACAATACCGTACGAGTACATCTATACGTTACCACACTACAAGAAAATGTGGTTTTAGCGGCATTTTTATTACCGGCATGTCATAAAATGCCGGTAAAGCTAGTTATTTCCAGCATTAATATTAATGCCGGTTAAAATTACAATTAAAACGGCATTAGGCCTAAAATGCCGGTAAAAGGTACTTAAAACCGGCTTTACTTAAAAAAACGCCGTTTCTAGTCTAATTATGGACAACAATTGTTCCACAAACATGCGCGAATTTTCATCCTTCCTAAAACGACGTCGTCTGCTGTACACCCAGAATCTTCCCTTTTTTCCCCACCTATTTTTTCCCAATCTTTTGAAATACCCTCCCAATTTTTCCTCCGTTCGGTACTCTATAGCCCCCAAAGGAAAAACCCTCGAACGAAAAGCCCGAAGTGCTGATTTCTTCTTGATCGTCGTCGATCTCTCATCGGCATCTTCACTGGTCATCGATCTCTCATTGTGGTCGCAGGTACACACCATTTCTTCCCCTCTCTTTGTTTAGATCAGGTTTTGGGTTTCAATCTCTCTGAACCTCAAATCCCCTCTCTCTCTGATCCACAAATTGAATCCCCATTCTGCTATCACTCTCTCCCAAGACGACCTCCGCCCTGAAGTTTTCTGTTGCCGCCGTCGCCAGAGTTGTTCGACAGCCTGAAGTACAAAGTTTCCGATTGGAAACTCTGAAGTATTGATTACTCATTGTGGTTTATACAAGTCGTCGAAATCAGTGTGTGTAATAGACTACAAAGGTAGATGATCTAAAACAAAAACCCCCGATTGGTTTTTGAATTAGAGGATAATCTGGTAAGTTGTGTGTGGTAAATTGGGGTTGCTTTTTTCTTTGTTTTCTTATATATAGATTATAAGGCTTAAAATGCAAAAAGGTTTCTGTTTTGAGTTTTTCTAGATCTTTCGTTGCTTTGTGTAAATTTAACCGAACGACAAGAGTAGAAATGGGGGATATTCTAAATTGTATAACGTGGTTGTAAATCTGTTCTCGTGGAGAGAGAGAATGTTGGAATCTATGGTTCTAAACTTAAACTAGATGATGTGTGTTCTTAAATCTCTGACACTAAGCTTAGAATGTTAAAAATTAGTAGACTAAATGATGGAGATCCTTTCCTTTTTTTTGCCCGATGAAATCTTCACTAGTTATACCTCATTTCACAATCATCCCAGAATGAATGTGTTGGCAAGCTTCAATATGACACAATGCATGTGAAATCATTTGATTGGGTTGCTGTTCCTAGACCTTCTGATAAATTGCAAGGTTTGCAGTATTTCAATATCATATTATTGGTATGTTAACTCTATCTATGGTTCCTCAAAAGGACCAGTGGATATAGAGTGTACATGGTGTAGGTAGAAGGTCTTCGATCACGTCTTTTTGCAAAGAGTGAAACTTAAAATGAAGTCTTTTTATGAAGTGAAAGTTTGAACAAGCAAGAGTAAGTCCGATTTGGTTCGTTTCTGTTTTAATATTGCCTTACTAATAAAAAACATGTCCAACGGGATGTCTCGTGTCTTTGTCTTACAGAGGGTTACAAATTATGTTGCTTATTTAAGATATTGCAAGGGATTGTATATTTTAATTGACATATTTCATGTATTTGTTTTACATCTATGCTAATGGATACTCCACTCCGAGGTTGAGCCATGGTGATCGAGGCTGATCTATTAATCTGCATCAAAGTCAAGTCATGTAGACAATGTGGTGCAGTTCATGGCAAACATTTGACTATGTGAGGTACTTCACCATATGCTAACTCTCTTATATAACATGAGCCTCCGTGATTAACATATCTAAGTTATCTCCCTCTTATTGTTGCAAATTGATTCATATCCTCGTTAACTTCTTTACCAACTTATAATCCCTCATCCTAAGGCCGTGTTAAATCTCCCACCTTCTACCATTGGCAGCCTCTCGCCATTTGACAACTGTAGTAGCTACACTTAGTTATTGATATGAACTTTTAAGTTCTCCAGGATTGTTGAAAATTAGTTCATTATTGGGAAACACATTGTTTTTCTCTTTACCCTTTGTTTTTTTTTTCCCTTTGCAAATTGGTTCAGAACCCAAGATGCACTATGCCTCTTGTTTCTCATTTCTATGTACATTGTTTGTATTTGTCCTTACATTAAAAGTCTACCTTTTTTCCTTGGTGATCTCTACCAAATTCGTTAACTGATTGGAAATTTTGTTTCACTTTTTTAATGTCCTACCATAATGCATATGCATGTACAATTCTGCACGGGTTATTGTTCGAAATCTAGAGTTCAGCCATGAATACTTGGCACCATTTTAGACCATTCTTGTTAGTTTGGAAACTGTTTTTACTTTTATGATGAGTAGCAACTAACTACTAGCTTCTTATGCATACCTTATCATCAGACTCTAGACATTTTTCCTATTTTGGTTTGGCATATGGGCATCGTCCTTCAAATAGTGATTTGTCTTTGTTGTGCTAGTTGGGAGTGAGATCCAAGGTCACCGTTGTGAAGAGCTCCATTCAATCAAAATGCATTTCTTGGGTAAGCTTAACATTTTTTCTATGTTATATTTTTACTGACGTGCTGTTTTTTCATAGACCATTCCTAGCTTTTGTTTATGATTTATGTTGTTCTATGAGACCAACTTATGTATACGTAACTCGCTTGTAAGGATGATGGTTTAACCTTGGAAAGAGACAAACAGTCAATGAATAGATTGGATTCTTGTCTTATCGATAAACCAAATATACAAGAAGTCAAGAACTTGATGGTTTTACGTTTTTAGTTTAATCCAATGATATCTTTTTGGCTTGCTCTATGTCTATGTATGTATCCGTCTTGCATAACTAACTGTTTTAGTTGAGATCCTAATGTTGAATTCTTGGATTGAGTCAGTCAATTCTCCTCTTCCCTTTAGACTTGTAAATCTTATTGGACCAATGGGGCAAATTGGAGATAAAAAATAAAGAGATGCTAAATGAAAAACAAATCTAGGGCGAGAATCTAAACCTGGAGTTTGAATGTCAATTCCCTTGAACTTTTTGGCGTACGCTAGTTTATAACCCTTTCATGTGGTTGGGACTGTGCCACCATCCAAGCAACCTTATTTTCCTCAAGTCGCTGGTCACATATAGCAAATGTTTTTGCACCTATATTCTATAGTTCTGCAAAATACACTTCCCTTTTTTTTTTCCTGGTTGACTTTGTGGTTAACATTCCAGAACCTGTAGAGTTGGATGGGTTAAAAGATGCGCACATAAGGATGGTGTAGCTATCAAGCAATATCTTGTCTGGCTGGATAAGCAGGTAATTGTTGGGTTGATGGTTTTTATTCATTAACATGTTTTAGCTGTTCTTTTGGGTTAGTATTGTAAGTTCCTGTAGTCTAGTTTCTTTTTCAATTTCTAACTTAGATTTTTTCTTGAGAGCAGTTTAGAGCACATCCTTCTGTAGTCTATTGAAGTTGATCTTTCTTTAGCAATTTTGTAATGTAAACTCCACTCATTAGTAATATGATAGATTCTTGTTGTAAGTTACACAAGGCTGCATGTATTTAGTTATCTTTCTTTGTATATCAAGAGATGATGAGTTTCCTAACGTTTTCTGTTCAGGAACAAGTCATGATGTGTAACTATAATCGGCATTGCTCCCCCTTGGTTTGATAGGCAAAAGGAAAGCAATAGGTGCAGGATTTGACCTTCGTATTTACTCTTTGTAAGGTACTCTCAGTATTAGTTAAGCTGCTAAAATTGTTAGTACTATTTACTCTTTGTAACAATTAAGCTAGTAGAGGATGAAGATTCAGATGCTGGGCATTTGACATACGTATTAAGGAATCGTGTTGGATGTGATTTATGGTTTTTATGAAAAAAGAGCATGCCTACATTGATGTTCATATGTTCAATTCTCTCTTTGTTGATGATAAGTTCACTTTATTAAACCTGGTTTCAATCTCTTTTCTTGTGCAGTATAATCATTTTGATGAACTTCTCGATAGCTCCCGATGGCGGTGAGACGTTCCTTAGGACAAGTTCTTAGTGAGATGTTTACGTCGAATGCATTCAAGCTTCTTCGTGATCTCAATTTTAGTGTTAGGATTTGATATCTGTAATTTTGCTTAGCATATTGAACCGATGCAATGTCTGCATATACTCTCCTTGTATTGAAATTTTAGTGTATAATATAATGTTCTTATTAATTTGGTGCACAACAGTGGAAGATGACTGAATGGGTAATTTAGCCCGGATTTTTTTTTATTGAACTTTAAATTATTATGGGCAATTACAATTTCGTAAGCAGCAGATATTGTGTGGTGTAAAAAATGGTACCATGTTAGGATAATTTGTTAAAGAAAGGAAAAACTTTGTGCAGCGGTTTACAAATGCCGGTAAAAGCAATAAAAAGGACATACCAATATATAAAAATGACATTTCGAAAATGCCGGTAAAAGTTTTAATAATTACGGCACTTATAAAATGCCGGTAATACTACTTTTTCCGGCATTTGCACCAACTGCCGGTAATAAATGTATATTCGGCCATTCTTTTGCCGGCAGTTTATAAATGCCGGGAAAACTAACAACAAACGACGGGTTTATTTCCTGCATTTGTACAAATGCCGTTTTTGTATTACCGACACTTGTTTGAGCGGCATTTTTTATTTTCGTCAACAAATGCCGGGAATACTATTACCGGCATTAATTTCATCTTTACCGGCATTTGTGAAATGCCGGAAAAAGCGTAATTTGGCGTAGTGCTATAACACACCAAAACGGTACAACACCGTATGAGTTCATCCATACGGTACCATACCACACTAAAATGGTACAATACTCTACGAGTACACTTATACGGTACCATCACACTCCAAAATGGTACAATACCGTACGAGTACATCCATACCATACCAAACCACATTAAAACGGTCCAATACCGTACGAGTGTATCCATACGGTACCATACCACACCAAAATGGTACAATAGCGTATGAGTACATCCATACGGTACCATACCACAAAAAAATGGTACAATACTCTACGAGTACATCCACAAGGCACGATAACTCACCAAAACGGTACAATACCGTACGAGTTTATCCATATCTTACCGAACCACATTAAATGGTCCAATACCGTACGAGTGCATCCATACGGTACCATACCACACCAAAATGATACAATACTGTACGAGAACCTCCTTAATGTACCAAGCAACACCTAAATAGTACAATACCATAAGAGTACTTCTATACGGTACCATACCACACCAAAGTGCTACAATACCCTATGAGTACATCCATACGGTACCATAACACACCAAAATGGTACAATACCGTACGAGTACTTCCATACGGTACTATACCACAACAAAACGGTACAACACCGTACGAGTACATCCATACGGTACCATACAACACCAAAACGGTACAATACCATACGAGTACTTCCATACTGTACCATACGACACCAAAACAATACAATACCGCACGAGTACATCCATACGGTAGCATTCCACACCAAAACGGTACAATATCGTACGAGTACATCCACACGGCACCATACCACACGAAATTGGTACAATACCGTACGAGGACATTCACATGGCACCATACCACACGAAATTGGTACAATACCGTACGAGCACATCCATAAGTTACCATAACACATCAAAACGGTACAATACCGTACGAGTTCATCCATACGGTACCATACCACATTAAAATGGTACAATACCCTACAAGTACACCCATACGGTTAGGGTTGTTACTCGAAACTGGAAAATCGATCGAAACCGGAAAAACCGGACCGGACCGGATTTTATAAACCGGTTGAATAATTTCGATCCGCTTCCGGTTTATAAAATTTTATAAACCGGAAAAATAATTTCGATCCGGTTTATGTGTTTTCAAAACCGGTTGAAACCGGAACCGGTTATATATATGTATAATATATATATATATAAACACAGGGGAGGAGTTGAATTATGGGTTTTTGGTTGATATTTTGTGGTGTATATTGGTCTAATAAATATATTTATTAGATAAAAACTATTTTTATGGGCTTAATTATGTTTTTATGGATTTTTTTTTATGCATTGGGCTCAAATTTGATCCTTTTTTGTTAGGCCCAAAAAAAAGGGTTGAATTATAGACTTTTAGTTGATATTTTATGAGTTGAATTGTAAATTTTTTGATGTGTTGAGCAAAAAATATGGCCCACGAATTAAAACCGGATAAACCGGACCGAAACCGGTTGAGCCGGTCGAAACCGGACCGGTTTTATCTCAACCGGTTTCGGTTTCTAAAAATTTCAAACCGGATATCCGGTTTCGATCGAAAAATACTCTCAAACCGGTCGAAACCGGACCGATATCACCCCTACATACGGTACCATAACACACCAAAACGGTACAATACCATATGAGTTCATCCATACGGTACCATACCACACTAAAATGGTACAATACCCTAGGAGTACACCCATACGGTACCATCACATTCAAAAACGAAACAATACCATACGAGTACCTCCATACGGTACCATAACATAAAAAAATGGTACAACACCGTACGAGTACAACCACACGGTACCATACGACACCAAAATGGTACAATACCATACGAGTACTACCATACCGTACCATACGACACCAAGACGGTACAATACTGTAGGATTTCGTCCGTACAGAACTATACCACACCAAAACAGTACAATACCGTAAAAGTACATCCATAATGTACCATAGCACACCATAACAATACAATACCGTACGAGTACAACCATACGGTACCATACCATACCAATATGGTACAATACCGAACGAGTACATTCATACTGCACTAAACAACATTAAAACGGTCCAATACCGTACGAGTGCATCCATATGGTACAATAGCACACTAAAATGGTACAATAGCGTACGAGTACATCCATACGGTACCATACCAAAACAAAATGGTACAATACCGTACAAGTACATCCATAAGGTACCATAGCACACCAAAACAGTACAACACCATATGAGTACATCCATACGGTACCATACCACACTAGAATGGTACAATACCCAAAGAGTACACCCATACGGTACCATAACACACACAAACGGTACAATACCGTACGACTACCACCATACGGTACCATAAAACAACAAAACGGTACAATACCGTACGAGAATATCCGTACGGTACCATATCACAACAAAACGGTATAATACCATACGAGTACTTCCATACCGTACCATAGGACACCAAAATGGTACAATACCGTAGGAGTTCGTCCATACGGAACCATACCACACCAAAACGGTACTATACAGTAAAAGTACATCAATAAGGTACCATAGCACACAAAAATGGTACAATACCGTACGAGTTCATCCAGACGGTACCATACCATACTAAAATGGTACAATACCCTACGAGTATACCCATGCGGTACCATAACACACCAAAACGGTAAGATACCGTACGAGAACCTCCATACGGTATCATAACACAATAAAACAGTACAATACCGTCCAGTACATCCATACGGTACCATACTAAAACAAAACGGTACAATACCATACGAGTACTTCCATATCGTACCATACCACACGAAAACGGTACAATACCGTAGGAGTTCGTCCATACGGAACCATACCACACGAAAACGGCACAATACCGTACAAGTACATCCATAAGGTACCAAACCACATTAAAACGGTCCAATATCATAAGAGTACATCCATAAGGTATCATAACACACCAAAACGGTACAATACCGTATGAGTACATCCATACGGTACCATAACACACTAAAATGGTACAATACCGTACGAGTACATCCATACCGTACCATACGACACCAAAACGGTACAATACCCTACGAGTACATCCGTACGGTACCATAACACACCAAAACGGTACAATATTGTACGAGTACATCCATACGGTACCATACCCCACCAAAATGGTACAGTACCCTACGAGTACATCCATACGGTACCATAACACACCAAAACGGTACAATACCGTACGAGTTTATCCATACCTTACCGAACCACATTAAAATGGTCCAATACCGTACGAGTGCATCCACACGGTACCATACCACACCAAAATGGTAAAATAGCGTACGAGTACATCCAAACGGTACCATACCACACTAAAATGGTACAATACCCTACGAGTACATCCATAAGGTACCATAATACAAAAAAATGGTACAATACCGTACAAGTACCTCCATACGGTACCATAACACAACAAAATGGTACATTACTGTACGAGTAAATCCATACAGAACCAAATCACATTAAAACGGTCCAATGCCATACGAGAGCATCCAAACGGAACAATACCACGCCAAAACGGTACAAAAGCGTAAGAGTACTTCCATACGGTAGCATACCACACCAAAAGGGTACAATAGCGTACGAGTACATCCATACGGTACCATACCATAACAAAATGGTACAATACCGTACGAGTACATTCATACGGTACCATACCACACAAAAACAGTATAACATCGTACGACGACATCCATATGGTACCATACAACACCAAAACAGTACAATACCATACAACTACTCCATACCGTACCATACGACACCAAACCGGTACAATACTGTTGGAGTTCGTCCATACGGAACCATACTATACCAAAACGGTACAATACCTTAAAAGTATATCCATAAGGAACCATAGGACACCAAAATGGTACAATACCGTACGAGTACATCAAAACGGTACCATACCACAACAAAATGGTATAATACCGTACGAGTACATCCATACGAAACCATAACACACAAAAATGGTACAATACCGTACGAGTACATCCATACAGTATTAAACAACATTAAAACGGTCCAATACGATACGAGTGCATTAAAACGGTAGAATACCAAACCAAAACAGTACGATAGCGTACGAGTACATCCATATGGTACCATACCACAACAAAATGGTACAATACCCTACGAGTACATACATACGGAACCGTACCACAAGAAAATGGTACAATAACCTACGAGTACATCTATACGGAACCATAACACACCAAAACGGTACAATACCGTACGAGTACATCCATACAGTATCAAACAACATTAAAATGGTCCAATACCATACGAGCGCATCCAAACGGTAGAATACCAAACCAAATCGGTACAATAGCGTACGAGTACATCCATACGGTACCATACCACAACAAAATGGTACAATACCGTACAGGTACATCCATACAGTACCATACCACACCAAAATGGTACAATACCGTACAGGTACATCCATACGGTACCATAGCACACCAAAATGGTACCATACCGTACGAGCACTTCCTTAATGTAGCAAACAACACCAAAACGGTAGAATACCGTACAAGTACGTCCATAAGGTAATATAGTACACCTAAACGGTACAATACCGTACGAGTACATCCATACGGTATCATACCACACAAAAATGGTACAATACCTTACGAGTACATCGATACGGTACCATAACACACCAAAACGGTACAATACCGTACGAGCACCTACTGAATGTACCAAACAACACCAAAACTGTACAATACCGTACAAGTACGTCCATAAGGTACCATACCACGCCAAAATGGTACAATAGCGTACGAGTAAATCCCTACGGTACCATACCACAACAAAATAGTACAATACCCTATGAGTACATCCACACGGTACCATAACACACCAAAACGGTACAATACCAAACGAGTTTATCCATACCGTATCGAACCACGTTAAAACAGTCCAATACCGTACGAGTGCATCCATATGGTACCATACCACACCAAAATGGTAAAATAGCGTACGAGTACATCCATTCGATACCTTACCACAACAAAATGGTACAATACCCTACGAGTAAATCCATACGGTAGCATACCACACCAAAAGGGTACAATAGCGTAGGAGTACTTCCATACGGTACCATACCACAACAAAATGGTTCAATACCGTACGAGTACATCCGTACGGAACCATACCACACCAAAACAGTTCAATACCGAACGAGTATATCCATACCGTACCATATCACACCCAAACCCTACAATACCCTATGTGTACATTCATACGGTACCGTAACACACCAAAACCGTACAATACCATACGAGTACCTCTATACGGTACCATACCACAACAAAACAGTACAATACCGTACTAGTACATTCATTTGGTACCATACCACACCAAAACGGTACAATACCAAACGAGTACTTCCATACCATACCATACGACACCTAAACTGTAAGATACCGTAGGAGTTCGTCCGTACGGAACCATACCACACCAAAACGGTACAATACCGTAGAAGTACATCCATAAGGTACCATAGGACACCAAAACGGTACAATACCGTACGAGTACATCCATACGGCACCATACCACACTAAAATAGTACAATATCCTACGAGTGCATCCATACGGTACGATAACATAACAAAACGGTACAATACCGTACGAGTACCTCCATGAGGTACCATAACACAAAAAAAATGATTCAATACCGTACGAGTACATCTATACCGTACCATATCACACCGAAACGGTACAATACCTTATGAGTACATCCATACGGTACCATAACACACAAAAACGGTACAATACCGAACGAGTACCTCCGTACGAGTACCTCCATACGGTACCATAGCACAACAAAATGGTACAATACCATACGAGAACATCCATACGGTACCATACCACACCAAAACGGTACAATACCATACGACTACTTCCATACCATACTATACGACACAAAAACGGTACAATACCGTAAAAGTACATCCATAAGGTACCATAGGATTCCAAAACGGTACAATACCGTACGAGTACATCAATACGGTACCATACCACAACAAAATGGTACAATACCGTACAAGTACCTCCATACGGTACCATAACACACCAAAACGGTACAATACTATACGACTAAATGCATACAAAACCAAACCACATTAAAACGGTCCAATACCATACGAGACCATCCAAACAGAACAATACCATGCAAAAACGGTACAATAGCGTACGAATACATCCATACATTAGCATACAACACCAAAAGGGTACAATAGCATACCAGTAACACACCAAAAGGGTACATCCATATGGTACTATACCACACTAAAATGGTACAATAACCTATAAGTGCATCCAAACGGTACCATAACACAAGAAAACGGTACAATACCGTACGAATACATCCATACGGTACCATAACACAACAAAACGGTACAATAATGTACGAGTAAATCCAAACAGTACCAAACCACATTAAAACGGTCCAATACCATACGAGAGCATCCAAACTGAACAATACAACGCCAAAATGGTACAATAGCATACGAGTACATCCATACCGTACCACATCTCACCAAAATGGTACAATACCCTATGAGTACATCCATACGGTACCATAACACACCAAAACGGTACAATACCGTACGAGTACCTCCATACGGTACCATAGGACAACAAATCGTTACAATACCGTACGAGAACATCCATACGGTACCATACCACACCAAAACGGTACAACACCATATGAGTACTTCCATACAGTACCATACGACACCAAAATGGTACAATATCGTAAAAGTACATTTATGCGGTACCATACGACAAAAAAATGGTACAATACCGTACGAGTACATCCATACGGCACCATAGTACAACAAAACGGTACAATAATGTACGACTAAATCCATACAGAACCAAACCACTTTAAAACGATCCAATACCATACGATAGCATCCAAACGGAACAATACCACGCCACAATGGTACAATAGCGTACGAGTACATCCATATGGTAGCATACAACAACAAAACGGTACAATATCGTACAAGTACATCCATCCGGTACCATCCCGCACTAAAACGGTACAATAGCGTACGAGTACATCCATACGGTACCATACCACACCAAAACGGTACAAAACCGTACGAGTACATCCATACGGTACCACAACACACCAAAACGGTACAATACCGTACCAGTACCTCCTTAATGTACCAAACAACGCCAAAACTGTTCAATATCGTACAAGTAGGTCCAAACGGTACCATAGCACACCAAACCGGTACAATACCGTACGAGTACATCTATACCGTACCAAACGACATTAAAACGGTCCAATACCGTACGAGTGCATCCATACGGTACAATAGCACACCAAAACGTTACAATAGCATACGAGTACATCCATACGGTAGCATACCACAAAAAAATGGAACAATACCGTACGAGTACATCCATTTGGTACCATACCACACCAAAATGGTACAATAACCTACGAGTACATCCATACGGTACCATAACACACCAAAACGGTACAATACCATACGAGTACATCCATACGGTACCATACTACACCAAAACGGTACAATACCAATCCATACCGTACGATACGACACCAAAACGATAAAATACCGTAGGAGTTCGTCCATATGGAACCATACCACACGATAATGGTACAATACCGTACAAGAACATCCATAAGGTACAAAAGCATACCAAAACGGTACAAAACCGTACGAGTATATCCATACCGTACCATACCACAGAAAAATGGTACAATACCCTACGAGTACATCCATACGGTACCATAACACACCAAAACGGTACGATACCGTACGAGTACATTCATACCGTACAAAACCACATTAAAACGGTCCGATACCGTACGAGTGCATCCATACGGTACAATAGCACACCAAAACGATACAATAGCGTACGAATGCATCCATACTGTACCATAACACAACAAAATGGTACAATACCCTAAGAGTACATCCATACATTACCATAACACACCAAAATGGTACACAATACTTTACGTGTACATCCATACAGTACCAAACCATATTAAAACGGTCCAAGAACTTGCTAGTGCATCTGAACGGTACAATACCACACAAAAACGGTACAATACCGTAGGAGTTCATCCATACGGAATCATACCACACCAAAACGGTACGATACCGTAAAAGTACATCCATAAGGTACCATAGGACACCAAAACGGTACAATACCGTACGAGTACATCCATACGGTACTATACCACACTAAAATGATACAATGCCCTACGAGTGCATCCATACGGTACCATAACACAACAAAACGGTACAATACCGTACGAGTACCTCCATACGGTACCATAGCACAACAAAACGGTACAATACCGTACGAGAACATCCATACGGTCCCATACAACACCAAAACGGTACAATACCATACGACTACTTCCATACTGTACCATACGACACCAAAACGGTATAATACCGTAAAAGTACATTCATATGGTACCATACCTCAACAAAATGGTACAATACCGTACGAGTACCTCCATACGGTACCATAACACAACAAAACGGTACAATAATGTACGAGTAAATCCAAACAGAACCAAACCACATTAAAACGGTCCAATACCATACGAGAGCATCCAAACTGAACAATACAACGCCAAAATGGTACAATAGCATACGAGTACATCCATACGGTAGCATACCACACCAAAAGGGTACAATAGCGTACGAGTACATCCATACAGTACCTTACCACAACAAAATGGTACAATATCGTACGAGTAAATCCATACGATACCATACCACACAAAAATAGTACAATACCGTACGAGTACATGCATAGCGTACGAGGACATCCAAACGGTACCATACCACATTAAAACTGTACAATACCAAACGACTACTTCCATACCATTACATACGACACCAAAACGATACAAATACTGTAGGAGTTCGTCCATACGGCACTATACCACACCAAAATGGTACAATACCCTACGAGTACATCCATACGGTACCATAACACACCAAAATGGTACGATACCGTACGAGTACATCCATACCGTACAAAACCACATTAAAACGGTCCAATACCGTACGAGTGCATCCATACGGTACAATAGCACACCAAAACGATACAATAGTGTACGAGTGCATCCATACGGTACCATAACACACCAAAACAGTACGATACCGTACGAGTACATTCATACCATACAAAACCACATTAAAACGGGCCAATACCGTACGAGTGCATCAATACGGTACAATAGCACACCAAAACCATACAATAGCGTACGAGTGCATACATACAGTACCATAACACAACAAAATGGTACAATACCCTAAGAGTACATCCATACAGTACCATAACACACCAAAATGGTACAATACTTTACGTGTACATCCATACAGTACCAAACCATATTAAAACGGTCCAGTAACTTGCTAGTGCATCCGAACGGTACAATACCACACAAAAATGGTACAATACCGTAGGAGTTCATCCATACGGAACCATACCACACCAAAACGGTACGATACCGTACAAGTACATCCATAAGGTACCATAGGACACCAAAACGGTACAATACCGTACGAGTACATCCATACGGTACTATACCACACTAAAATTGTCACACCCCAAAAATTAGAAGTGACCGGCCGTGAACCATGAGGCCAATCCATGGAACACGCAGCCAATTAAATCAAAGTAACTGAAAATCAAATGATCCCTTTTTCGTTATTAATCAAATCAAAAGCCAAATGTGTCTCAATCATAAACATGGGGTACAACCATCCCATGAACTAAACAATAACCAGTAATTCAACAATAATAAAAAGAATTCATTATTTGACAATTGTTCGAATGCGGAAGCAATTTATTAAAATAAAACTAAGATGAGACACCCTAAGGAGGTCAAACAAAAGAATCCCCGAGGTGCCGCCAGAGTCCTTGCCTAACTCCCCAACTTGCCTGAAAGAGAAGTCGGAATAAATCTGTCAGCTGACGAGCTCAGTGAATAGCAAGTATGTATAATAAATAAAATTTAAAGCGGGGATTAAAATAATTCACCATTAAACTTAATTTGGCATACGAGGTGTCCGGCAAAATAACAAATTAATCAATGAAGTATTTAACCAATAAATATTCTTAGTGGTGATCACAACATTAACTCCATCAACAATGGGGAACCACAATCAAATAGTACCATGGCCAAAATAAATCTCATCAAAATTGGATCCAATATCGAACTTAGAGTCACCAGGGTTGGCAGCCCGTGGTACTTTTCCCTAAGACGATCCGACGAAAGAAAGCCGTTGAGCATTAGGGTCACCGGCCTAACACGGTCTTTTCCCCAATGGCCAGGGTCACCAACACAAAAAGGAATAAGTTCCCTGGACTTCCGAAATAAATGTTCCCACTAATATCCACCAAGTTCTCACCAAAAAGAATATTAACAATTGATCTTAGAAAATTCGTCGCATGCCAATTTATAGTACAACTTATAAACAGTTTTGAGTCTCCAAACAACATTCATATAAATTTCAGAAGGAAATACTTTTAAGGGATATAGGGATCTTTCAAAAATACGTAACATACTTAACTACTCACCTGGGTCCAAAAGTGTCCAAAAGTAATGCAATCGAACACCCAAAAAGAAAGCTAACCTGAATAAAAGAGCAAAGCACGAAATGACTAGCTATGCAAATATACACTACATAAATACGGGATACTGCCTACGTACGAGTAACATAATAAAATAAAACTTGCCTAATGCTAATTACTACCCAACAGTAACACCAAGACTACAAACCCAACTCTTGCCTCCAATCCACGTGCATAACCCACACGACCGCCAATATTTCCCATGCCACGCACCGCCATGCACCATTCTTGACATTTGGTTCCACACCCACATAACACATCGCATCTCCACTACTGATCCATATTTCCATATTCATAGTATTAAAAGAGACTAATAATGCCAAAAGAATGGAATCCAGTACCTCTCATTAACCCACCGAACCATACATTCCAAAACTCAACTTCACCATGTACAACAGAGAATAGAAAAAGAGAACAAAAATAAAGTTTCAACAGTCGCTTACCCAATCGCCAATCAGCCGATCACCAAAAGTCTGCGGCTTCCTCTCTCGAAAAATCAGAAGTTCTCGCTTCTGTATTCTCTCAAGAGATATAACCCTAGTCTGTTGTGGTTTTCTACTTTAAGCGTAACTTGTAAAACTACCCACTAACTCACAATATCCCTAAATTGTAGCTAATTAGTTAATTACGTATAAATCCAACTAATATAGACTAACTAATGAAATAAATAATTATACTTGTACCCTCGAACTAATAATAACGCACATGGTAACTATATTGCGCAAAAAAGAAAATTGTTAATTAGGACTCACACCATAAAACTCCCAGTTAATAAATGGCCAAAATAATTAATAAGATAAATAAAATTTCTAGGCCGTAACAAAAATGGTACAATATCCTACAAGTGCATCCATATGGTACCATAACACAACAAATCGGTACAATACCGTACGAGTACCTCCATACGGTACCATAGCACAACAAAACGATACAATACCGTACGAGAACATCCATACGGTACCATACAACACCAAAACGGTACAATACCATATGACTACTTCCATACCGTACCATACGACACCAAAACGGTACAATACCGTAAAAGTACATTCATACGGTACCATACCACAACAAAATGGTACAATACCGTACGAGTACCTCCATACGGTACCATAACACAACAAAACGGTATAATAATGTACGAGTAAATCCAAACAGAACCAAACCACATGAAAACGGTCCAATACCATACGAGAGCATCCAAACGGAACAATACAACGCCAAAATGGTACAATAGCATACGAGTACATCCATAAGGTAGCATACCGCACCAAAAGGGTACAATAGCGTACGAGTACATCCTTACGGTACCATACCACAACAAAACGGAACAATACCGTACGAGTACATCCATACGATACCATACCACAACAAAATAGTACAATACCGTACGAGTACATCCATACCGTACGAGGACATCCAAACGGTACCATACCACATTAAAACTGTACAATACCATACGACTACTTCCATACTGTTACATATGACACCAAAACGGTACAAATACTGTAGGAGTTCGTCCATACGGCACCATACCACACCAAAATGGTACAATACCCTAGGAGTACATACATACAGTACCATAACACACCAAAACGGTACGATACCGTATGAGTACATCCATACCTTACCAAAACCACATTAAAATGGTCCAATACCGTACGAGTGCATCCATACGGTACAATAACACACCAAATAGATACAATACCGTAAAAGTACATTCATACGGTACCATACCACAACAAAAAGGTACAATACCGTTCGAGTACCTCCATATGGTACCATAACACAACAAAATGGTACAATAATGTACGAGTAAATCCAAACAGAACCAAACCACATTAAAACGGTCCAATACCATACGAGTACATCCAAACGGAACAATACCACGCCAAAATGGTACAATAGCATACGAGTACATCCATACGGTAGCATACCACACCAAAAGGGTACAATAGCGTACGAGTACATCCATATGGTACCATACCACAACAAAATAGTACAATACCGTACGAGTACATCCATACGATACCATACCACATCCAAATAGTAAAATACCGTACGAGTACATCCATACCGTACGAGGACATCCAAACGGTACCATACCAAATTAAAAGTGTACAATACCATACGACTACTTCCATACCATTACATACGACACCAAAACGGTACAAATACTATAGGAGTTCGTCCATACGGCTCCATACCACAGAAAAATGGTACAATACCCTAGGAGTACATCCATACGGTACCATAAGAAACCAAAACGGTACGATACCGTACGAGTACATCCATACCGTACAAAACCACATTAAAACGGTCCGATACCGTACGAGTGCATCCATACGGTACAATAGCACACCAAAACGATACAATAGCGTACGAGTGCATCCATACGGTACCATAACACAACAAAATGGTACAATACCCTAAGAGTACATCCATACAGTACCATAACACACCAAAATGGTACACAATACTTTACGTGTACATCCATACAGTACCAAACCATATTAAAACGGTCCAGTAACTTGCTAGTGCATCCGAACGGTACAATACCACACAAAAACGGTACAATACCGTAGGAGTTCATCCATACGGAATCATACCACACCAAAACGGTACGATACCGTAAAAGTACATCCATAAGGTACCATAGGACACCAAAACGGTACAATACCGTACGAGTACATCCATACGGTACTATACCACACTAAAATGGTACAATACCCTACGAGTGCATCCATACGGTACCATAACACAACAAAACGGTACAATACCGTACAAGTACCTCCATAAGGTACCATAGCATAACAAAACGGTACAATACCGTACGAGAACATCCATACGGTCCCATACAACACCAAAACGGTACAATACCATACGACTACTTCCATACCGTACCATACGACACCAAAACGGTATAATACCGTAAAAGTACATTCATATGGTACCATACCACAACAAAATGGTATAATACCGTACGAGTACCTCCATACGGTACCATAACACAACAAAACGGTACAATAATGTACGAGTAAATCCAAACAGAACCAAAGCACATTAAAACGGTCCAATACCATACGAGAGCATCCAAACTGAACAATACAACGCCAAAATGGTGCAATAGCATGCGAGTACATCCATACGGTAGCATACCACACCAAAAGGGTACAATAGCGTTCGAGTACATCCATACGGTACCATATTACAACAAAATGGTACAATATCGTACGAGTAAATCCATACGATACCATACCACACAAACATAGTACAATACCGTACGAGTACATGCATACCGTACGAGGACATCCAAACGGTACCATACCACATTAAAACTGTACAATACCAAACGACTACTTTCATACCATTACATACGACACCAAAACGATACAAATACTGTAGGAGTTCGTCCATACGGCACTATACCACACCAAAATGGTACAATACCCAACGAGTACATCCATACGGTATCATAACACACCAAAATGGTACGATACCGTACGAGTACATCCATACCGTACAAAACCACATTAAAACGGTCCAATACCATACGAGTGCATCCATACGGTACAATAGCACACCAAAACGATACAATAGCGTACGAGTGCATCCATACGGTACCATAACACACCAAAACGGTACGATACCGTACGAGTACATTCATACCCTACAAAACCACATTAAAACGGTCCAATACCTTACGAGTGGATCAATACGGTACAATAGCACACCAAAACCATACAATAGCGTACGAGTGCATACATACAGTACCATAACACAACAAAATGGTACAATACCCTAACATTACATCCATACAGTACCATAACACACCAAAATGTTACAATACTTTACGTGTACATCCATACAGTACCAAACCATATTAAAACGGTCCAGTAACTTGCTAGTGCATCCGAACGGTACAATACCACACAAAAATAGTACAATACCGTAGGAGTTCATCCATACGAACCATACCACACCAAAACGGTACGATACCGTACAAGTACATCCATAAGGTACCATAGGATACCAAAACGGTACAATACCGTACGAGTACATCCATACGGTACTATACCACACTAAAATGGTACAATATCCTAAGAGTGCATCCATATGGTACCATAACACAATAAATCGGTACAATACCGTACGAGTACCTCCATACGGTACCATAGCACAACAAAACGATACAATACCGTACGAGAACATCCATACGGTACCATACAACACCAAAACGGTACAATACCATACGACTACTTCCATACCGTACCATACGACACAAAAACGGTACAATACCATAAAAGTACATTCATACGGTACGATACCACAACAAAATGGTACAATACTGTACGAGTACCTCCATACGGTACCATAACACAACAAAACGGTATAATAATGTACGAGTAAATCCAAACAGAACCAAACCACATGAAAACGGTCCAATACCATACGAGAGCATCCAAACGGAACAATACCACGCCAAAATGGTACAATAGCATACGAGTACATCCATAAGGTAGCATACCACACCAAAAGGGTACAATAGCATACGAGTACATCCGTACGGTACCATACCACAACAAAATGGTACAATACTGTACGAGTACATCCATACGATACCATACCATAACAAAATAGTACAATACCGTACGAGTAGATCCATACCGTACGAGGACATCCAAACGGTACCATACCACATTAAAACTGTACAATACCATACGACTACTTCCATACTGTTACATATGACACCAAAACGGTACAAATACTGTAGGAGTTCGTCCATACGGCACCATACCACACCAAAATGGTACAATACCCTAGGAGTACATCCATACGGTACCATAACACACAAAAATGGTACGATACCATATGAGTACATCCATACCGTACAAAACCACATTAAAATGGTTCAATACCGTACGAGTGCATCCATACGGTACAATAACACACCAAAACGATACAATACTGTAAAAGTACATTCATACGGTACCATACCACAACAAAATGGTACAATACCGTTCGAGTACCTCCATATGGTACCATAACACAAAAAAAGGTACAATAATGTACGAGTAAATCCAAACAGAACCAAACCACATTAAAACGGTCCAATACCATACGAGTGCATCCAAACGGAACAATACCATGCCAAAATGGTACAATAGCATACGAGTACATCCATACGGTAGCATACCACACCAAAAGGGTACAATAGCGTACGAGTACATCCATACGGTACCATACCAAAACAAAATAGTACAATACCGTACGAGTACATCCATACGATACCATACCACATCCAAATAGTACAATACCGTACGAGTACATCCATACCGTACGAGGACATCCAAACGGTACCATACCAAATTGAAAGTGTACAAAACCATACAACTACTTCCATACCATTACATACGACACCAAAACGGTACAAATACTGTAGGAGTTCGTCCATATGGCTCCATACCACAGAAAAATGGTACAATACCCTAGGAGTACATCCATACGGTACCATAACACACCAAAATGGTACGATACCGTACGAGTACATCCATACCGTACAAAACCACATTAAATCGGTCCGATACCGTACGAGGGCATCCATACGGTACAATAGCACACAAAAACGATACAATAGCGTACGAGTGCATCCATACGGTACCATAACACAACAAAATGGTACAATACCCTAAGAGTACATCCATACAGTACCATAACACACCAAAATGGTACAATACTTTACATGTACATCCATACAGTACCAAACCATATTAAAACGGTCCAGTAACTTTCTAGTGCATCCGAACGGTACAATACCACACAAAAATGGTACAATACCGTAGGAGTTCATCCATACGGAATCATACCACACCAAAACGGTGACACCAAAACGGTACAATACCGTACGAGTACATCCATACGGTACTATACCACACTAAAATGGTACAATACCCTACGAGTGCATCCATACGGTACCATAACACAACAAAACGGGACAATACCATACGAGTACCTCCATACGGTACCATAGCACAACAAAACGGTACAATACCGTTCGAGAACATCCATACGGTCTCATACAACACCAAAACGGTACAATACCATACGACTACTTCCATACCGTACCATACGACACCAAAACGGTATAATACCGTAAAAGTACATTCATATGGTACCATACCACAACAAAATGGTACAATACCGTACGAGTACCTCCATACGGTACCATAACACAACAAAACGGTACAATAATGTACGAGTAAATCCAAACAGAACCAAACCACATTAAAACGGTCCAATACCATACGAGAGCATCCAAACTGAACAATACAATGCCAAAATGGTACAATAGCATATGAGTACATCCATACGGTAGCATACCACACCAAAAGGGTACAATAGCGTACGAGTACATCCATATGGTGCCATACCACAACAAAATAGTACAATACCGTTCGAGAACATCCATACGATACCATACCACACAAAAATTGTACAATACCGTGCGAGTACATCCATACAGTACTATACCACACTAAAATGGTACAATGCCCTACGAGTGCATCCATACGGTACCATAACACAACAAAACGGTCCAATACCGTACGAGTACCTCGATACGGTACCATAGCACAACAAAATGGTACAATACCGTACGAGAACATCCATACGGTACCATACAACACCAAAACGGTACAATACCATACAACTACTTCCATACCGTACCATACGACACCAAAACAGTACAATACCGTAAAAGTACATTCATACGGTACCATACCACAACAAAATGGTACAATACCGTACGAGTACCTCCAAACGGTACCATAACACAACAAAATGGTACAATAATGTACGAGTAAATTCAAACAGAACCAAACCACATTAAAACGGTCTAGTACCATACAAGAGCATCCAAACAGACCAATACCACGCCAAAATGGTACAATAGCATACGACTACATCGGTACGGTAGCATAGGACACCAAAAAGGGTACAATAGCGTACGAGTACATGCATACGGTACCATACCAAAACAAAACGGTACAATACCGTACGAGTACATCCATACGATAGCATACCACACCAAAACAGTACAATACCGTACGAGTACATGCATACCGTACGAGGACATCCAAACGGTACCATACCACATTAAAACTGTACATTACCATACGACTACTTCCATACCGTTACATACGACACAAAAACGGTACAAATACTGTAGGAGTTCGTCCATACGGCACCATACCACACCAAAATGGTACAATACCCTACGAGTACATCTATACGGTACCATAACACACCAAAATGGCACGATACCGTACGAGTACATCCATACTGTACAAAACCACATTAAAACGGTCCAATACCGTACGAGTGCATCCATACGGTAGAATAGCACACCAAAACGATACAATAGCGTACGAGTGCATCCATATGGTACCATAACACAACAAAATGGTACAATACCCTAAGAGTACATCCATACAGTAACATAACACACCAAAATGGTACAATAATTTACGTGTACATCCATAAAGCACCAAACCATATTAAAACGGTGCAATAACATGCTAGTGCATCCGAATGGTACAATACCACACAAAAACTATACAATACCGTAGGAGTTCATCCATATGGAACCATACCACACCAAAACGGTACGATACCGTAAAAGTACATCCATAAGGTACCATAGGACACCAAAACGGTACAATACCGTACGAGTATATCCATACGGTACTATACAACACTAAAATGGTACAATACCCTACGAGTGCATCCATACGGTACCATAACACAACAAAATGGTACAATACCGTACGAGTACCTCCATACGGTACCATAGCACAACAAAACGGTACAATACCGTACGAGAACATCCATACGGTACCATACAACACCAAAACGGTACAATACCATACGACTACTTCCATACCGTACCATACGACACCAAAACGGTACAATACCGTAAAAGTACATTCATACGGTACCATACCACAACAAAATGGTACAATACCGTACGAGTACCTCCATACGGTACCATAACACAACAAAACGGTACAGTAATGTTCGAGTAAATCCAAATAGAACCAAACCACATTAAAACGGTCCAATACCATACGAGAGCATCCAAACGGAACAATACCACGCCAAAATGGCACAATAGCATACGAGTACATCCATACTGTAGCATAGGACTCAAAAAGGGTACAATAGCGTACGAGTACATGCATACGGTACCATACCACAACAAAATGGGACAATACCGTACGAGTACATCCATACGATACCATACCACACCAAAACAGTACAATACCGTACGAGTACATGCATACTGTACGAGGAAATCCAAACGGTACCATACCACATTAAAACTGTACAATACCATACGACTAATTCCATACCGTTACATACGACACCAAAACGGTACAATACCGTAAAAGTACATTCATACGGTACCATACCACAACAAAATGGTACAATACCGTACGAGTACCTCCATATGGTACCATAACACAACAAAATGGTACAATAATGTATGAGTAAATGCAAACAGAACCAAACCACATTAAAACGGTCCAATACCATACGAGAGCATCCAAACGGACCAATACCATGCCAAAATGGTACAATAGCATACGACTACATCCATACGGTAGCATAGGACACCAAAAGGGTACAATAGCATACGAGTACATGCATACGGTACCATACCACAACAAAACGGTACAATACCGCACGAGTACATCCATACGATACCATACCACACCAAAACAGTACAATACCGTACGAGTACATGCATACCGTACGAGGACATCCAAACGGTACCATACCACATTAAAACTGGACAATATCATACGACTACTTCCATACCGTTACATACGACACCAAAACGGTACAAATACTGTAGGAGTTTGTCCATACGGCACCATACCACACCAAAATGGTACAATACCCTACGAGTACATCTATACGGTACCATAACACACCAAAATGGCACGATACCGTACGACTACATCCATACCGTAAAAAACCACATTAAAACGGTCCAATATCGTACGAGTGCATCCATACGGTACAATAGCACACCAAAACGATACAATAGCGTACGAGTGCATCCATACGGTAGCATAACACAACAAAATGGTACAATACCCTAAGAGTACATCCATACAATACCATAACACACCAAAATGGTACAATACTTTACGTGTACATCCATACAGTACCAAACCATATTAAAACGGTCCAATAACATGCTAGTGCATCCGAACGGTACAATACCACACCAAAACGGTACGATACCGTAAAAGTACATCCATAAGGTACCATAGGACACCAAAACGGTACAAAACCGTACGAGTACATCCATACGGTACTATACCACACTAAAATGGTACAATACCCTACGAGTGCATCCATACGGTACCATAACATAACAAAATGGTACAATACCGTACGAGTACCTCCATACGGTACCATAGCACAACAAAACGGTACAATACCGTACGAGAACATCCATACGGTACCATACAACACCAAAACGGTACAATACCATACGACTACTTCCATACCGTACCATAAGACCCCAAAACGGTTCAATACCGTAAAAGTACATTCATACGATACCATAACACAACAAAACGGTACAATAATGTACGAGTAAATCTAAACAGAACCAAACCACATTAAAACGGTCCAATACCATACGAGAGCATCCAAACGGAACAATACCACGCCAAAATGGTACAATAGCATACGAGTACATCCATACGGTAGCATAACACACCAAAATGGTACAATAGCGTACTAGTACATGTATACGGTACCATACCACAACAAAACGGTACAATACCGTACGAGTACATCCATACGATACCATACCACACAAAAAACAGTACAATACCGTACGAGTACATGCATACCGTACGAGGACATCCAAACAGTACCATACCACATTAAAACTGTACAATACCATACGACTACTTCCATACCGTTACATAGGACACCAAAACGGTACAAATACTGTAGGAGTTCGTCCAGACGGCACCATACCACACCAAAATGGTAGAATACCCTACGAGTACATCTATACGGTACCATAACACACCAAAATGGCACGATATCGTACGAGTACATCCATACCGTACAAAACCACATTAAAACGGTCCAATACCGTACGAGTGGATCCATACGGTACAATAGCACACCAAAACGATACAATAGCGTACGAGTGCATCCATATGGTACCATAACACAACAAAATGGTACAATACCCTAAGAGTACATCCATACAGTACCATAACACACCAAAATGGTAGAATACTTTACGTGTACATCCATATAGTACCAAACCATATTAAAACGGTCCAATAACATGCTAGTGCATTCGAATGGTACAATACCACAAAAAAACGATACAATACCGTAGGAGTTCATCCATACGGAACCATACCACACCAAAATGGTACGATACCGTAAAAGTACATCCATAAGGTACCATAGGACACCAAAACGGTACAATACCGTACGAGTACATCCATACGGTACTATACCACACTAAAATGGTACAATACCCTACAAGTGCATCCATACGGTACCATAACACAACAAAATGGTACAATACTGTACGAATACCTCCATACGGTACCATAGAACAACAAAACGGTACAATACCGTACGAGAACATCCATACGGTACCATACGACACCAAAACGGTACAATACCATACGACTACTTCCATACCGTACCATACGACACCAAAACGGTACAATATCGTAAAAGTACATTCATACGGTACCATACCACAACAAAATGGTACAATACCGTACGAGTACCTTCATACGGTACCATAACACAACAAAACGGTACAATAATGTACGAGTAAATCCAAACAGAACCAAACCACATTAAAACGGTCAAATACCATATGAGAGCATCCAAACGGAACAATACCACGCCAAAATGGTACAATAGCATACGAGTACATCCATACGGTAGCATAGAACACCAAAAGGGTACAATAGCGTACGAGTACATGCATACGGTACCATACCACAACAAAACGGTACAATACCGTACGAGTACATTCATACCATACCATACCACACCAAAATAATACAATACCGTACGAGTACATGCATACCGTACGAGGATATCCAAACGGTTCCATACCACATTAAAATTGTACAATACCATACAACTACTTCCATAACGTTACATACGACACCGAAACGGTACAAATACTGTAGGAGTTCGTCCATACGGCACCATACCACACCAAAATGGTACAATACCTTACGAGTACATCTATACGGTACCATAACACACCAAAATGGCACGATACCGTACGAGTACATCCATACCGTACAAAACCACATTAAAACGGTCCAATACCGTACGAATGCATCCATACGGTGCAATAGCACACCAAAACGATACAATAGCGTACGAGTGCATCCATACGGTACCATAACACAACAAAATGGTACAATACCCTAAGAGTACATCCATACAGTACCATAACACACCAAAATGGTACAATACTTTACGTGTACATCCAAACGGTACCAAACCATATTAAAACGGTCCAATAACATGCTAGTGCATTCGAACGGTACAATACCACACAAAAACGGTACAATACCATAGGAGTTCATCCATACGGAACCATACCACACCAAAACGGTACGATACCGTAAAAGTGCATCCATAAGGTACCGTAGGACACCAAAATGGTACAATACCGTACAAGTGCATCCATACGGTACTATACCACACTAAAATGGTACAATACCCTACGAGTACATCAATACCGTACGAGGACATCCAAATGGTACCATACCACATTAAAACTGTACAATACCATACGACTATTTCCATACCGTTACATACGACACCAAAACGGTAGAAATACTGTAGGAGTTCGTCCATACGGCACCATACCACACCAAAATGGTACAATACCCTAGGAGTACATCCATACGGTACCATAACACACCAAAACGGTACGATATCGTACGAGTACATCCATACGGTACAATACAACTCCAAAATGGTACAATACCGTATGAGTACATCCATACGGTACCAAACCACACCAAAAGGGTACAATACCGTATGAGAACCTCCATACCGTATCATACCACACCAAAACTAGTACAACACCGTACGAGCACATCCATATGGTACCAAACCACACAAAACGGTACGATACCGTACGAGTACATCCATACGGTACGAAACCACACAAAAATGGTAAAATGCCATACGAGTACATCCATACGGTACAATACCGTACGAGTACATCCATATGGTACCAAACCACACGAATTTGGTATAATACCGTACGAGAACCACCATACCGTACCAAACTACACGAAAATGGTATAATACCGTACGAGTAGGTCCATACGGTACCAAACAACACAAAAACGGTACAATATCGTACGAGTACATCCATACGGTACCATACCACACCAAAAAGGTACAATTTAGTTCGAGTACATCCAAACGGTACCAAATCACTCCAAAATGGTACTATACCAACGAGTACATCCATATGGTATCATACTACACCAAAACTGGTACAACACCGTACGAGTACATCCATACAGTACATAACCCCACCAAAACAGTATAATACCGTACGAGAACCGCCATACCGTACCAAACTACACGAAAATGGAACAATACCGTACGAGTACATCCATACGGTACCAAACCACACCAAAAGGGTACAATACCATACGAGAACCTCCATACCGTATCATACCACACCAAAACTGGTACAACACCGTACGAGTACATCCATACGGTACCAAACCACACAAAACGGTACAATACCGTACGAGTACATCCATACGGTACGAAACCACACAAAAATGGTAAAATACCGTACGAGTACATTCATATGGTACCATTCCACAACAAAATGGTACAATACCGTACGATTACATCCATATGGTACCAAACCACACGAATATGGTACAATACCGTACGAGAACCTCCATACCGTACCAGACTACACGAAAATGGTACAATACCGCACGAGTACATCCATACGATACCAAACCACACAAAAATGGTACAATACCGCACGAGCACATCCATATGGTACCATACCACACCAAAATGGTACAATATAGTACGAGTACATCCATACGGTACCAAACCTCTCCAAAATGGTACAATACCATACGAGTACATCCATACGGTATCAAACCACACCAAAATGGTAAAATACCCAACGAGTACATCCATACGGTAACATAACACACCAAAACGGTAAAATACCATACGAGTACATCCATACCTTACCAAACCACATTAAAATGGTACAATACTATACGAGTGCATCCAAACGGTAGAATACAAAACCAAAACGGTACAATAGCATATGAGTACATCCATTCGGTACCGTACCACACCAAAATGGTACAACAGCGTTCAAGTACATCCATACGGTACCATACAAAAACAAAATGGTAATATACCCTACGAGTACATCCATACGGTACCATAACACACCAAAATGGTACAATACCGTACGAATACGTCCATACAATACCAAAAAACATTAAAACGGTCCAATACCATATGAATGCATCCAAACGGTAGAATACGAAACCAAAAAGGTACAATAGCATACGAGTACATCCATACGGTACCATACCACACCAAAACGGCACAATACCGTACAAGTATATCCATACGGTACCATAACACTCCAAAACGGTTAACACCGTACGAGCACCTCCTTAATGTACCAAACAACACTAACACGGTACAATATCATACAAGTACCGTACGAGTAGATCCATACGGTACCATACCACACCAAAACGGTACGATAGCGTACGAGTACATCCACACGGTACCATACCACACCAAAACGGTACAATACCGTACGAGTACATTCATACGGTACCATAACACACCAAAACGGTTCAATACCGTACGAGCACCTCCTTAAGGTACCTAACAAAACCAAAACGGTACGATACCGTATGAGTACATCCATACGGTACCATACCACACCAAAATGGTACAATAGCGTACGAGTACATCCATACGGTACCATAGCACACCAAAATGGTACAATACCCTACGAGTACATCCATACGGTACCATAACACACCAAAACGGTACAATACTGTATGAGTACATCCATCCCGTACCATACTCCAAAAAAATGATACAATACCCTACGAGTACATCCATACGGTACCATAACACACCAAAACGGTACAATACTGTACGAGTACATCCATACGGTACCATACCACACCAAAATGGTACAATAAACCCTACGAATACATCCATATGGTACCATAACACACCAAAACGGTACAATACCGTACTAAATCACATTAAAACGGTCCAATACCATACGAGTTAATCCATACGGCACAATAGCACAACAATATGGTACAAAAGTGTATGAGTACATCCATACGGTAAAATACCACAAAAAAATGGTACAATACCGTATAAGAACATCAATAAGGTACCATAGCACACCAAAACAGTACAATATCGTATGAGTATATCCATACGATACCATACCACACAAAAATGGGACAATGCCCTACGAGTACATCCATACGATACCATAACACTCCAAAATGGTACAATACCGTACGAGTACATCAAATACCGTACCAAACCACATTAAAACAGTCCAATACCGTACGAGTGCATCCATACGGCACAATACACCACCAAAATGGTACAATACCCTACGAGTACATCCATACGGTACCATAACACACCAAAACGGTACAATACTGTACAAGTACATCCATACAGTACCATACCACACCAAAATGGTACGATACCCTATGAGTACATCCATACGGTACCATAACACATGAAAACGGTAAAATAGCGTTCGAGTACATCTATACGGTACTGTTAGAGTATTGTCAGGCTTATGTTAGTCCCACATTGGTTAATTATCTCATTGTAATGAGTATCTCATAATATAAATAAAGTCTTTGTGTGTTAGGGTAACTTAACAACCCTAAACACTTTTCTCATTTCTCTCTCTTTCTAACAACATGGTATCAGAGCGGAACCCACCGTAAATCTACCATACGTCACCCACCACCACATAACAGTCGTGAACAGTAATCTCGGCTGTGAACAGTGGAGTCGTGAACAGTAATCTCGGCTGTGAACAGTGGAGTTTTCTGAAGACCATCAGATCTACGCCTGACAACTCCAACCCAGGTGCCGGCGACCCTCGCCGGCCGTCGCCCAGTCACCGGCGACCCTCGCCGGCCATCGCCTGACTCCGGCGACCCTCGCCTGACTCCGGCGACTCTCTTCTGTACCAGATCTGCTTCTTTCTCTATCATATCTACTCCTTTCTCTGCCGACTCTCTTTTGTACCAGCCTCAAACCCGTCGCCACCCATAGCCCAGCCACCAGCGACCCTCGCCGGCAGTCACCCAGTCTCCGGCGACCCTCGCCTGACTCCAGCGAGTCTCCTAGTTGCAGATTCATGTGATTTCAGCCTCCTGTGATCGTCGTTTCTCTATCTTCTACTCAATATTGATGTAAGTCGGACATTTTGGAGTTGTTTTGTTCAGTTTATTTGGGTTGGACGGTGTTCGATTTATCCTGTTTAGTTATTGGTGGATCTACGTCATCTATGGAGTTCGTATCCGTGACTGTAATGTCTAACGCACGTCCAATCTGTTGGGTATTTATGGCTGTGGTCAGTTCTAGTTGTTCTTGCTTCTGTTGATGTTCGCTTGTTGATAGTTATTGCTCCTGTTAGTTGATCTTGTTGGTTCTTATTGATTGGTGCCTCTCCGTTGACTGGTAAAATGTCTGAGCAGAAGAAGGATTCAGATTCTGGTACTGTATCTAGCACTAGTTCTACTCTTGTTGGTAGCTTATCTGGTGGTTCTTGGTCTCGCGACAGGCGCCCTATTACCTCCACCCCATTAAATGGGGGCAATTATGTTCTTTGGGCTAAAGCCGTTGAAGTGTATTATATGGGTCAATCCGAGGACTCCTATTTGATTGATGATGCTCCTGCTACTACTGATGAACCAACATATAGGGCATGGAAAGCTATTGATGCCCATATTCGTTCCGAGTTATGGAATAGTATGATTGAACAAGTTGCTAGTACTCTAATGTTCTGTGATACTGCTAAAGAGGTGTGGACCCAGGCAAAAGAATTGTATTCAGGTGTCGACAATCTCCGTCGCACATATGACCTTCATCGGTCTTTCTTTGCTATAACTCAGGGTGATGATTCTTTTGAAGATTATTATGCTAAGTTTCGGTGCATTTGTAATGAATTGGATATTTGTGAGCCACTTTCTACTGATATTCAGGTTATGCGGCGCCAGCGTGACCGTATGAGGGTCACTCGGTTTCTCTCCGGTGCATCATCAAACTTTGGTCCTGTGGGTAATCAGATTTTAGGGACTCGTGACTTACCTCCTCTCAGTGAGGTTTTCAGTCGTCTCCGTCAGTCATCATCTATTTCTGCCCCGACTCCTGACCGTTCTGCTTTAACTTCCGCTGTTTCTGATAGCTCTGTGTTCTCAGTCAGCCGTGGTCGTGCTCGCGGCAGTGATTCTAGGTTTAAAGGTCGTGGCCGCGATTTTGGAATACATGGCCGTGGTTCTGTTGGCCGTACAGATACTGTTATCGGTGGTCGAGGTGATCGTACATTTAGTCGAGGTGGCCGCACGATAGGGGGAGGCCGTGGTCGCGGCCGTGGTGCTCGGTTGTGTACTTACTGTGGGGGGACCAATCATTGGGTGGACACATGTTATGAGTTGTATGGTTTTCCTCAAGCTCATCAGGCCACTGTCTCTGAGGATACTGGACAGTTTGCTCAATCTTCTACCGATAGTTTGGTTATTTCAGCTGATGAGTACCAGCGCTTATTGTCATTTCAGAATACGACAGGATCTTCCGCTGCTACGCTTGCTCAGACCGGTCCATCTATTGCTTGTGTTGCCTCCTCTTCTTCCTCTCCTTGGGTTATTGACTCGGGAGCTACGGATCATATGACTGGTACACCTGTTTTCCTTTGTGATCGACAGCCAGTTGGTAGATCATCTCATGTTACCTTAGTTGATGGATCTACCACTGCTGTTATTGGTTTGGGTTCAGTTCCTGTCTCTTCCTCTCTTACATTGACATCTGTATTACATGTTCCTCGTTTCCCATTTAATCTTATGTCTGTAAGCCGTCTTACAAAATCTTTAAATTGTTCCGTTACATTTCTTCCTCATGGTTGTGTTTTTCAGGATCTCACGACGGGGAAGAAGATTGGTGGGGGCATTGAGCGAGGTGGCCTCTATTACTTGACAGTGTCTCAACCTGTTGCCCTTCAGACATCAAAGTCTCCATATCAACAGCACTGTCGTCTTGGTCATCCCTCTCTTAAGAGTTTGCAGCGACTTGTGCCCTCGTGTCGTTCCATTAATAAGTTGGTTTGTGAAGTTTGTGAGTTTAGTAAACATCGTCGAGTCAGTTTTTATCCTAGGGTTGAGCGTCGTGCGTTGCGTCCTTTTCAATTAGTTCATTCAGACATTTGGGGGCCTATTCATGTGCCTAGTATTTCTGGTTTTCAGTATTATGTTATTTTTGTGGATGATTTTTCTCGTATCACTTATCTTTATCTAATGAAAGAGAGATTTGAATTGAAATCTGTTTTTAAATCCTTTTACATGCAGATTAAGAATCAGTTTGATACGTGCATTAAGACATTTCGTTCAGATAATGCCCGTGAATATTTTCATAGTACCCTTTCTCAATTTTTTGATGATCATGGCATTATTCACCAATCGTCTTGCTCTCGGACTCCACAACAAAATGGAGTAGCTAAGCGCAAGATTCGGCACTTGTCTGAAGTTATGCGTGCCTTATTATTTCAAATGCAGGTTCCTAAGTCATATTGGAGCGACGCTGCCCTCACTGCCTGTTACTTAGTCAATCGCATGCCCTCTACGGTCCTAGGTGGTCAGGTTCCCCATACGGTCTTATTTCCTGATCGGCCTCTCCATTCCTTACCTCCTCGAGTTTTTGGGTGCACCTGTTATGTCCATGCTATTGACCCTGATAGGAGTAAACTTGACCCTCGGTCTTTTCGGTGTATTTTTCTGGGATACTCACACACTCAAAAAGGGTATCGATGTTACTCTCCTACTTTATGTCGTCACTTTGTCTGTGCTGATGTCACGTTTAATGAGTCTTTGCCATATTACTCAGCTCCTATTACTACCAATGACCTCCTTACCCTAGAGTCTGTGTTACCTATGGCTATTCCAATTGGCACTATACCAAATCGTTTGCAGGTTTATGTTCGGCGTTCCCCTGTACCAACACCACCCCAGCCTCCAGCACCAACCCAGCCTCCATATACAGAACACTCCTCGCTTGCCGAACCGTCTTCGCCAGCACCTCCGTCTTCTCCCCCGTCGCCAGATCCGCCTGCTCCTCGCTATCCGACTCGTGAGAATCGCCACCCGCCTGTAAAATATGGTTTTTCTAATTGTTCTCGCACTTCTCATCCTCTTTCTCAGGTTATCTCCTATGATCATCTATCTCCATCTCTTCGTGCTTTCACTACTACTGTCTCCTCTGTTTTTGTTCCTAACACTATTCAGGAGGCATTATCACGGTCTGAGTGGCGGCAAGCTATGGAAGATGAAATGTCTGCTCTTCATAATAATGGCACGTGGGAGTTGGTTACTCTTCCTACTGGTCAAACTACTGTCGGTTGTCGTTGGGTCTATACTGTCAAGTACCTTCCTGATGGCACTGTTGAGCGCCACAAAGCCCGTTTGGTTGCCAAAGGGTACACCCAGACTTATGGTGTTGATTATTCAGAAACGTTCTCTCCCGTTGCCAAGCTTGGTTCTGTGCGCATTCTTATTTCTCTTGCTGCTAATCTTGGTTGGCCGTTGTTCCAACTCGACGTCAAAAATGCCTTTCTCCATGGCGATCTCCAGGAGGAAGTCTACATGGAGCAACCACCTGGGTTTGTTGCTCAGGGGGAGAATCATAAGGTATGTCGTCTTCGCAAAGCACTTTATGGACTTAAGCAATCTCCTAGAGCGTGGTTCAGCAAGTTTAGTGATGCAGTTATGAAGTTTGGCATGTGTCGAAGTCAATCAGACCACTCTGTATTCTCCCTTATGTCGGCTCGAAGGAAAGTATTGCTCATTGTCTATGTAGATGACATTATTATTACTGGAGATGATCAAAAAGGGATTGATGAGCTAAAACAGTTCTTACATAGTCAGTTCCACACTAAAGACTTGGGTAAGCTGAGATATTTCTTAGGCATTGAGGTAGCGAGGTCCAAGGATGGGATCAGTCTATCCCAGAGGAAATATGTGTTGGATATTCTAGAGGAGACAGGTTTATTGGGAGCTAGATCTGTGGAGACTCCAATGGATCCTAATGTGAAACTCTGCATTGATCAGGGGGAGGTATTTCCTCGTCCAGACCAGTATCGTCGATTGGTTGGTAGGTTGAATTATCTTACCAATACACGTCCTGATATCTCATTTGCTGTTAGTACCGTGAGTCAGTTTATGTCTGCTCCTTGTCTTCCACATTGGGAAGCTTGTATTCGCATTGTTAAGTACCTTAAGGCTCATCCTGGACGCGGTTTGTTTTACCGTTCTAATGGTCATTTTCGTGTTGAGGCATTTACGGATGCAGATTGGGCAGGGTCACCTTCTGACAGGCGTTCAACAACTGGTTATTGTACTTTCGTTGGTGGCAACCTAGTTACTTGAAAGAGTAAGAAGCAAACTGTTGTTGCAAGGTCTAGTGCAGAGGCTGAGTACCGTGCTATGGCTCATACCACATGTGAGATTGTTTGGCTGAGATCCTTTCTTGAGGAGCTGGGATTTCAGATGCAATTACCCATTCCGTTGTATTATGATAATCAGGCAGCAATTCACATTGCATCCAATCCGGTATTTCATGAGAGGACTAAGCATATTGAAGTTGATTGTCATTTGGTGCGCGAGAAGTTAGTTGGTGGTGTGATAGCTACTCCCTTTGTGTCTACAGGTGCTCAGTTAGCTGACGTGTTTACTAAGTCATTGTTCAAGCCCCGGTTAGAGTTGTTATGTAACAAGCTGGGACTTTGTGATATTTACTCTCCAGCTTGAAGGGGAGTGTTAGAGTATTGTCAGGCTTATGTTAGTCCCACATTGGTTAATTATCTCATTGTAATGAGTATCTCATAATATAAATAAAGTCTTTGTGTGTTAGGGTATCTTAACAACCCTAAAAACTTTTCCCATTTCTCTCTCTTTCTAACAACAGGTACCATACCAAAAAAATGGTACAATACCGTACCAGTACATCCATAAGGTATCGGAGCACACCAAAGCTGTACAATACCGTACGAGTACATCCATACGGTACCATACCACACCAAAATGGTACAATACCCTACAAGTACATCCATACGGTACCATAACACACCAAAACGATACAATACCGTACGAGTACATCGTTACCGTACTAAACCACATTAAAACAGTACAATACCGTACGAGTTCATCCATACGGTACAATGGCACACCAAAATGGTACAAAAGCGTATGAGTACATCCATACGGTACCATACAACAAAAAAATGGTACAATACCGTATAAGTATATCAATAAGGTACCATAGTACACCAAAACAGTACAATACCGTATGATTACATCCATACGGTACCATACCACACAAAAACGGTACAATGCCTTACGAGTACATCCATACGGTACCATAACACAACAAAATTGTACAATACCGTACGAGTACATCCTTACCGTACTAAACCACATTAAAACAGTACAATACCGTACGAGTTCATCCATACGGTACAATGGCACACCAAAACGGTACAAAAGCGTATGAGTACATCCATACGGTACCATACCACAAAAAAATGGTACAATACCGTATAAGTACATCCATATGGTACCATAGTACACCAAAAGAGTACAATACCATATGAGTACATACATACGGTACCATACCACACAAAAACGGTACAATGCCCTACGAGTACATCCATACGGTAGCATAACACACCAAAACGGTACAATACCGTACGAGTACATCAATACCGTACCTAACCACATTAAAGCGGTCTAATACCATACGAGTGCATCCATACGGCACCATACCACACCAAAAAGGTACAATACCCTACGAGTACATCCATACGATACAGTAACACACCAAAATGGTAGAATACCCTATGAGTACATCCATACGGTACCATAACACACCAAAACGGTACAATACTGTACAAGTACATCCATACAGTACCATACCACACCAAAATGGTACAATACCCTATGAGTACATCCATACGGTACCATAACACATGAAAACGGTAAAATAGCGTACGAGTACATCCATACGGTAACATACCACAACAAAATGGTACAATACCGTACCTGTACATCCATAAGGTACCCGAGCACACCAAAGCTATACAATACCGTACGAGTACATCCATACGGTACCATACCACACCAAAATGGTACACTACCCTACGAGTACATCCATACGGTACCATAATAAACCAAAACGGTACAATACCGTACGAGTACATCCATACGGTACCATACCACACCAAAATGGTACACTACCCTACGAGTACATCCATACGGTACCATATCACACCAAAATGGTAGAATACTGTATGAGTACATCAATACCGTACCAAACCACTTTAAAACGGTCCAATACCGTACGAGTGCATCCATACGGCACCATACCACACCAAAATGGTACAATACCCTACGAATACATCCATACGGTACCATACCACACCAAAATGGTACGATACCCTATGAGTACATCCATACGGTACCATAAGACATGAAAACGGTAAAATAGCGTACGAGTACATCCATACGGTGTCATACCACAACAAAATGGTACAATAACGTACCAGTACATCCATCAGGTATCAGAGCACACCAAAGCTGTACAATACCGTACGAGTACATCCATACGGTACCATACCAAACCAAAATGGTACAATACCCTACGAGTACATCCATATGTTACCAAAACACACCAAAATGGTACAATACCGTACAAGTACATCAATACAGTACCAAACCACATTAAAACGGTCCAATACCGTATGAGTGTATCCATATGACACCATATCACACCAAAATAGTACAATACCTACGAGTACATCCATACGGTACCATAACACACCAAAACGGTACAATACTGTACAAGTACATCCATACAGTATCATACCACACCAAAATGGTACAATACCCTATGAGTACATCCATACGTTACCATAACACATGAAAATGGTAAAGTAGCGTACGAGTACATCCATACGGTACCATACCACAACAAAATGGTACAATACCATAGCAGTACATCCATAAGGTACCTGAGCACACCAAAGCTATACAATACCGTACGAGTACATCCATACGGTACCATACCACACCAAAATGGTACAATACCCTACGAGTACATCCATACGGTACCATAATACACCAAAATGGTACAATACCGTACGAGTACATCCTTACCGTACTAAACCACATTAAAACAGTACAATACCGTACGATTTCATCCGTACGGTACAATGGCACACCAAAACAGTACAAAAGCGTATGAGTACATCCATACGGTACCATACCACAAAAAAATGGTACAATACCGTATAAGTACATCCATAAGGTACCATAGTACACCAAAAGAGTACAATACCGTATGAGCACATCCATACGGTACCATACCACACAAAAATGGTACAATGGCCTACGAGCAAATCCATACGGTACCATAACACATCAAAACGGTACAATACCATACGAGTACATCAATACCGTACCTAACCACATTAAAACGGTCTAGTACCATACGAGTGCATCTATACGGCACCATACCACACCAAAAAGGTACAATACCCTACGAGTACATCCATACGGTACCATAACACTCCAAAATGATACAATACCCAATGAGTACATCCATACGGTAGCATAACACACCAAAATGGTACAATACTGTACAAATACATCCATATAGTACCATACCACACCAAAATGGTACAATACCCTATGAGTACATCCATACGGTACCATAACACAAGAAAACAGTAAAATAGCGTACGAGTACATCCATACGGTACAATACCATACGAATACATTCCAACGGTACCATACCCCACCAAGATGGTACAATACCGTACGAGTACTTTCGTACAGTACCATACCACACCAAAATGGTACAATATTGTATGAGTACATCCCTACTGTACCAAACCACACCAAAACGTTACAATACCGTACGAGTACTTCCGTACGGTACCATAGCGCACCAAAACGGTACAATACCGTACGAGTACTTCCGTACCGTACCATACGACACCAAAACGGTACAATAGCGTAAGAGTACATCCCTACTGTACCAAACCACACCAAAATGGTATAATACCGTACGAGTATTTCCGTATGGTACCATAGCGCAACTAAACGGTACAATGCCGTACGAGTACTTCCGTACGGTACCATACAACACCAAAGGGGTACAATACCGTACGAGGACATCCCTACTATACCAAACATCACCAAAACGGTACAATACCGTACGGTACCATACCGCACCAAAACGGTACAATAGCGTACGAGTACATCCCTAGTATACCAAACCACACGAAAATGGTACAATACCGTACGAGTACCATACCGCACCAAAAAGGTACAAAAGCGTACGAGTACATCTCTACTATACCAAACCACACCAAATTTGTACAATACCGTACGAAAGTATACCGTATGAGTACTTTCGTACGGTACCATACGACATTACAACGGTACCATACGACATTACAACAGTATAATATACGACGAGTACATCCCTACTGTACCAAACCACACCAAAACGGTACAATACCGTACGAGTACTTCCGTACGGTACCATTCCGCACCTAAACGGTACAATGCCGTACGAGTACTTCCGTACGGTATCATACGACACCAAAATGGTACAATAGCATACGAGTACATCCCTACTGTACCAAACCACACCAAGATGGTACAATACCGTACGACTACTTCCGTACGGTACCATAGCACACCAAAACGGTACAATACCGTACAAGGACATCCCTACTGTACCAAACATCAACAAAATGGTATAATACCGTACGAGTGCTTCCGTATGGTACCATACCGCACCAAAATGGTACAATAGCGTACGAGTACATCCCTACTATACCAAACCGCATGAAAACGGTACAATACCGTACGAGTACTATACCGCACCAAAAAGGTACAAAAGCGTACGAGTACATCTATACTATACCAAACCACACCAAAACAGTACAATACCGTACGAGTACTTCCGTACAGTACCATACGACATCAAAACGGTACAATACCGGACGAGTACATCCCTACTGTACCAAACCAAACCAAAACGGTACAATACCTCACGATTACTTCCGTACGGTAGCATACGACACCAAAACGGTACAATACTGTACGAGTACATCCCTACGGTATCATACCACACCAAAATGGTACAATATCGTACTAGTACTTTCGTTTGATACCATACCACACCAAACGGAACAATACCGTACGAGTACTTTCGAACGGTACCATAGCACACCAAAACGGTACAATACCGTACGAGTACTTCCGTACGGTACCATACCGCACCAAAACGGTACAATAGCGTACGAGTACATCCCTACTATACCAAACCACACCAAAAGGGAACAATACAGTACGAGTACTTCAGTACGGTACCATACCGCACCAAAACGGTACAATAGCGTACGAGTACATCCCTACTATACCAAACCACACCAAAACGGTACAATAGCGTATGAGTACATCCCTACTATACCAAACCACACCAAAACGGTACAATACCGTACGAGTACTTCCGTACGGTACCATACCACATCGAAATGGTACAATACCGTACGAGTACTTCCGTACGGTACCATACCACACCAAAATGGTAGAATACCGTACGAGTACATCCCTACGTTACCATACCATACCAAAACGGTACAATACCCGTACGAGTACATCCCTACTGTACCAAACCACAATAAAACGGTGCAATACCGTACGAGTACTTTCGTACGGTACCATACCACACAAAAATGGTACAATATCGTACGGGTACATCCCTACTATACCAAACCACAAAAAAATGTTACAATACAGCAGGAGTACTTTCGTATGGTACCATACCGCACAAAAATGGTACAATAGCGTACGAGTACATCCCTACTGTACCAAACCACACCAAAATGGTACAATACCGTACGAGTACTTCCGTACGGTACCATACGACACCAAAATGGTACAATACCGTACGAGTACATCCCTACTGTACCAAACCAAACCAAAACGGTACAATACCGTACGATTACTTCCGTACGGTACCATACGACACCAAAACGGTACAATACCGTACGAGTACATCCCTACGGTACCATACCACACCAAAAAGGTACAATACCATACGAGTACATTCGTACGGTACCATACCACACCAAAATGGTACAATATCGTATGAGTACATCTCTACTGTAACAACCCACACCAAAACGGTACAATACCGTACGAGTACTTCCGTACGGTACCATTGTGCACCAAAACGGTACAATACCGTACGAGGACATCCCTACTGTACCAAACCTCACTAAAATGGTACAATACCGTACGAGTACTTCCGTACCGTACCCTACCACACCAAAACAATACAATACCGTACGAGTACTTTCGTATAGTACCATACCGCACCAAAATGGTACAATACCGTACGAGGACATCCCTACTGTACCAAACCACACCAAAATGGTACAAATACCGTACGAGTACTTCCGTACGGAACCATACTGCATTGTGGGCTACCACAGCCCCGGGTGAGATCGGGGCGACTCGAAAAACACATATCGCTCCGGCTGATCGATTTGAAAAAATTTTGAAGTGTCGCCACCCGGATTTGTGGTTCGCCACCCGAGAAACAGTTTTCGATTTGAAAATTGATCGATTTGAATTGAAAACCAGAGATCATTCGAGGATTCGGAAGCCATGTTACGAGAGGGGAAGGGTTTTACGGCACCCCCCTCGCCCGTCGCGATGTCGATCTCTACTAAACGTTTGTGGGATATTACAAATGGATTTTGTTTCGTTAAACACGTAGCAGGTATCCGCAGGTATGGCAAATAGGAGGTGTATGCTGGTGCTTGTGTACAAGGAGTGATGAAATGATGACGGACACATGCATGATGGCAAAGCTGTATAAACTGCTACTGGCTTCACTCTCGAGCGCTTGAGAGTACTCTCGAGCGCTTGGGAGTTCTACTGACCAAATCCTACAGAGTTTGTTAGCCAAAAATAGGATGCCAAATAACAGTGTATGCTTGTGCACATGTATAGGGGGGATTTATGTGATGAAAGACAGCAAGGTAACAGAAAATGAAACACTGCTCACTGGCTTCACTCTCGAGCGCTCGAGATCACTCTCGAGCGCTTGAGAGTGTCTGAACCCCACCTGCACATTCTGTTAGTACTGACAAAACATAATGTAAAGACTGCAAAATGAAATACTATTAAGCAGACCACTGGCTCAGCAGAGGACTTGAAAGACTGAGATAAGACCTCAAATTTTCAAGTCATGTATCCTTGCCATTGCACGAACAGATCTACAATTTAAAAGAGCAAATTACACAGCCATGCATGCAGAAGCTCAGAAAGCACAGAAAATTGGGAAAGTGAAATGCAAAGGCATGCATGCACTCCCGAGCGCTTGGGAATATCTTTGAGCGCTTGGGAGTGAGCTGCATGCCAACTTACTCTCAAATAGAAAATGGCACCACTTCGTTATGCAAACACCCTTATTTAAATTTTTAACAAGAGAAGATCTTATTTTTAACTTAGGAAAACTTTATTCTTACTTGATATTCATAAGAAACATTTTTGTTTTAGAAGAAACAATGATCTTCTGTATCTGCATGCCAGAGTAAAACCATTTTATTTAAAAGTGCACTTCACCCCCAGCCTGCTGCTTACCAAAATGCCATGCATGGGACTGGAAACAGTCCCGAGCGCTCTGGAGCACTCTTGAGCACTCGAGAGTATTTCTAGTAGGGGTTTTGGGAAAATATTATTCATTCATGGACTCTTTGCTCTTGCTTTTTTCATTAAGGTCTTCCAACCATGCACCCAGCATTAAGGGCTGGGACAGGCTGAGAAACCCCCCTCAGAAGGGAGAACAACCTCTTGATTTGAACCAAGGATAGAAATATTTCTACTTTTGCTTGACACTTTGCTCCTTGGATGGTTGTGAAAGGTGAATGTAGAGTGAAAAAGACAAGAGATCAGAAGCTAAGAGTGTTCTCGATTTCTTGCCCTTTTCCTTGATGATTTTGAAAAAAACCTTTGAAGTTGGGGAAGAAGTTTGAGTTTGAAAGCTTTTTCCCTTGAACAAGAGAGAGAAAAGAGGAGGGGTTTAGAGAGAGAACTTTTCATCCCTTCATTCAGCAGAAGAACCAGGTATATATAGAGCATATAACCCATGGTTTTGAAAAATGAAATGATTTTGAAAAAAATCCTTTTTTAAAGAAAGAAATCTTCAGCTGATATCCTCTCTGACTGAGGTTGAGTGTTGACTCACCTCAGCCAGTTCAAAGGGAATGCAATGATGGCTTGCATGGATAGTGGGAATCTTTTTCACCCATTGGGCACTGGGAGAGATCTCGAGCGCTCGGGAGTGGTGTCGAGCTCTTGGGACTGTATTCTCTAGCGCTCAAGAGTGAGCCAGTGCCAGTGGTTTTTGGAAAATAGTTTGGAGCGCTTAGGACAGCTTCCAAGCGCTTGGGAATTATTTTGACCATTTCCTTTTTAAATCCTTTAAGGAGCAACGTCTCAATTGGTACATGGCTTGTTTTGATCCATATTCATCATTGGGGAGTCTCAGAGCCACAAATTAAGGAAATTTGACAAGTCCAAATTGGGGTGTCTACAGTTGCCCCTCTTTGGACGGCGCTTGGCATCATGTTTGGATGCGAGTGTCGCCCAAAGATCGAGACAACCCAATTCGAGCCAAATCAAATCCTCAATTTACGAATCAAATGCAAATAGAAAGTATAAAAGCACTCAATGCATGAGGTCATGTCTTTTCAGACTGCCTAAGTACCCCGTTTGTAGGGATCAGACCAGCGTAGTTCTTTGGGGCAAATGCAAACACGTGTGATGCATGCATTGGAAAGAGATCGACAAATGCTTCGACAATGATAGAGACAAGAACCGGGGCCCATCCGTTACTCCGTTCGGTGGACAAAATGATGAAAGAAGTATCACGTGCTGGGTAAAACTTCTTGCGAGTACATCGACAATTGCAGAATTTAAAATTTTTTTATCGACTGCTATGCAGGATATTTTGGGGCAAACGAGGATGATCCAGAATGGATCACAAAACAAAATCCGCCATCGGTTGCTTTGTCTCGACTCGAACTTAAACAGGACTGAGATTAATTTTGTAAAAATTCTTGAATGACAATGATCATTAATCAAGGTGAAAATGCATGAGCTCGCGAAGAGTAATAAAAAGAGTCAAGCACTGGTGACTCACTCCCGAGCGCTTGGGAATGGTCTCGAGCGCTCGGGACCGTCGCTGGGGACCACCGACCCTTCATCTTCTTCTTTGATTTGGGGGTTAAAACTCTGGTTCTCGAGCGCTCGAGAACCAGACTGACGGCCGCTCTTACCTTCTTGACTGCTCTCACTCTCCCACTCTCGATCCTCTCTCAAGCCTCTCGCTCTCTCACTCACGACTCTCTCAGCCCTCTCACTCTCGATCCTTTCTCAGCTCTCTCACTCACGACTCTCTCTCTCTCTTGATCCTGCAATGGCGAGGGGGGACGAAGACATGGTGGTCGGCGGCGACGAAGAGATGGAGGCCGCCGGTCAAGAGATCGGGATTGGTGCCACAATGGTGGCAGCCGAGGGGGAAGGTGGCGGTCCAGGGGCGGAGCCCAGCAGCGGGGATGCTACAGTCGGTGCCCCTGTGGTGGCGGCCGCTGGTGACCAGAGAGCGGCGGCCATCGTCGGTGGTGGTGCAGAGGTGGCAGTAGCAAGGGGTTCCGGTAGCGGGGACGGAGGTTCGGACAGGCCTCTCACCCTTGCCGTGGAGGAGTTGCTTGTGGCTGCCGAGCGGGCGAGTGACGGGGGACCAGCTGACCTTGGGGGCGAGGAGGTTATCGTTGGGTAGTTCAGCGAGATGGCGATGCTGAGGACGGCGACGGCGTTGGAGCTGAGGAGTGGGGATAACGAGATTGGGTCCTCACGCCCTGTTCCCTTCGTGGACGGGGACTTCTTAGATGGCGTGGAGCCTCGGGGTGTCTTGGACGCGCTCGGTCTCGACTCCGTGGTCGCCGCGGTGCTGAGGGATGCTAGCACGCCTGAGGACCGGGCTTCGGCGTCGCTCTTGGGGGCTCTGCTGAGCGGAGCGGGCTCGGGCACTCCGGAGGTGGTTGTACCGGAGGCGGAGGAGTTGGGAGGGGATAGGGTGGATGCCGAAGCGGCTGCTAAGGTGCGGGTTACCGCGGTAGACGAGGCGAAAGCCTACCTGGAGGAGCGGCGAGCCTACCTGGCGAGGGAGCAGCCCGAGTTCACTCCGGCTACTTATGCTCCTCGACTGCACTTCTTTGAGCCTGTGGGGATGACGACTTACGTCCCCGGCCGCGCCGACTATCCTGAGGAGATGCTCCTCCGGGATAGAGCTTCACACATCTCCTCTGGGTGGACTACGGTGAGCTTCTGATCACTGTTTTTTTTGAATTTCGCAATTTACTTCGAATTTTATTTCCTGCTTTGAGATCTAATGCTATTTCTTGCTTTGTTGAAACAGTGCACGACGGACATGTGCGGCCACGGGGGCTCAGCCAGCTCACTGGCGCACTTCAGGGCTTTGCCTGAGAGGGTGCGAGCACTGGTGGAGGCAGCAGGGTTCGGACCCTTCGTACAGCTGCTGACGGTGGTGAGGGTGGATCGGGCTGTGCTTACAGCGCTGGCGGAGAGGTGGTGGGACACCACCAACACCTTCCACTTCCAGTTCGGGGCGATGACAGTGACGCCCCTCGATTTCGCAGCGATCACAGGGCTCAGGGTTGGCGGAGACCCGATCCCCTACGACTCGAGCCTGGTGCTGGACAACGCGGCTCTGAAGTGGTTCCTTGGGCGCGTGCCACGCCACAGCGGAGGGATGGCAACTTACGGGCAGTTCGTGGAGTACTGGGACCATGAGCCCGCGACTGACGAGGAGGCGGCCCAGATGGCCCGGGCGTACCTGCTATACCTAATCGGGGCTTCTCTGTTCTCGAACAGGCGTAGTCGGGTGCACCTGTGCTACCTAGCGGGTTTGGTGGACCTGGGACAGGCGGGGCGCTTCGATTGGGAAGGTGCTGCTCTGTGCACACTCTACTGTCTCCTTGGAGCTGCTTCTCGCGGGGTCGGAGACACAGTTGGAGGGTATTGGCGAGTGTTCGAGGTATGATTTTGAATTGTTGTTTTCGAATTGCTTTCGACTGCTTTTTGACTTGAATTATGCATTTGAGATTGATTTGACTTGAATTATGAAATTTGCAGCTTTGGACTTATGAGGTTCTTGGGATGTTCCCGTCCGAGAATACTTGTACGGACCCGAACCTTCTTCCACGCGGCTTAGCCTGGGGTAAGGCGTACCGGAGGGTGAAGGAGCGACGAGGAGAGGTGATGACTTTCCGGCGCTGGCTGGATAACCTGACAGGGGTCATGGTACGATCGACATCTCTTGCTTTTCTTCCATCAAACTTTTCAAAGAGTAGACTTATGAATGGATCCCAAAATTTGAATTGCAGGTTCACTGGGACCGGTGGGCAAGGATGGAGGCTGACTTCCTTCTGAGGAGTCGGGAGGTGACGCAGAGCAGGGTCCTGCTGGATTGCCCTCTGGGCTGGCAGTGGTACCTGGGGGATCGAGTGACTCGACAGTCACTTGGTCTTCCAGCATTCGTGGTTCCCGGGTTGCTTCCTCCATGCGTGCAGAGGACTGAGTCCTACACTCGTGCTGAGCTTGAGCTGTTCACCGTGCCGGACACGGATCTGGAGAGGCACCTGCGACGCTCCTTGGACTATGCTGCTTATACGGATCGGTACTTGGCGAGGAGCCTGGGGGTGGAGGAGGAGTTCGAGAGACGGGTAGCCGGAGTGGGAGCTTGGAGGGACGAGGGCGAAGCGCCAAGCCGTGGTGGTCGCTATGCACGGGGTCGAGGACGAGGTGCTAGAGCCTCCGATGGTGGGCGAGGTGCAGGCGTTGGAGGTAGGGGAGAGGGGAGCACGAGGGTCCCAGAGACCGGTGAGACTTCAGCACCACCGGAGTTGTCGACGCTGAAGTGGACTACAGGCGTGACGAGTTCGTCGGGCGCACGGGAGGTGATTGACGCCACGTCTCCCACAGCCGCCGATGCGGTTTCCCCTCTCAGGTATAAACGATATTTCTATTTGCTTTGTATATTGATCACCCCCTGCTTGTATATTCTGAATCTTGGATCATTCTGCAGGTGCCGCGAGAGTGGGCTGAGCAGGCCGTGATGCTAATGGTGGGGATGCGCCACCTCTTGAAGGACTGTGCTAAGGGGAGAGTCCTTCAGACGAGACCTGCCCCTGTGACCGCTTCTCTTGCTGCCGCCTAGGTACGACATGCACACATATCCCACCTTTTGATTTGAGCAAAATTATGTTCGAATATGCATAAAATGAGAAAATGTTTGTGATATGCAGGTGCAGCCACGACGTTCAGCTAGGATGCGTTCGCGAGGTACCATGAGCCCTCCCGTGCCTGCCAGCACGCAAGGTTGGGGTGCAGGACGTGCGCCACGGCCTGCGGTAGGCGCGGGACGGTTCGAGGTATTGCCTCGGGAGGCGTCTCAGCGGAGACCAGCTCGCGTGGAGCCGGAGGAATCAAAGGAGGAGACAGAGGAGGGAATGGGGGAGTCCTCTGAGTCACATGTCTTAGGGATGTCGGACTCGAGTACTGCTTCTGGCCCTTCTGATGACGACGGTGACGACGAGCCTGAAAGTTCCGAGTCCGCGGGACCACAACAGAAGAGAATTCGACGGGTCTGAGCCTCGGGTTTTGCTTTGCCAGTTTTACCTTGCACATAGGCCTGTGTGCCATCGTAGTAGTAGATTTCGGGCCTGCGTGCCTCAATTTTGTTCGGGCCTGCGTGCCCCGGTAGTCAGGATTTGGGCGTGTGTTTGCCCCAGTTTTTGTACCTCCTTCTTCGCTCATTGTAAACATCATGTTCATTTATGAGAATTCGCACTTTATTCTTTTATTCGTTTGCACTGCTATTACAGAATTGTATTTTATGAAATATGTTCGTCTAGCTTTGAAAGAATGTAAAGAGTACGCGAATTTCGACCGATACTCTCAAAGTGAGGAATAAAACTCGACATCAACACCAAATGACAAACGATCGACCATGAATTTTAGATTTAAGGGCTTTTGATCGTAATGGGGTGCGCTGCGCGGTTGACAATGAGTGTTTTGACTCGAGGGGACGGGGAGAATCACCCAAAGTGTTTTTGACATTCGACGCTCGTATTTAAAATGATGATTTTGGTAAGACCGAATGATGAAAGCTTGAACTAAGGGTGCTGACACGCCTTTGGGGCGCGTCAAACAGTCATCGAGACCCATCACGGCTCGAGCGCGTCGCTTGATTCGACCAAATGCCCTAAATGCGGACCCCGACATGCTCAGGGAGTGAAAACTTTGGAAAAACTTATGACTTTTCACGTAACACACTTGAATACTCGACAAACAATATGGATAGAACTGCTGTACCCTTTAGACAACTGCTGGGAATTGTCAAACTTTCATTGTTGTATGGAAGCCAAAATGGGGGAATTAGAATCTGCTGAAAAACAGCAGAACTCTGGAGCGCTCGAGAGTAGTCTCGAGCGCTTGGGACACCACTCCCGAGCGCTCGGGACTTCTGTCATGGACTGCCCCCCTGCTGTTTCCCAATGCCACTTGTTGGCTGTCCTTTGTTATTTTCATCTGCTCGCACGTTTTCAATGTACTTGAATGGCTTCGTACTAGCTACTCCCCCAGAATAGAATGGCTTCCCAAAGCTTGACTTGTGGTTTTTCCAACATTTTCCAAGTTTCCAAAGTTTGAATTTTGAAAAGATTTTGAAAATGATAAACTTGATGAGTTTCAAGGCTGGTGGGGAAGTGGTGTTGCCCACTTTAAGCTTCTATAAATACCAGGCTCTCCTTTGGTAAGCCATTCACACTCCATTTCATCATTTCCCTTCAAAAATCCATTCTTTCCATCACCATGCTAAACCAAGCCTTACTTCGCCCTTGGTTGGATAGTCTTGAAGGCATCGACTGGCTGAACTTCCGAGGGCATCGGCTTCACGCCCTAAGATATCTTCGAGAGGTTGCAATTCATCCCGTCTTGCTGCACGCGGCGGCACGCTTTTGGGATCCGGAGGTGCATGTCTTTCGCTTCGGTTCTCAAGAACTATGCCCCACCGTCGAGGAGTTTCATGCTTATCTCGAAAGCCATGACTCTGCTGAGCCGGTTGTTCCCATGATCAGGGAGAGCATGAAGAATATTCTGAAGACAAAGCTGGGTGTTAGTGGTAACGCCGCCGAGTTTCTTACTCGAGGTAATGCCATTAACATCGTGCAGTTGTACGAGAGGTTCAGCCCACCTGGGGACTTGACAGATTTCGAGCACTAAGGTCGCAGGATGATGGCTTGTTGCATTTGCCTCCTGGCGGCCTTCTTGTTGGTTCCGTCCGTTGGTCAGCCCAATTCCTTGCTGGTGGGGGTTGCTGCTCAGATTGAGGCTCGTAAGGATGTTGCGCCATTGGTTCTCGCTGAAACCTTGATGGGGTTAGATGCTGTCCATGCTGGTTGCACAAGGGTTTTTGGTGGTAGCCTGCTGTTGTTGCAGGCGAGGGACCTCACTCAGCTCCCCTTTTTCTATTTCCCTCATTCATTTTACCTCGACACTCGGTTCAGGCTTTATCTGGCCCCTTACTTGTTTTCTCTCTTTTTGACAGATGTGGCTTTGCGACAAATTAAGTCTGTTGACATCCCCAGTCAATGATTGGTGGTATTGCGCAAGTGGATGGAACCGTCCCTTTCGAGTGATGTATGGGAGTGAAGATGATTGGGCTGATTTCCTTGCTTCTGCAGAGGAAGATGACATTGCTTGGCGGTGCCATTGGCTGAGGCTTCCTGTTATGACTATTGGCAACATGGGCTCGACACATGTGTTTGTGGCTGGCTTGACAGGCTTCTCCTTCTACTCACCCTTCCGTGTTCTCCGTCAGCTCGGACTTAGCCAGGAGGTGCCGCAACCGGGTTCTGAAATGCTTCGTCTCCCTCCCTTCAACATTCCGGGCCTTCGGAGTTACACTCGGTCGTGGGGGACTCATATGACCGAGCCAAGTGACCCACTGTTTTCTATTGCTTCGACCGGAAGGTACCGCAAATGGCTAAGGAGGGATGTGAAAGCAATGATGGGTTGACTGCTTACTTTACCAGACTTTGAAATAAAAAGTGTGCTTTGATTTTGTGCTTTTTCATTTTCATGCTCAACTTGTAATGAAGAAGTGATCTGAATAAAATCGACTGATTAAGGGTTTCCCCCTTTCGGTTCATTTGATCACATGCGGCTCTGAAAAGCGTTTTGGATTTGTCAATTTGGACTTGATTTAAGATCGGACTTTGATATTTGAGGAATTAGGACCGAATCTCGGGATGAGATTGCCTACGTATCCCTCGTAAAAGAGAATCAGGCCCGTATGTAGTTCAGGCTACGGGTTCACTCGGGTATTGACACTCTCCTTTTGCGCTCTAAATTTTGCCTAGTACCGCCCTTTCGGGTTTTCGGTCTAGCAAGCTTTTCTTTGATTATTTGCCTTAACTTTTGCCTAGGCCGCCCTCTCGGGTTTTCAACCTAGCAGGCTTGCTCTAACTTTTGCCTGGAACCGCCCGCCCTTGCGATTTTCGGCCCAGCGAGCTCTCTCAGGGATAATAACGTTTGAGTTGATCCAAATTGACAAGATTCGCAAATTCGTTGCCATCGAGGTCGACGATTGAAGCTGCTCCTCCAGGGAGAATAGTCTTGATGATGTAGGGCCCTGCCCATTTAGGTCGGAATTTCCCTCGTAAGTCAAAAATCGGTGCGCGTATTTCCTTGACTACCATGTCGCCTTTTTGTAGGTCCCTTGACTTCACCTTTTTGTTGAATGCCCAGGCGATTCTTCGCTGATAGCCCTGAATGTGGTATAGCGCGCGCAGCCTTCTTTCATCAAGCAGCATGAGTTCCTCGAACCTTCCGCTAATCCATTCAGATTCGTCCACTCCGCATTCCGCCATGAGCCTCAAAGATGGCACTTCTAGCTCGATAGGGAGAACGGCTTCCATACCGTACACCAAAGAGTAGGGTGTTGCCCCTGTCAGTGTGCGGATAGACGTCCGGTATCCCCACAAAGCTAGTGGTAGCTGTTCATGCCAATTTCTTGCTGACTGAGTAGTCCGTTCCAGAATCGTCTTAATAGTCTTGTTTGCTGCTTCGACTGCCCCGTTCGTTTGTGGCCGATAAGTGGTTGAATGATGTACTTGGATCTTGAATTCCTCAAAGAGTTCCAGAACTTTTCCCTTGAAATGAACACCGTTATCAGACACGAATGCTTGAGGGACCCCATATCGATAAACGATGTTTTGCTTGATGAAGTGAGCCACTTGAACCGTCGTCAAAGTTTTGTATGAAGCTGCTTCGACCCACTTAGTGAAGTAATCGACTGCCACCAAGATGAATCTGTGACCGTTAGAAGCTGCAGGCGTGATTTTTCCAATGACATCAATGCCCCAAGCGGAGAATGGCCATGGCGTTGCCATCGAGTGTAACTCCGAGGGCGGAACATGGATAAGGTTGGCATGAGTCTGGCACTTGTGGCACCGGCGTACGTACTCGATGCAATCTGTCTCCATGGTAGACCAATAGTAGCCTAGCCTTAACACCTTCTTAGCCAGCATCATTCCATTCATATGAGGTCCACAAACCCCTTCGTGAATTTCTTCCATTACTGCTTTGATGTCGTCCCCGTGAACACACAGCTTGTGAACTCCGCAGGGAGATCGCCGGTATAATTGTCCTCCACAGATGATGTATTGAGATGCGAGTCGTTGCAGCGCGATTCGATCTTTCTTAGTTGAATCCACAGGGAACTCCCCTTTCTCGACGAAATTTCGGATATCGTAGAACTAAGGGAGTCCATCGTCCGATTCGTCGATGTTCATGACATAGTCGTACACACGTTTTCCCCTCTGCTCAATCATGACAGGCCTTAGCTTCACCCCAATTGGAAGTTCCAGCATGGATGCTAAAGTGGCCAGGGCATCTGCGAAGCGGTTCTTCATCCTCGGTACATGCGTGAAGGTTACCTTTCAAAATTCGGGAGAAGTTCATCGAGCTGCAGATGATACGGCTTCATTTTCTCGTCTCTGACCTTCCATTCTCCGTTTGCTTGCGATACAACCAGGTTGGAATCTCCGACGACTTCTAGCACCTTGACACCAATCTCTAATGCGGCTTCCATCCCCATAATACATGCTTCGTACTCAGCTTCATTGTTCATAACTTCGAAGTTCAACTTGAATGCGAGGGGAATATGCGACCCCTCAGGCGAGACTAGCAGTATGCCAATCCCGAATCCTTTCTGATTTGCAGCTCCATCGAAGTACAATACCCACGTTTCATTGACCGTTGACATCACATCTTCATCCAGAAATTGAAATTATGTGTGCTCTAGGCCATCAATCGGACGATCTGCCAAAAACTCTGCCACCGCTTCCTTTCACTGACTTGCGAGTGACGTACTTGATTTCGAATTCTGCCAACAAGAGCAACCAACGTGCTAGCTTACCGGTAAGTGCTGGCTTCTCGAATAGATACTTGAGAGGATCCATCCGAGAGATCAGTATCACCGAGTAAGCGAGCATGTGGTGTCTTAACTTCTTTGTGGCCCATACACGCGCCCAACATGTCTTTTCTAGCGAAGTGTATCGCTCCTCGCATCCTACCATCTTCTTGCTCAAGTAGTAAATCGCCTTTTCAACCCCATCTTCTTCTTCTTGTGCCAGCATGCACCCCATTGATGAGGGCGTGACGGACAAGTATAGGATCAAAGGTTTTCCTGGTGTAGGCGGCATCAGGATCGGAGGGTTCTGGAGATAAGTTCGCACCGCTTCGAAAGCTTTCTGACACTTCTCGTTCCACTCGAACTTTACATCCTTCTTGAGCAATCGAAATAATGGTTCACAAATCAAGGTCAGCTTGGCGATGAATCGACTGATGAATTGAATTTTTCCCAAGAAACATCGAACCTCCTTCTCTGATCGGGGTGGTTCCATCTCAAGAAGGGCTTTGATTTTAGAAGGGTCTACCTCAATCCCTCGGGTTGTGATTATGAACCCGAGCATTTTCCCAGCAGTGACTTCGAATATGCACTTCTGTGGATTAAGGGGCATCTTGTATTTCTGAACTCTCTCAAGGAACTTTCTCAGCGCGGGGAGGTGATCTTTCCACTCATTCCCTTTCACTATCATATCATCGACGTACACCTTGACTTCCTTATGGATCATATCATGTAGCAGTGTCGTAGCACCCCTCTGATACGTAGGACCGGCATTTTTCAACCCAAACGGCATAACCCGATAGCAATAGGTTCCCCATTCGGTGATGAACGTAGTCTTTTCCCTATCTTCTGGAGCCAAGAGAATCTGATTGTACCCCGAGAAACCGTCCATGAAGGATAGTAAAGCATGCCCTGCAGTGTTATCAACGAGTATGTCTATATGCGGCAATGGAAAATCATCTTTAGGGCTTGCTTTGTTCAGATCTCTAAAATCGATGCACACTCTGATTCTTCCATCCTTTTTGGGGACAGGCACAATGTTTGCAACCCAAGTGGGGTATTCAGTTACGATTAGAAAACCAGCGTCGATCTGTTTCGATAGTTCCTCTTTTATTTTTAACACCCAATCAGGCCGCATTCTTCTCAGCTTTTGTTTCACGGGTTTTGCATCCGGATAGAGGGTGATCCTGTGCTCGACGACTTCTGGGTCGATTCCGGGCATGTCTGCATGGGACCAACCACAAAATTCTTTTAATTCTTTTAGTGAATCGATACAGTAGGGATGTACTCGTACGTTATTGTACCGTTTTGGTGTCGTATGGTACCGTACGGAAGTACTCGAACGGCATTGTACCGTTTAGGTGCGGTTTGGAATCGTACGGAAGTACTCGTACGGTATTGTACCATTTTGGTGTGGTTTGGTACAGTAGGGAAGTACTCGTACGGTATTGTACCGTTTTGGTGTTGTATGGTATCGTACAGAAGTACTCGTACGGTATTGTACCGTTTTGGTGTGGTATGGTACCGTATGTAAGTACTCGTATGGTAATGTACCGTTTTGATGAGGTTTGGTACAGTAGGAATGTCCTCGTACGGTATTGTACCATTTTGCTGCGCTATGGTACCATACGGAAGTACTCGTGCGGTATTGTACCGTTTTGGTGTGGTTTGGTACAGTAGGAATGTACTCTTACGATATTGTACAATTTTGGTGTGGTATGGTACCGTACGAAAGTACTCTTACGGTATTGTACCATCTTGGTGTGGTATGGTACCGTACGAAAGTACTCGTACGGTATTGTACCGTTTTGGTGTGGTATGGTACCGTACGGAAGTACTCGTACGGTATTTTACCATTTTGGTGTGGTTTGGTACAGTAGGGATGTACTCGTACGTTATTGTACCGTTTTGGTGTGGTATGGTATCGTAGGGATGTACTCCTACGGTATTGTACCATTTCGGTGTGGTATGGTACCGCACGGAAGTACTCGTACGGTATTGTACCGTTTCGATGTGGTATGGCACTGTACGAAAGTACTCGTACGGTATTGTACCGTTTTCGTGTGGTTTGGTACAGTAGGAATGTACTCGTATGGTATTGTACCGTTTAGGTGTGGTAAGGTATCATACGAAAGTACTAGTACGATATTGTACCGTTTTGGTGTGGTATGGTACCGTAGGAATGTACTCGTCAGTATTGTACCGTTTTGGTTTGGATTGGTACAGTAGGGATGTACTCGTACGGTATTGTACCGTTTTGGTGCGGTATGGTACCGTACGGAAGCACTCGTACGGTATTGTACCGTTTTGGTGTGGTATGGTACCGTACGGTATTGTACCGTTTTGGTGTGGTTTGGTACAGTAGGGATGTACTTGTACGATATTGTACCGTTTAGGTGTGGTAAGGTACCATACGAAAGTACTAGTACGATATTGTACCATTTTGGTGTGGTATGGTACCGTAGGAATGTACTCGTACGTTATTGTACCGTTTTGGTGTCGTATGGTACCGTACGGAAGTAATCGTACGGTATTGTACCGTTTTGGTTTGGTTTCGTACAGAAGGAATGTACTCGTACAGTATTGTACCGTTTTGGTGCGGTATGGTACCGTACGGAAGTACTCGTACGGTATTGTACCGTTTTGGTGTGATTTGGTACAGTAGGGATGTCATCGTACGGTATTGTACCGTTTTGGTGCGGTATGTAATCGTACGGAAGTACTCGTACGGTATTGTACCGTTTTGGTGTGGTATGGTACCGTACGGAAGTACTCGTACGGTATTGTACCGTTTTGGTGAGGTTTGGTACAATACCATACGGAAGTACTAGTATGATATTGTACCGTTTTGGTGTGGTATGGTACCGTACGGAAGTACTCGTATGGTATTGTACCGTTTTGGTGTGGTATGGTACCGTACGGAAGTACTCGTATGGTATTGTACCGTTTTGGTGTGATTATGTACAGTAGGGATGTCCTCGTACGGTATTGTACCGTTTTGGTGCGGTATGGTATCGTACGGAAGTACTCGTACGGTATTGTACCATTTTGGTGTGGTATGGTACCGTACGGAAGTACTCGTACGGTATTGTACCGTTTTGGTGAGGTTTGGTACCAGAGGGATGTCCTCGTACGGTATTGTACCATTTTGCTGCGCTATGGTACCGTACGAAAGTACTCTTACGGTATTGTACCGTTTTGGTATGGTTTGGTACAGTAGGGATGTACTCTTACAATACTGTACGATTTTGGTGTGGTATGGTACCGTACGAAAGTACTCGTATGGTATTGTACCATCTTGGTGTCGTATGGTACCATTGGGATGTATTCGTACGGTATTGTACCGTTTTGGTGTGGTATGGTGCCGTACGGAAGTACTCGTACGATATTGTACCGTTTTGGTGTGGTTTGGTACAGTAGGGATGTACTCGTACGGTATTTTACCGTTTTGGTGTGGTATGGTAATGTAGGGATGTACTCCTATGGTATTGTACCGTTTCGGTGTGGTATGGTACCGCACGAAAGTACTCGTACGGTATTGTACCGTTTCGATGTGGTATGGCATTGTACGGAAGTACTCGTACGGTATTGTACCGTTTTGGTGTGGTTTGGTATAGTAGGGATGTACTCGTACGGTATTGTACCGTTTAGGTGTGGTAAGGTATCATACGAAAGTACTAGTACGATATTGTACCATTTTGGTGTGTTATGGTGCCGTAGGAATGTACTCGTACGGTATTGTACCATTTTGGTGTCGTATGGTACCGTACGGAAGTAATCGTACGGTATTGTACCGTTTTGGTTTGGTTTGGTACAGTAGGGATGTACTCGTACGGTATTGTACCGTTTTGGTGCGGTATGGTACCGTACGGAATAACTCGTACGGTATTGTACCGTTTTGGTCTGATTTGGTACAGTAGGGATGTCCTCGTACGGTATTGTACCATTTTGGTGCAGTATGGTATTGTACGGAAGTACTCATATGGTATTGTACCGTTTTGGTGTGGTATGGTACCGTACGGAAGTACTCGTACGGTATTGTACCGTTTTGGTGAGTGTAACGACCCTGAATTTTGATAAATAAAAATTTCGTTAAATATTTGAATTTTATTTGAATTACTTATTTTTCTCTTGTGTGACTATATGATTGCTTATTAATTTCCGTCGTAGTTAGATTTTTTTGTCATTGGTTAAACTCTCGACTAGAAACCCTACTTGGCCAATCGAATTAAATTCCAACCGACTACTTGGAGGAACCGAGCAACCAACTCACCTAGTTGCTAGATGAACCTTTTGGACCTTTTGAAACTCTTGAACCTTTGTCTTTACTTATTGGTTCATAATGGTTAGTGTAATTTTTGTCCATTGGATAATAAACTTTTTATTTGAAAAGTACATGTAGTCTTTCAAAATCTTATTTTAAAATAAATGGTACTTGTACTCTTTTGTCCAAAGGTTATTAACCGCAAGGAGAATTATTATCCATTGGGTAAAAACCGTTAGGGAAGTTAGTGACCCTTGGATAATAGAGTCTTTTGACCAAATAAAGTACCGATGTGACTAGAGAACCTTCCAATAAAGTTGATGTGACTAGTCAACCTTTTCAAACCCTAGAAATTACTTATTTATTTCTTTTTATTAATTTGGTTTTATTCTTTGTCCTTTGGACAATAAAAGTTAGGGGAACTATTATCCATTGGATAATAGAAACCCAATTCTTTATATTAAATGGGTTTAAAGAAAGATTTGGACAAAGTACTATTATAGACTTTTATAAAATTACTTTAAGGTACCTTTTTGATTATTTTACTATAAAAAGTTTCCTTGTAGCTATTAACCATTGGACAATAAATGTTAGGGAGTTTATTATCCATTGGGTAATAGAGTTATTCTTTCACCTAGTACATGGGTTCATTAAACTAATATTTTCTTAAACCCCATGTGATGATGTACCAATATTTTAATCTGAAAGTACCCATATTTTATTATGTAGCCTTTAAAGCCTAAAGATTTTCCTAAGTACCTTTTTATTATTTTGTATTGGGGTTTTGTACCCAATTGGATTTGTTTAATGGGAGGTGTGATCTACCTAGATTACAAAGTACCCTAGTTTATTTATTTAAAGTGACATGTGCCTTATTAGATTTCTTTAATAGGATTTTGATTTGGAAAATCTTGTACTTGGTACTTTTTATTTATTCTTTCTTGTTTATGTATATATATATATATATATATATATATATATGTGTGTGTGTGTGTGTGTGTGTGTGTGTGTGTGTGTGTGTACTAGGGAGAGAGAGAACCCGAGAGAGAGAGAGAGAGAGAGAGGAGGAAGGAGAGAAGAAGATGGGATTGTACTTTCTTGATCTTTCATATCTTCCTACATCTTTCAAGTCCATGGGAGAATCTTTCCCCTAACCAAACTTAACTCCCCATTTGTACTCCCATATTTGTTTTATGACCAAATTTTGTACCCTTGTCTCCTTGTTACCAACAAATCTCCCAAAATCCAATCTTTGGTACAATTCTTAGGCATGCAAGCCTAATACCCTAACCCATCAAGCTTTCAATCAAACTTGACATGCTTTGATGTGAGTTGATGGAGCAAATCCATGGAGGATTTAGAGAGAGAGAGGGCCGGCCATTAGAGAGGGAGAAGGAGCCAAGATTTTTCCTATAAATAGGACCCCATTCCAAGCATTGAACTCACACCTTCACCTAGCAACTTCTCTCTCTAGAAAAATTGTGTTCTTTCTTTGTTCTTTCTTTTTGTTCTTCATGTTCTTGAGTAGTTCTTGAGTTCTTCAAGAAACTCATCCTAAAGCCGCCACTAGACCGCCACTCGACCACCCCTCGATCCATAAAGTAGAGTAGTGTTAGTCAAGTAGAAGTTTCGAGAGAAACCTTTCTCTTTCGAAGCTACCGGAGACTACCGTAGGAAGTTACTCCGTCCGACCACCGACGTACTTTCCGTAGCCGACTAACCTTCCGTAGCCGACTACCGCCAAGAAGTAAGGTAGAACCCCTTGACCCTAACTCTACGTATAGAACCGTATGTTAGAACGGTATGGAAATCCTTACTTACTCCCTATGTATTTACTTACTCAAATACAAAGTAGGTTATCTTTATTTACGTACTTATCGTTTGATTAGAAGTATTCGTATTTTGATCTTTAAGATAGTTATGAATATGCGTATATGAGTTGCTTGTATTACTTGTGGTATGTGATAAAGCATAAGTGATTTCACTCCAAAGACGTCCGTACATGTGGCGTTGTGCTTTGAATAAAGCATAAGTGATTTCACTCCAAAGACGTCCGTACATGTGGCGTTGTGCTTTGAATAAAGCATACGTGATACACTCCAAAGGCGTCCGTACATGTGGCGTTATGCTATGAGTAGTAATTGAGCGTGATAAGTAATATAGAATTGGATGATCTTATTAAGATGATTCTTGCTTACGTTTGTCCTACCGCGGAGTCTTTGTATGCAAACGAGACACGAGAACCGAGAAAGTAGAAACATGACACCTAGGGTGTGGTTAATTAAAAGAAATATTTTCCGAGGAAGGAAATATTTTGAAACTACATAATGACCGCTTTTGGGAGACATTATGTGAGTCGTGTGCGTGTGTAAAAGAAACGTTTGAAAAGGTTGAACTATTTTGAAAACCGCAACGTGGCCGGACTTGGTAGCCCATTGCGTGGATTGTGAAAACCACAATGTGGCCGGACGTGGTAGCCCATTGTGTGATGGGTGTTTTTGTGTGTGTTCCAATGGGATCCGGGAAAAACGGAACCATTGTGAGGTTGTGTGCCAATGGGAACCCGGCGCGGCGGAACCATTGTGAGGATACTTGGGAACCCAGCGCGGCGGAACCAAGGTTGGGTGTGTAGCTTGGTTATCCGCGGTACGGAGCCAATGCAAATATTTTTGTGTGCCAATGGGAACCCGGCGCGGCGGAACCATTGTGAGGATACTTGGGAACCCGGCGCGGCGGAACCAAGGTTGGGTGTGTAGCTTGGTTATCCGCGGTACGGAGCCAATGCAAATATTTTTGTGTGCCAATGGGAACCCGGCGCGGCGGAACCATTGTGAGGATACTTGGGAACCCGGCGCGACGGAACCAAGGTTGGGTGTGTAGCTTGGTTATCCGCGGTACGGAGCCAAGGCAAATGATTTTAAAAGGTTGGGTGTGTAGCTTGGTTATCCGCGGTACGGAGCCGATGCAAATGTTTTTGTGTTAAACAAATGGTTTTTGAAAGGTTGTTTTGTAAATGAAAATGTTGACACGGTCTACGATGAGTCGCGTAGGAGAAACTCTGAAATCTTGGACACCAACGATAGTTGATTAACGAATGTGGATGTGTCATTGTTAAGCTGCGTATATATGTATCATGTGGAAATCGATGTGTTATTATTTCCAGTTGTTTTAAGTTATGGGTTAGCGGGTATGGGATTACTCTGCTGAGCTTTGTAGCTCACGGTGTTGCCTTTTGGTGACCCTGACATATTATATTGGTGGCGACGCTGGTATAATGTGTCAGACTTTGTAGATGATCAGGGTAAGCAGATCACCGTGGAGGCTTTGGAGCTGAGGAGCTGGCAAGAATGGAGGAGCTGAGGAGCTGTAGTTAGGAACCCTAGAATCCCCATCCGTTTATGTAAATATTGAACTCTTGTAGGAGTTTTGTTGTAATAAGAGCCAGACTCCATTTGATTTTCTGAATAAAATGTCCTTTTAACGTACCCAAAATTCAGGGCGTTACAGATTTTATCAATAAAATTGTCTTCTTAACGTACCCAAAATTCGGGGCGTTACAATGAGGTTTGGTACCGTTTTGGTGAGGTTTGGTACAATACCATATGAACGTACTAGCACGATATTGTACCGTTTTGGTGTAGTATAGTACCGTACGGAAATACTCGTATGGTATTGTACCGTTTAGGTGTGGTATGGTACCGTACGGAAGTACTCGTACGGTATTATACCGTTTTGGTGTGATTATGTACAGGAGGGATGTCCTCGTACGGTATTGTACCATTTTGGTGCGGTATGGTATCGTACGGAAGTACTCGTACGGTATTGTACCGTTTTGGTGTGGTATGGTACCGTATGGAAGTACTCGTACGGTATTGTACCATTTTGGTGATGTTTTGTACAGTAGGGATGTCCTCATACGATATTCTACCGTTTTGCTGCGCTATGTTACCGTACGGAAGTACTCGTACAGTATTGTACCGTTTTGGTGTGGTTTGGTACAGAAGGGATGTACTCTTACGATACTGTACCATTTTGGTGTGATATGGTACCGTATGAAAGTACTCTTATGGTATTGTACCATCTTGGTGTGGTTTGGTACTGTTGGGATGTATTCGTACGGTATTGTACCGTTTTGGTGTGGTTTGGTACAGTAGGGATGAACTCGTATGGTATTTTTCCGTTTTGGTGTGGTATGGTACCGTAGGGATGTACTCCTACGGTATTGTACCATTTCGGTGTGGTATGGTACCGCACGGAAGTACTCGTACGGTATTGTACCATTTCGATGTGATATGGCACTGTACGGAAGTACTCGTACGGTATTGTACCGTTTAGGTGTGGTTTGGTACAGTAGGGATGTACTCGTACGGTATTGTACCGTTTGGGTGTGGTAAAGTATCATACGAAAGTACTAGAACGATATTGTACCGTTTTGGTGTGGTATGGTACCGTAGGAATGTACTCGTACGGTATTGAACCATTTTGGTGTCGTATGGTACCGTACGAAAGTAATCATACGGTAATGTACCATTTTGGTTTGGTTTGGTACAGTAGGGATGTACTCGTACGGTATTGTACCATTTTGGTGTGATTTGGTACAGTATGTCCTCGTACGGTATTGTACCGTTTTGCTGCGCTATGGTACCGTACAGAAGTACTCGTAGGGTATTGTACCATTTTTGTGTGGTTTGGTACAGTAGGGATGTACTCTTACAATACTGTACCATTTTGGTGTGGTATGGTACCGTACGAAAGTACTCGTATGGTATTGTACCATCTTGGTGTGGTACGGTACCGTTGGGATGTATTCGTACGGTATTGTACCGTTTTGGTGCGCAACGGTACCATACGGAAGTACTCGTACGGTATTGTACCGTTTATTTGTGGCTTGGTACAGTAGGTATGTACCCATACGATGTTGTACCATTTTTGTGTGGTATGGTAACGTACGAAAGTACTCGTACGGTATTGTACCATCTTGGTGTGGTAAGGTACCGTTGGGATGTATTCGTACGGTATTGTACCGTTTTGGTGTGGTATGGTACCGTACGGAAGTACTCGTACGGTATTGTACCGTTTGGATGAGGTTTGGTACCGTTTTGGTGAGGTTTGGTAGAATACCATATGAAAGTACTAGTACGATATTGTACAGTTTTGGTGTGGTATGGTACCGTACGGAAGTACTCGTATGGTATTGTACCGTTTGGTGTGGTATGGTACCGTACGGAAGTACTCGTACGGTATTGTACCGTTTTGGTGTGATCATGTACAGTAGTGATGTCCTTGTACGGTATTGTACCGTTTTGGTGCGGTATGGTATCGTACGGAAGTACTCGTATGGTATTGTACCGTTTTGGTGTGGTAAGGTACCGTATGGAAGTACTCGTACGGTATTGTACCATTTTGGTGAGGTTTTGTATAGTAGGGATGTCCTCGTACGGTATTGTACCGTTTTGCTGCGCTATGGTACCGTACGGTATTGTACCGTTTTGGTGTGGTTTGGTATAGTAGGGATGTACTCTTACGATACTGTACCATTTTGGTGTGGTATTGTACCGTATGAAAGTACTCTTATGGTATTGTACCATCTTGGTGTGGTTTGGTACCGTTGGGATGTATTCGTACGGTATTGTACCGTTTTGGTGTGGTATGGTGCCGTACGGAAGTACTCGTACGGTATTGTACCGTTTTAGTGTGGTTTGGAACAGTAGGGATGTACTCGTACAGTATTTTACCATTTTGGTGTGGTATGGTACCGTACAGATGTACTCCTACGGTATCGTACCGTTTCGGTGTGGTATGGTACCGCACGGAAGTACTCGTACAGTATTGTACCGTTTCGATCTGGTATGGCACTGTACGGAAGTACTTGTACGGTATTGTACCGTTTAGGTGTGGTTTGGTACAGTAGGAATGTACTTGTACGGTATTGTACCGTTTTGGTGTGGTAAGGTATCATACGAAAGTACTAGAATGATATTTTACAGTTTGGTGTGGTATGGTACCGTAGGAATGTACTCGTACGGTATTGAACCGTTTTTGTGTCGTATTGTACCGTACGGAAGTAATCATACGGTAATGTACCGTTTTGGTTTGGTTTGGTACAGTAGGGATGCACTCGTACGGTATTGTACCGTTTTTGTGCGGTATGGTACCGTACGGAAGTACTCGTACGGTATTGTACCGTTTTGGTGTGATTTGGTACAGTAGGGATGTCCTCGTACGGTATTGTACCGTTTTGCTGCGCTATGGTACCGTACGGAAGTACTCGTACGATATTGTACCATTTTGGTGTGGTTTGGTACAGTAGGGATGTGCTCTTACAATACTGTACCATTTTGGTGTGGTATGGTACCGTACGAAAGTACTCATTTGGTATTGTACCATCTTGGTGTGGTATGGTACCGTTTGGATGTATTCGTACGGTATTGTACCGTTTTGGTGTGCAACGGTACCGTACGGAAGTACTCGTACGGTATTGTACCGTTTTGTTGTGGCTTGGTACAGTAGGTATGTACTCATACGATATTTTACCATTTTTTTGTGGTATGGTAACGTACGAAAGTACTCGTACGGTATTGTACCATCTTCGTGTGGTATGGTACCGTTGGGATGTATTCGTACTGTATTGTACCGTTTTGGTGTGGTATGGTACCGTACGGAAGTACTCGTATGGTATTGTATTGTTTTGGTGTGGTTTGGTATAGTAGGGATGTACTCGTACGGTATTGTACCGTTTTGGTGTGGTATGGTACTGTTGGGATGTACTCCTATGGTATTGTACCGTTTCGGTGTGGTATGGTACCCCTTGAAAGTACTCATACGGTATTCTACCGTTTTGGTGTGGTTTGGTATAGTAAGGATGTACTGGTACGCTATTGTACCGTTTTGGTGAGATATGGTACCGTACGGAAGGTATTGTACCGTTTCGATGTGGTATGGTACTGTACGGAAGTACTCGTACGGTATTGTACCGTTTCGATGTGGTATGGTACTGTACGGAAGTACTCGTACGGTATTGTACCATTTTGGTGTGGTTTGGTACAGTAGGGATGTACTTGTATGGTATTGTACCGTTTTGGTGTGGTAAGGTATCATACGAAAGTTCTAGTACGATATTGTACCGTTTTGGTGTGGTATGGTAGCGTAGGAATGTACTCGTACGGTATTGTTCCATTTTGGTGTCGTATGGTACCGTACGGAAGTAATCGTACGGTATTGTACCGTTTTGGTTTTGTTTGGTATAGTAGGGATGTACTCATACGGTATAGTCCCGTTTTGGTGTCGTATGGTACTGTACGGATGTACTCGTACGGTATTGTACCGTTTTGGTGTGTTTGGTGTAATAGGGATGTACTCGTACGCTTTTAAACCGTTTTGGTGCGGTATGATACCGTACGGAAGTACTCGTACGGTATTGTACCGTTTTGGTGTGGTTTGGTAAAGTAGGGATGTACTCTTACGCTATTGTACCGTTTTGGTGCGGTATGGTAACGTACGGAAGTACTCGTACGGTATTGTACCATTTTGGTGTGGTTTGGAACAGTAGGGATGTCCTCGTACGGTATTGTACCGTTTTGGTGAGGTATGGTACCGTACGGAACTACTCGTATGGTCTTGTGCCGTTTTGGTGTGGTATGGTACCGTACGGAAGTACTCGTATGGTATTGTACCGTTTTGGTGAGGTTTGGTACAGTAGGGATGTCCTCGTATGGTATTGTGCCATTTTGGTGCGCTATGGTACTGTACGAAAGTACTCGTACGGTATTGTACCGTTTTGGTGTGGTTTGGTACAGTAGGGATGTACTCATACGATATTGTACCGTTTTGGTGTGGTAATGTATCATACGAAAGTACTAGTACGATATTGTACCGTTTTGTTATGGTATGGTACCGTAGGGATGTACTCGTACGGTATCGTATCATTTTGGTGTCGTATGGTACCATACGGAAGTAAACGTACGGTATTGTACCATTTTGATTTGGTTTGGTACAGTATGGATGTACTAGTACGGTATTGTACCGTTTTGTTGTGTTTGGTATGATAGGGATGTACTCGTACGCTTTTGAACCATTTTGGTGCGGTATGATACCGTACGGAAGTACTCGTACGGTATTGTTCCGTTTTGGTGTGGTTTGTTATAGTAGGGATGTACTCTTACGCTATTGTACCATTTTGGTGCGGTATGGTACCGTACGGAAGTACTTGTACGGTATTGTACCATTTTGGAGTGGTTTGGAACAGTAGGGTTGTCCTCGTACGGTATTGTACCATTTTGGTGAGAAGTATGGTACCGTATGGAAGTACTCGTATGGTATTTTACCGTTTTAGTGGGGTATGGTACCGTACGGAAGTACTCGTACGGTATTGTACCGTTTTGGTGAGGTTTGCTACAGTAGTGATGTCCTCATATGGTATTGTGCCGTTTACGTGTGGTAAGGTATCATACGAAAGTCCGAGTACGATATTGTACCGTTTTGGTGTGGTATGGTACCGTAGGAACGTACTCGTACGGTATTGTACCGATTTGGTGTCGTATGATACCGTACGGAATTAATCGTATGGTATTGTACCAATTGGTTTGGTTTGGTACAGTAGGGATGTACTCGTAAAGTATTGTACCGTTTTCGTGTCGTATGGTACCGTACGGAAGTACTCGTACGGTATTGTACCGTTTTGGTGTGGTTTGGTATAGTAGGGATTTACTCGTACGCTACTGTACCGTTTTGGTGCAGTAAGGTACCGTACAGAAGTACTCGTACGGTATTGTACCGTTTTAGTGTGGTTTGGTATAGGAGGCAAGTATTTGTACGCTATTGTACCATTTTGGTGTGCTATGGTACCGTATGAAAGTACTCGTATGGTATTGTACCGTTTTGGTGTGGTATGATACCGTACAGGAGTACTCATAGGGTATTGTACCATTTTGGTGTGGTATGGTACCGTACGGAAGTACTCGTACGGTATTGAACCGCTTTAGTGTGGTTTGGTATAGAAGGGAAATATTTGTACGCTATTGCACCATTTTTGTGTGCCATGGTACCATACGAAAGTACTCGTACGGTATTGTACCATTTTGGTGTAGTATGGTACCGTACGGAAGTTTTTGTACGGTATTGTACCGTTTTAGTGTGGTTTGGTACAGTAGGAATGTCCACGTGAAGTATTGTATAGTTTTGGTGTGGTATGGTACCGTAGGGATGTACTCGTACGGTATTGTACCATTTTGGTGTGTTATGGTACTGTATGGAAGTAATCGTACGGTATTGTACCGTTTTGGTTGGGTTTGTAACAGTAGGGATGTACTCGTACGGTATTGTACCGTTTTTGTGTCGTATGGTACCGTACGGAAATACTCGTACGGCATTGTACCGTTTTGGTGTGGTTTGCTATAATAGGGATGTACTCGTATGCTTTTGTACCGTTTTGGTGCGGTATGATACCGTACAGATTTACTCGTACGGTATTGTACCGTTTTGGTGTGGTTTCGTATAGTAGGGATGTACTCTGACGCTATTGTGCCGTTTTGCTGCATTATGGTACCGTATGGAAGTACTCGTACGGTATTGTACCGTTTTGGTGCGGTATGGTAACGTTCGGAAGTACTCGTACGGTATTGTACCGTTTTGGTGTGGTATGGTACCGTACGGAAGTACTCGTACGGTATTGTCCCATTTTGGTGAGGTTTGGTACTGTAAGGATGTCCTCGTAAGGTATTGTACCGTTTTGGTGCACTATGGTACCGTACGGAAGTACTCGTACGGTATTGTACCGTTTTGGTTAGGTTTGGTACAGTAGGAATGTACTCGTACGGTATTGTACCATTTTGGTGTTGTATGGTACTGTAGGGATATGTACTCCTACGGTATTGTACCGTTTCGGTGTGGTATGGTACCGCACGGAAGTACTTGTACGGTATTGTACCGTTTTGGTGTTGTTTGGTATAGTAGGGATGTACTCGTACGGTATTGTACCATCTTGGTGTGGTATTGTACCGTTGGGATGTGTTCGTATGGTATTGTACCATTTTGGAATGGTATTGTACCGTACGGAAGTACTCGTACGGTATTGTACCATTTTGGTGTGGTTTGGTACAGTAGGGATGTACTCGTATGGTATTGTACCATTTTGGTGTGGTAAGGTACCGTAGGGATGTACTCCTACGGTATTGTACCGTTTCGGTGTGATATGGTACCGCACGGAAGTACTCTACGGTATTGTACCGTTTCGATGTGGTATGGCACCGTACGAAAGTACTCGTACGGCATTGTACCATTTACGTGTGGTAAGGTATCATACGAAAGTCCTAGTACGATATTGTACCGTTTTGGTGTCGTATGTAATCGTATGGTATTGTACCGTTTTGGTTTGGTTTGGTACAGCTGGGATGTACTCGTACGATATTGTACCGTTTTGGTGTCGTATGGTACCGTACGAAAGTACTCGTACGGTATTGTACCGTTTTGGTGTGGTTTGGTAAAGTAGAGATGTACTCGTACGCTACTGTACCGTTTTGGTGCGGTAAGGTACCGTACGGAAGTACTCATACGGTATTGTACCGTTTTAGTGTGGTTTGGTATAGTAGGGAAGTATTTGTACGCTATTGCACCATTTTGATGAGCCATGGTACCGTACGAAAGTACTCGTACGGTATTGTACCATTTTGGTGTAGTATGGTACCGTACGGAAGTTTTTGTACGGTATTGTACCGTTTTAGTGTGGTTTGGTACAGTAGGAATGTCCTTGTACAGTATTGTACAGTTTTGGTGTGGTATGGTACCGTAGGGATGTACTCGTACGGTATTGTACAGTTTTGGTGTGGTATGGTACCGTAGGGATGTACTCGTACGGTATTGTACCGTTTTTGTGTCGTATGGTATCGTACGGAAGTACTCGTAAGGCATTGTACCGTTTTGGTGTGGTTTGGTATAATAGGGATGTACTAGTACGCTTTTGTACCATTTTGGTGCGGTATGATACCGTACGGATGTACTCGTACGGTATTGTACCGTTTTTGTGTTGTTTGGTATAGTAGGGATGTACTCTTCCTCTATTGTACCATTTTGCTGGGGTATGGTACCGTATGGAAGTACTCGTACGGTATTGTACCGTTTTGGTGCGGTATGGTACCGTACGGAAGTACTCGTACGGTATTGTATCATTTTGGTGTGGTATGGTACCGTACGGAAGTACTCGTACGGTATTGTACCATTTTTGTGTGGTATGGTACCGTACGAAAGTACTCGTACGGTATTGTACCGTTTTGGTGAGGATTTGTACAGTAAGGATGTCCTCGTAAGGTATTGTGCCGTTTTGGTGCGCTATGGTACCGTACGAAAGTACTCGTACGGTATTGTACCATTTTGGTGAGGTTTGGTACAGTAGGGATGTACTCGTACGATATTGTACCGTTTTGGTGTTGTATGGTACTGTAGGGATATACTCCTACGGTATTGTACCGTTTTGGTGGGGTATGGTACCGCACGGAAGTACTCGTACGGTATTGTACTGTTTTGGTGTGGTTTGGTATAGTAGGGATGTACTCGTACTCTACTGTACCGTTTTGGTGCGGTAAGGTACCGTACGGAAGTAATCGTACGGTATTGTACCGTTTTAGTGTGGTTTGGTATTGTAGGGAAGTATTTGTACGCTATTGTACCGTTTTGGTGTGCAATGGTACCGTACGAAAGTACTCGTATGGTATTGAACCGTTTTGGTGTGGTATGATACCGTACAGAAGTACTCATAGGGTATTGTACCATTTTGGTGTGGTATGGTACCGTACGGAAGTACTCGTACGGTATTGTACCATTTTAGTGTGGTTTGGTATAGTAGGGAAGTATTTGTACGCTATTGCACCATTTTGGTGTGCTATGGTACCGTACGAAAGTACTCGTACGGTATTGTACCATTTTGGTGTAGTATGGTACCATACGGAAGTTTTCGTACGGTGTTGTACCGTTTTAGTGTGGTTTGGTACAGTAGGAATGTCCTCGTACAGTATTCTACAGTTTTGGTGTGGTATGGTACCATAGGGATGTACTCGTACGGTATTGTACCGTTTTGGTGTGTTATGGTACTGTGTGGAAGTAATCGTACGGTATTTTACCGTTTTGGTTTGGTTTGGTTTGGTACAGTAGGGATGTACTGATACGGTATTATACCGTTTTGGTGTCGTATGGTACCGTATGGAAGTACTCGTACGGCATGGTACCATTTTAGTGTGCTTTGGTATAATAGGGATGTACTCGTACGCTTTTGTACCGTTTTGGTGCGGTATGATACCGTACGGATGTACTCGTGCGGTATTGTACCGTTTTGGTGTGGTTTGGTATAGTAGGGATGTACTCTTACGCTATTGTACCGTTTTGCTGCGGTATGGTACCGTATGGAAGTACTCGTACGGTATTGTACCGTTTTGGTGCGGTATGGTACCGTACGGAAGTACTCGTACGGTGTTGTGCCGTTTTGGTGTGGTATGGTACCGTACAGAAGTACTCCTGCGGTATTGTACCGTTTTGGTGAGGTTTGGTACAGTAAGGATGTCCTCGTAAGGTATTGTGCCGTTTTGGTGCGCTATGGTACCGTACGAAAGTACTCGTACGGTATTGTACCGTTTTGGTGTGGTTTGGTATAGTAGGGATGTACTCTTACGCTATTGTACCGTTTTGCTGCGGTATGGTACCGTATGGAAGTACTCGTACGGTATTGTACCGTTTTGGTGCGGTATGGTACCGTACGGAAGTACTCGTACGGTGTTGTGCCGTTTTGGTGTGGTATGGTACCGTACAGAAGTACTCCTACGGTATTGTACCGTTTTGGTGAGGTTTGGTACAGTAAGGATGTCCTCGTAAGGTATTGTACCGTTTTGGTGCGTTATGGTACCGTACGGAAGTACTCGTAAGGTATTGTACCGTTTCGATGTGGTATGGTACTGTATGGAAGTACTCATACGGTATTGTACCATTTTGGTGTGGTTTTGGTGTGGTAAGGTATTATACGAAAGTACTAGTACGATATTGCACCATTTTTGTGTGGTATGGTACCGTAAGGATGTACGCGTACGTTATTGTACCGTTTTGGTGTCGTATGGTACCGTACGGAAGTAATCGTAAGGTATTGTACCATTTTGGTTTGGTTTGGTACAATAAGAATGTAATCGTACGGTATTATACCGTTTTGGTGTTGTATGGTACCGTACGGAAGTACTCGTACGGTATTGTACCGTTTTGGTGAGGTTTTGTACAGTAGGGATGTCCTCGTATGGTATTGTACCGTTTTGGTGCGCTATGGTACCGTACGGAAGTACTCGTACGGTAATGCACAATCTTGGTGTGGTATGGTACCGTTGGGATGTATTCGTACGTTATTGTACTGTTTTGGTGTGGTATGGTACCATACGGAAGTACTCTTACGCTAATGTACCGTTTTGGTGCGGTATGGTACCGTATGGAAGTACTCGTACGGTATTGTACCATTTTGGTGTGGTTTGAAACAGTAGGGATGTCCTCGTACGGTATTGTACCGTTTTGGTGCGGTATGGTACCGTACGGAAGTACTCGTATGGTATTGTACCGTTTTGGTGTGGTATGGTACCGTACGGAAGTACTCGTACGGTATTGTACCGTTTTGGTGAGGTTTGGTACAGTAGGGATGTACTCGTACGGTATTGTACCGTTTTGGTGTGGTATGGTACTGTAGGCATGTACTCCTACGGTATCGTACCATTTCAGTGTTATATGGTACCGCACGAAAGTACTCGTACGGTATTGTACCCTTTTGGTGTGGTTTGGTATAGTAGGGATGTACTCTTACGCTATTGTACCGTTTTAGTGCGGTATGGTATTGTACGGAAGTACTCGTACGGTATTGAACCGTCTTGATGTGATATGGTACTGTACGGAAGTACTCGTACGATATTGTACCGTTTAGGTGTGGTTCGGTAATGTAAGGAAATACTCGTATGGTATTATACCGTTTTGGTGTGGTAAGATATCATACGAAAGTACTAGTTTGATATTGTACCATTTTGGTGTGGTATGGTACCGTAAGGATGTACTCGTACGGAAGTAATCGTACGGCATTGTACCGTTTTGGTTTGGTTTGGTACAGTAGGGATGTACTCGTACGGTATTGTACCATTTTGGTGTTGTATGGTACCGTAAGGAAGTACTCGTAAGGTATTGTACCATTTTGGTGTGGTTTGGTACAGTAGGGATGTACTCGTACGGCATTGTACCATTTTTGTATGGTATGGTACTGTAGGGATGTACTCATACTGTATTGTACCCTTTTGATGTGGTATGGTACCGTACGGAAGTACTCATACGGTACTATACCGTTTCGATGTTGTATGGTACCGTAGGGATGTACTCCTACGGTATTGTACCGTTTCGGCGTGGTATGGTACCGTACGGAAGTACTCTACGGTATTGTACCGTTTCGATGTGGTATGGCACTGTACGGAAGTACTCGTACGGTATTGTTCCATTTGGTTATGGTTTGGTACAGTAGGGATGTACTCGTACGCAATTGTTCAGTTTTGGTGCGGTATGGTACCGTACGGAAGTACTCGTACGACATTGTACCGTTTTGGTGCGGTATGGTACCGTACGGAAGTACTCCTCCGGTATTGTACCGTTTTGTTTTGGTTTGGTATAGTAAGGATGTACTCGTATGATATTGTACCATTTTGGTGTGGTATGGTACCGTACGGAAGTTCTCGTACGGTATTGTACAGTTTTGTTGTGGTTTTGTACAGTAGGTATGTACTCGTACGGTATTGTACCGTTTCGGTGTGGCGTGGTACCGTACAGAAGTACTTGTACGGTACTGTACCCTTTCAATGTGGTATGGTATCGTACGGAAGTACTCGTACGGTATTGTACCGGTTTGTTGTGGTTTGGTACAGTAGGGATGTACTCGTACGGTATTGTACCGTTTCGGTGTGGTATGGTACCGTACAGAAGTACTCGTACGGTACTGTACCCTTTCAATGTGGTATGGTAACGTACGGAATTACTCGTACGGTATTGTACCGTTTTGGTGTGGTTTGGTACAGTAGAGATGTATTCGTACGGTATTGTACAATTTTTGTATGGTATGGTACTGTAGGGATGTACTCATACAGTATTGTACCCTTTCGATGTGGTATGGTACCGTACGGAAGTACTCGTAAGGTACTGTACTGTTTCGATGTAGTATGGTACCGTAGGGATGTTCTCCTACGGTATTGTTCCGTTTCAGTGGGGTATGGTACCGCACGGAAGTACTCTACGATATTGTACCGTTTCGATGTGGTATGGCACTGTACGGAAGTACTCGTACGGTATTGTACCATTTGGGTGTGGTTTGGTACAGTAGGGATGTACTCGTACGGTATTGTACCGTTTAGGTGTGGTAAGGTATCATACGAAAGTACTAGTACGATAATGTACCGTTTTGGTGTGGTATGGTACTGTAGGTATGTACTCGTACGGTATTGTACCGTTTTGGTGTTGTATGGTACCGTACGGAAATAATCGTACGGTATTGTACCGTTTTGGTTTGGTTTGGTATGGTAGGGATGTACTCGTACGGTATTGTACCGTTTTGGTGTGGTTTTTTTATAGTAGGGATGTTCTCGCACGCTATTGTACCGTTTTGGTGTGCTATGGTACCATTGGGATGTATTCGTACCGTATTGTACCGTTTTGGTGTGGTATGGTACCGTACGAAAGTGCTCGTACGGTATTGTACCGGTTTGGTGTGGTTTGGTGCAGTAGGCATGTACTCGTACGGTATTGTACCGTTTTGGTGTGGTATGGTGCCGTAGGGATGTACTCCTATGGTATTGTACCGTTTCGGTGTGGTATGGTACCGTACGGAAGTACTTGTACGGTATTGTACCGTTTCGATTTGGTATGGTACTGTACGGAACTACTCGTACGGTATTGTACCGTTTTGGTGTGGTTTGGTACATTAGGGATGTACTCGTCGGTTAAATACCGTTTTGGTGTCGTATGGTACCGTACGGAAGTACTCGTACGGTATTGTACCATTTTGGTGTGGTTTGGTACATTATGGATGTACTCGTACGATATTGCACCGTTTTGGTGCGGTATGGTACCGTACGGAAGTACTCCTATGGTATTGTACCGTTTTGTTGTGGTTTGGTATAGTTGGTATGTACTCGTACGATATTGTACCGTTTTGGTGTGATTTGGTACCGTACGGAAGTACTCGTACAGAATTGTACCGTTTTGGTGTGGTTTGGTACGGTAGGGATGTTCTCGTACGGTATTGTACCATTTTTGTATGGTAAGGTACCGTAGGGATGTACTCATACGGTATTGTACCCTTTCGATGTGGTATGGTACCGTACGGAACTACTCGTACGGTATTGTACCGTTTTGGTGTGGTTTGGTGCAGTAGTGATGTACTCGTACGGTATTGTACTGTTTTGGTGTGGTATGGTACCGTAGGGATGTACTCCTACGGTATTGTACCGTTTCGGTATGGTATGGTACCGTACGGAAGTACTCGTACAGTATTGTACCGTTTCGATGTGGTATGGTACTGTACAGAAGTACTCTTACGGTATTGTACCGTTTTGGTGTGGTTTGGTACATTAGGGATGTACTCGTACGGTATTGTACCATTTTGGTGTCGTATGGTACCGTACGGAAGTACTCGTACGGTATTGTTTCATTTTGTTGTGGTAGGGTACAGTAGGGATGTACTTGTACGGTATTGTACCATTTTTGTATGGTATGGTACCGTAGGGATGTACTCCTACGGTATTGTACCATTTCGATGTGGTATGGTACCGTACGGAACTACTCGTACGGTATTGTACCGGTTTGTTGTGGTTTGGTACAGTAGGGATGTACTCGTACGGTATTGTACCGTTTCGGTGTGGTATGGTACCGTACAGAAGTACTCGTACGGTACTGTACCCTTTCAATGTGGTATGGTAACGTACGGAATTACTCGTACGGTATTGTACCGTTTTGGTGTGGTTTGGTACAGTAGAGATGTATTCGTACGGTATTGTACAATTTTTGTATGGTATGGTACTGTAGGGATGTACTCATACAGTATTGTACCCTTTCGATGTGGTATGGTACCGTACGGAAGTACTCGTAAGGTACTGTACTGTTTCGATGTAGTATGGTACCGTAGGGATGTTCTCCTACGGTATTGTTCCGTTTCAGTGGGGTATGGTACCGCACGGAAGTACTCTACGATATTGTACCGTTTCGATGTGGTATGGCACTGTACGGAAGTACTCGTACGGTATTGTACCATTTGGGTGTGGTTTGGTACAGTAGGGATGTACTCGTACGGTATTGTACCGTTTAGGTGTGGTAAGGTATCATACGAAAGTACTAGTACGATAATGTACCGTTTTGGTGTGGTATGGTACTGTAGGTATGTACTCGTACGGTATTGTACCGTTTTGGTGTTGTATGGTACCGTACGGAAATAATCGTACGGTATTGTACCGTTTTGGTTTGGTTTGGTATGGTAGGGATGTACTCGTACGGTATTGTACCGTTTTGGTGTGGTTTTTTTATAGTAGGGATGTTCTCGCACGCTATTGTACCGTTTTGGTGTGCTATGGTACCATTGGGATGTATTCGTACCGTATTGTACCGTTTTGGTGTGGTATGGTACCGTACGAAAGTGCTCGTACGGTATTGTACCGGTTTGGTGTGGTTTGGTGCAGTAGGCATGTACTCGTACGGTATTGTACCGTTTTGGTGTGGTATGGTGCCGTAGGGATGTACTCCTATGGTATTGTACCGTTTCGGTGTGGTATGGTACCGTACGGAAGTACTTGTACGGTATTGTACCGTTTCGATTTGGTATGGTACTGTACGGAACTACTCGTACGGTATTGTACCGTTTTGGTGTGGTTTGGTACATTAGGGATGTACTCGTCGGTTAAATACCGTTTTGGTGTCGTATGGTACCGTACGGAAGTACTCGTACGGTATTGTACCATTTTGGTGTGGTTTGGTACATTATGGATGTACTCGTACGATATTGCACCGTTTTGGTGCGGTATGGTACCGTACGGAAGTACTCCTATGGTATTGTACCGTTTTGTTGTGGTTTGGTATAGTTGGTATGTACTCGTACGATATTGTACCGTTTTGGTGTGATTTGGTACCGTACGGAAGTACTCGTACAGAATTGTACCGTTTTGGTGTGGTTTGGTACGGTAGGGATGTTCTCGTACGGTATTGTACCATTTTTGTATGGTAAGGTACCGTAGGGATGTACTCATACGGTATTGTACCCTTTCGATGTGGTATGGTACCGTACGGAACTACTCGTACGGTATTGTACCGTTTTGGTGTGGTTTGGTGCAGTAGTGATGTACTCGTACGGTATTGTACTGTTTTGGTGTGGTATGGTACCGTAGGGATGTACTCCTACGGTATTGTACCGTTTCGGTATGGTATGGTACCGTACGGAAGTACTCGTACAGTATTGTACCGTTTCGATGTGGTATGGTACTGTACAGAAGTACTCTTACGGTATTGTACCGTTTTGGTGTGGTTTGGTACATTAGGGATGTACTCGTACGGTATTGTACCATTTTGGTGTCGTATGGTACCGTACGGAAGTACTCGTACGGTATTGTTTCATTTTGTTGTGGTAGGGTACAGTAGGGATGTACTTGTACGGTATTGTACCATTTTTGTATGGTATGGTACCGTAGGGATGTACTCCTACGGTATTGTACCATTTCGATGTGGTATGGTACCGTACGGAACTACTCGTACGGTATTGTACCGTTTTGGTGTGGTATGGTACTGTACGGAAGTACTCGTTCGGTATTGTACCGTTTTGGCGAGGTTTGGTATAGTAGGGATGTCCTCGTACGGTATTGTACCGTTTTTGTGCGCAATGGTACCGTACGGAAGCACTCGAATGGTATTGTACCGTTTTGGCATGGTTTGGTACATTAGGTATGTACTCGTACGATATTGTACCGTTTTTGTGTGGTATGGTACCATACGGAAGTACTCGTACGGTATTGTACCGTTTTGGTGTGGTTTGGTACAACAGGGATGTACTCGTACGGTATTGTACCATTTTTGTATGGTATGGTACCGTAGGGATGTACTCAAACGGTATTGTACCGTTTCGATGTGGTATGGTACCGTACGGAAGTACTCGTACGGTATTGCACCGTTTCGATGTGGTATGGTACCGTACGGAACAACTCGTACGGTATTGTACCGTTTTGGTGTGGTTTGGTGCAGTAGGGATGTACTCGTACGGTATTGTACCGTTTTGGTGTGGTATGATACCGTAAGGATGTTTTCTTACGGTATTGTACCGTTTCGTTGTGGTAAGGTATCATACGAAAGTACTAGTACGATATTGTACCGTTTTGGTGTGGTATGGTACCGTAGGGATGTACTCGTACGGTATTGTACCATTTTGGTTTCGTATGGTATGGTATGGTACCGTATTGTAGGGATGTCCTCGTACGGTATTGTACCATTTTGCTGCGCTATGGTACCGTACAGAAGTACTCGTACGGTATTGTACCATTTTGGTGTGGTTTGGTACAGTAGGGATGTACTCGTACGGTATTGCTGAGGTATGGAACCGTAGGGATGTACTCCTACGGTATTGTACCGTTTCGGTGTGGTATGGTACCGCACGGAAATACGAGTACGGTATTGTACAGTTTCGATGTGGTATGGCACTGTACGGAAGTACTCGTACGGTATTGTACCGTTTTGGTGTGGTTTTGTACAGTAATGATGTACTCGTACGGTATTGTACCGTTTAGGTGTGGTATGGTACCGTACGGAAGTACTCGTACGGTATTGTACCATTTGGTGTGGTTTGGAACTGTAGGGATGTCCTCGTATGGTATTTTACCGTTTTGGTGCGGTATGGTACCGTACGAAAGTACTAGTATGGTATTATACCATTTTGGTGTGGTATGGTACGGTACGGAAGTACTCGTACGGTATTGTACCGTTTTGGCGACGTTTGGTACAGTAGGGATGTCCTCGTGTGTTATTGTACCGTTTTGATGCGCTATGGTACCGTACGGAAGTACTCGTACGGTATTGTACCATTTTGGTGTGGTTTGGTACAGTAGGGATGTACTCATACGATATTGTACCATTTTGGTGTGGTATGGTAACGTACGAAAGTACTCGTACGGTATTGTACCAACTTGGTGTGGTATGGTACCGTTGGGATGTATTCGTACGGTGTTGTATCGTTTTGGTGTGGTATGGTACCGTATGGAAGTATTCCTACGGTATTGTATTGTTTTTGTGTGGTTTGGTACAGTAGGGATATACTCGTACAGTACTGTACCGTTTTGGTGTGGTATGGTACTGTAGGGATGTACTCCTACGGTATTGTACCGTTTCGGTGTGGTATGGTACCGCATAGAAGTACTCGCACGGTATTGTACCGTTTTTGTGTGGTTTGGTATAGTAGGGATGTACTCTTACGCAATTGTTCCGTTTTGGTGCGGTATGGTACCGTACGGAAGTACTCCTACGGTAATGTACCGTTTCGATGTGGTATGGTACTGTATGGAAGTACTCGTACGGTATTGTACCGTTTTAGTGTGGTTTGGTACAGTAGGGATGTACTCGTACGGTATTGTTCCATTTTGGTGTGGTAAGGTATCATACGAAAGTACTAGTATGATTTTGTACCGTTTTGGTGTGGTATGGTACCGTAGGGATGTACTCGTACGGTAATGTACCGTTTTGGTGTCGTATGGTACCGTACGGAAGTAATTGTACGGTATTGTACCGTTTTGGTTTGGTTTGGTACATTAGGAATGTACTCGTACGGTATTCTACCGTTTTGGGGTCGTATGGTACCGTGCGGAAGTAATCGTACGGTATTGTACCGTTTTTTTTTGGTTTGGTTTGGTACAGTAGGTATGTACTTTTACAGTATTGTACCGTTTTGGTGTCGTATGGTACCGTACGGAAGTACTCATACGGTATTGTACCGTTTTGGTGTGGTTTGGTAAAGTAGAGATGTACTCGTACGCTACTGTACCGTTTTGGTGCGGTAAGGTACCGTACGGAAGTACTCGTACAGTATTGTACCGTTTTAGTGTGGTTTGGTATAGTAGGGATGTACTCTTACGCTATTGTACCGTTTTGGTACAGTATGGTACCATACGGAAGTACTCGTACGGTATTGTACCGTTTTGGTGTGGTTTGGTACAGTAGGGATGTACTCGTACGGTATTGTACCGTTTTTGTTTGGTTTGGTTTGGTACAGTAGGTATGTACTTGTACAGTATTGTACCGTTTTGGTGTCGTATGGTACCGTACGGAAGTAATCGTACGGTATTGTACCATTTTGGTTTGGTTTTGTACAGTAGGGATGTACTCGTACGGTATTGTACCGGTTTTGTGTTGTACGGTACCGTACAGAAGTACTCGTACGGTATTGTACCAACTTGGTGTGGTATGGTACCGTTGGGATGTATTCGTACGGTATTGTACCGTTTTGGTGCGCTATGGTACCATACGGAAGTACTCATACGGTATTTTACCGTTTTGGTGTGGTTTGGTACAGTACGGATGTACTCATACGATATTGTACAATTTTTGTGTGGTATGGTATCGTACGAAAGTACTCGTACGGTATTGTACCATCTTGGTGTGGTATGGTACCGTAGGGATGTATTCGTACTGTATTGTACCGTTTTGGTGTGGTATGGTACCGTACGGAAGAACTCGTACGGTATCTTACCGTTTTGGTGTGGTTTGGTGCAGTAGGGATGTACTCGTACGGTATTGTACCGTTTTGGTGTGGTATGGTATCATACAAAAGTACTAGTACGATATTGTACTGTTTTGGTGTGGTATGGTACCGTAGGGATGTAATCGTACAGTATTGTACCATTTTGGTGTCGTATGGTACCTTACAGAAGTAATCGTACGGTATTGTACCGTTTTGGTGTTGTATGGTACCTTACAGAAGTAATCATACGGTATTGTACCATTTTGGTTTGGTTTGGTAGAGTAGGGATGTACTCGTACGGTATTGTACCATTTTTGTATGGTATGGTACCGTAGGGATGTACTCATACGGTATTGTATCGTTTCGATGTGGTATGGTACCTTACGGAAGTACTCGTACGGTATTGTACCGTTTCAATGTGGTATGGTACCGTACGGAAGTACTCGTATGGTATTATACCGTTTTAGTGTGGTTTGGTACAATAGTGATGTACTCGTACGGTATTGTATAGTTTTGGGGTGGTATGGTATCATACGAAAGTATTAGTACGATATTGTACCGTTTTGGTGTGGTATGGTACCGTAGGGATGTAATCGTATGGTATTGTACCATTTTGGTGTCGTATGGTACCTTACAGAAGTAATCGTACGGTATTGTACCGTTTTGGTGTCGTATGGTACCTTACAGAAGTAATCGTACGGTATTGTACCGTTTTGGTTTGGTTTGGTACAATAGGGATGTACTCGTACGGTATTGTACTGTTTTCGTGTCGTATCGTACCGTACGAAAGTATTCGTACGGTATTTTACCGTTTTGGTGTGGTTGGGTATAGTAGGGATGTACTCGTACGCTTTTGTACCGTTTTGGTGCGGCATGGTACCGTACGGAAGTACTCGTACGGTATTGTAACGTTTTGGTGTGGTTAGGTATAGTAGGGATGTACTCGTACGTTATTGTACCGTTTTGGTGTGATATGGTACCATACGGAAGTACTCGTACGGAAGTACTCGTACGGTATTGTACCGTTTTGGTGTGTTTTGGTAGAGTAGGGAATTACTCGTACGCTATTGTACCGTTTTGGTGTTGTATGGGACCGTACGGAAGTACTCGTACGGTATTGTACCGTTTTGGTGACGTTTGGTACAGTAGGGATGTCCTCGTACGGTATTGTACCGTTTTGGTGCGCTATGGTACCGTACGGAAGTACTCATACGGTATTGTACCGTTTTGGTGTGGTTTGGTACAGTAGGGATGTACTCATACGATATTGTAGCATTTTGGTGTGGTATGGTTCCGTACGAAAGTACTCGTAGGGTATTGTACCATCTGGGTGTGGTAGGGTACCGTAGGTAAGTATTCGTACGGTATTGTACCGTTTTGGTTTCGTGTGGTTTGGTGCAGTAGGGATGTACTCGTACGGTTTTTTACCGTTTTGGTGTGGTTTGGTACTGTAGGGATGTACTTCTACGGTATTGTACCGTTTCGGTGTGGTATGGTACTGCACGGAAGTACTCGTACGGTATTGTACCATTTCGATGTGGTATGGTACTGTATGGAAGTACTCGTAGGTATTGTACCGTATTGGTGTGGTTTGGTATAGTAGGGATGTTCTCGTACGGTATTGTACCGTTTTTGTGTGGTATGGTATCATACGAAAATACTAGTACGATATTGTACCGTTTTGGTGTGGGATGGTACCGTAGGGATGTAATCGTACGGTATTGTACCGTTTTGGTGTCGTATGGTACCTTACAGAAGTAATCCTACGGTATTGTACCGTTTTGGTTTTGTTTGGTATAGTAGGGATGTACTCGTACGGTATTGTACCGTTTTCGTGTCGTATGGTACCATACGAATGTACTCGCACGATATTGTACCGTTTTGGTGTGGTTTGGTATACCAGGGATGTACTCATACGCTTTTGTACCATTTTGGTGCGGCATGGTACCATACGGAAGTACTCGTACGGTATTGTACCGTTTCGATGTGGTATGGTACTGTACGGAAGTACTCGTAAGGTATTGCACCGTTTTGGTGTGGTTTGGTATAGTAGGGATGTGCTCGTACGCTTTTGTACCACTTCGGTGCGGCATGGTACCGTACGGAAGTACTCGTACGGTATTGTACCTTTTTGGTGTGGTATGGTACCGTACGTAAGTACTCGTACGGTATTGTACCGTTTTGGTGTGGTTTGGTATAGTAGGGATGTACTCGTACGCTTTTGTACCATTTTGGTGCGGCATGGTACCGTACGGAAGTACTCGTACGGTATTGTACCTTTTTGGTGTGGTATGGTACCATACGGAAGTACTCGTACGCTATTGTACCTTTTTGTTGTGGTATGGTACCGTACGGAAGTACTCGTACGGTATTTTGCCATTTTGGTGAGGTTTGGTACAGTAGGGATGTCCTCGTACGGTATTGTACCGTTTCGGTGTGGAATGGTATCGTACGGAAATACTCATACGGTATTGTACCGTTTCGATGTGGTATGGTGCCATACAGAAGTATTCGTACGGTATTGTACCGTTTTGATGTGGTTTGGTACAGTAGGGATGTACTCGTACGATGTTGTACCGTTTTGGTGTGGTCTGGTACCGTACGGAAGTACTCGTACGGTATTGTACCGTTTTGGTGTCGTTCGGTACAGTACGGATTACTCCTACGGTATTGTTTCATTTTTGTATAGTATGGTACCGTAGGGATGTAGTCCTACGGTATTGTACCGTTTCGGTGAGGTATGGTACCGCACGGAAGTACTCGTACGGTATTGCACCGTTTCGATGTGGAATGGTACAAGACGGAAGTACGCGTACGGTATTGTACCATTTTGGTGTGGTTTGGAACAGTATGGATGTACTCGTACGGTATTTTACCGTTTTGGTGTGGTAAGATATCATTCGAACGTACTAGTACGATATTGTACGGTTTGTGTGTGGTGTGCTAGCGTAGGGATGTACTCGTGCGGTATTGTACCGTTTTGGTGTCGTATGGTAGCGTACGGAAGTAATCGTATGGTATTGTACCGTTTTGGTTTGGTTTGGTACAGTAGGGATGTACTCGTACGGTATTGAACCGTTTTGGTGTCGTATGGTACTGTACGGAAGTACTCGTACGGTATTGTACCGTTTTTGTGTGGTTTGGTATAGTAGGGATGTACTCATATGCTATTGTACCGTTTTGGTGCGGTAAGGTACCGTATGGAAGTACTCGTACGGTATTGTACCGTTTTGGTGTGGTTTGGTATAGTAGAGAAGTACTCGTACGCTATTGTACCGTTTTGGTGTGCTATGATACCGTACGAAAGTACTAGTACGATATTGTATCGTTTTGGTATGGTATGGTACCGTAGGGATGTACTCGTGCCGTATTGTACCATTTTGGTGTCGTATAGTACCGTACGGAAGTAATCATACGGTATTGTACCGTTTTGGTTTGGTTTGGTACAGTAGGGATGTACTCGTATGGTATTGTACCGTTTTGTTGTCGTATGGTACCATACGGAAGTACTCGTACGGTATTGTACCATTTTGTTGTAGTTTGGTACAGGAGGGATGTACTCGTACGGTATTGTACCGTTTTGGTGTGGTTTGGTACTGTTGGGATGTACTACTACGGTATTGTACCGTTTCGGTGTGGTATGGTACTGCACGGAAGTACTAGTACGGTATTGTACCGTTTCGATGTGGTATGGTATTGTTCGGAAGTACTCGTAAGGTATTTTACGATTTTTATGTGGTTTGGTATAGTAGGGATGTTCTCGTACGGTATTGTAGCGTTTTGGTGCGGTAAGGTACCGTACTCATGCGGTATTGTACCGTTTTAATGTGGTTTGGTATAGTATGGAAGTACTCGTACGGTATTGTATCGTTTTAGTGTGATTTGGTACAGTAGGAATGTCCTCGTACGGTATTGTACAGTTTTGGTGTGGTATGGTACCGTAGGGATATACTCCTACGATATTGTACGGTTTCGGTGGGGTATGGTACCATATGAAAGTACTCGTACGGTATTTTACCGTTTCGATGTTGTATGGTACCGTACGGAAGTACTCAAACGGTATTGTACCATTTTGGTGTGATTTAGTACAGTAGGAATGTACTCGTATGGTATTGTACCATTTTGGTGTAGTATGGTATCATACGAAAGTACTAGTTCGATATTGTACCGTTTTGGTGTGGTATGTTACTGTAGGAATGTACTCGTACGGTATTGTACCGTTTTGGTGTCGTATGGTACCGTACGGAAGTAATCGTACGTTATTGTACCGTTTTGGTGTCGTATGGTAACGTACGGAAGTAATCATACGGTATTGTACCGTTATGGTTTGGTTTGGTACAGTAGGGATGTACTCGTACGGTATTGTACCATTTTGTTGTTGTATGGTACCATACGGAAGTACTCGTACGGTATTGTACCGTTTTGGTGTAGTTTGGTAAAGCAGGGATGTACTCGTACGGTATTATACCGTTTTGGTTTGCTTTGGTTTGGTACTGTAGGGATGTACTCCTGCGGTATTGTACCGTTTCGGTGTGGTATGGTAGCGCACGGCAGTACTCGTACGGTATTGTACCGTTTCGATGTGGTATGGTACTATACGGAAGTACTCGTACGGTATTGTACTGTTTTGGTGTGGTTTGGTACAGTAGGAATGTACTCGTACGGTATTGTACCGTTTTGGTGTGGTAAGGTATGATACGAAAGTACTAGTACGATATTGTACCGTTTGTGTGTGGTATGGTATCATAGGGATGTACTCGTGCGGTATTGTACCGTTTTGGTGTCGTATGGTACCGTAGGGAAGTAATCGTACGGTATTGTACCGTTTTGGTTTGGTTTGGTACAGTAGGAATGTACTCGTACGGTATTGTACCGTTTTGGTGTCGTATGGTACCGTACGGAAGTACTCGTACGGTATTGTACCGTTTCGGTGTCGTATGGTACCGTACGGAAGTACTCGTACGGTATTGTACCGTTTTGGTGTGGTTTGGTATAGTAGGGATGTACTCGTATGCTATTGTACCGTTTTGGTGCGGTAAGGTACCGTATGGAAGTACTCGTTTGGTGTTGTACCGTTTTGGTGTCGTATGGTACCGTTCGGTACCAAACCACACCAAAATGGTACAATACCGTACGAGTACATCCATACGGTACCAAACCACACCAAAATGGTGCAAAACTGTACGAGTACATCCATACGGTACCAAATCACACCAAAACGGTACAATACCGTACGGGTACTTCGTTACGGTACCAAACCACACCAAAACGGTGCAATACTGTACCAAACCACACCAAAAGGGTGCAATACTGTACGAGTACATCCATACGGTACCTAACCACACCAAAACGGTGCAATACGGTACGAGTACTTCGTTACGGTACCAAACCTCACCAAAACGGTGCAATACCGTACGAGTACATCCATACGGTACCAAACCACACTAAAACGGTGACAAACCGTACGAGTACTTCGTTACGGTATCAAACCACCCAAAAATGGTACAATACGGTACGAGTACATCCATACGGTACCAAACCACAACAAAACGGTACAATACCATACGAGTACATTCCTAAGGTACCAAACCACACGAAAACGGTGCAATACCGTACGAGTACATCCAAACGGTACCAAACCACACTAAAACGGTGCCAAACCGTATGAGTACTTAGTTACGGTATCAAACCACCCAAAAATGGTACAATACGGTACGAGTACATCCATACGGTACCAAACAACACGAAAACGGTACAATACCATACGAGTACATTCATACGGTACCAAACCACACGAAAACGGTGCAATACCGTACGAGTACATCCATACGGTACTAAACCACACGAAAACGGTGCAATACCGTACGAGTACATCCATACGGTACCAAACCACCCCAAAACGGTGCAAAACCGTACGAGTACATCCGTACGGTACCAAACCACACCAAAACGGAGCAATACCGTACGAGTACATCCATACGGTACAAAACCACTCGAAAACGGTGCCAAACCGTACGAGTACATCCATACGTACCAAATCACACCAAAACGGTGCAATACCGTACGAGTACTTCGTTACGGTACTAAACCACACAAAAACGGTGCAATACCGTACAAGTACATCCATACGGTACTAAACCACACCAAAACGGTGCAATACCGTACGAGTACATCCATACGGTACCAAACCACACTAAAACGGTGCCAAACCGTACGAGTACTTCGTTACGGTACCAAACCACCCAAAAATGGTACAATACGGTACGAGTACATCCATACGGTACCAAACCACACCAAAACGGTACAATACCATACGAGTACATTCATACTGTACCAAACTACACGAAAACGGTGCAATACCGTACGAGTACATCCATACGGTACCAAACCACACTAAAACGGTGCCAAACCGTACGAGTACTTCGTTACGGCACCAAACCACCCAAAAATTGTACAATACGGTATGAGTACATCCATACGGTACCAAACCACACGATAATGGTACAATAGCATACGAGTACATTCATACGGTACCAAAGCACACGAAAACGGTGCAATACCGTACGAGTACATCCATACGGTTCTAAACCACACCAAAACGGTGCAATACCATACGAGTACATCCATACGGTACCAAACCACACCAAAACGGTGCAATACCGTACGAGTACATCCATACGGTTCTAAACCACACCAAAACGGTGCAATACCGTACGAGTACATCCATACGGTACCAAACCATACCAAAATGGTGCAATACCGTATGAGTACTTCGTTACGGTACCAAACCACATCAAAACAGTACAATACCGTACGAGTACTTCGTTACGGTACGAAACCCCACCAAAACAGTGCAATACCGTACGAGTACATCCATGCGGTACCAAACCACACCAAAACGGTGCAAAACTGTACGAGTACATCCATACGGTACCAAACCACAGCAAAACGGTGCAATACCATACGAGTACATCCATATGGTACGAACCCACACCAAAACGGTACAATACCCTACTACTACATTCATACGGTACCAAACCACACGAAAATGGTGCAATACCGTACGAGTACATCCATACGGTACCAAACCACACGAAAATGGTGCAATACCGTACGAGTACATCCATACGGTACCAAACCACACCAAAACTGTGCTATACCGTACGAGTATTTTGTTACGGTACCAAACCACACCAAAATAGTACAATACCGTACGAGTACTTCGTTACGGTACCAAACCACACCAAAACGGTGCAATACCGTACGAGTACAACCATAAGGTACCAAACCACACCAAAACGGTGCAAAACCGTTTGAGTACATCCATACGGTACCATACCACACCAACACGGTGCAATACCGTACGAGTACATCCATAAGGTACCAAAATGGTGGCAAACCGTACGAGTACTTCGTTACGGTACCAAACTACACCAAAACGGTACAATACCGTACGAGTACATCCATACGGTACAAAACCACTCGAAAACGGTGCCAAACCGTACGAGTACATCCATACGTACCAAATCACACCAAAACGGTGCAATACCGTACGAGTACTTCGTTACGGTACTAAACCACACAAAAACGGTGCAATACCGTACAAGTACATCCATACGGTACTAAACCACACCAAAACGGTGCAATACCGTACGAGTACATCCATACGGTACCAAACCACACTAAAACGGTGCCAAACCGTACGAGTACTTCGTTACGGTACCAAACCACCCAAAAATGGTACAATACGGTACGAGTACATCCATACGGTACCAAACCACACCAAAACGGTACAATACCATACGAGTACATTCATACTGTACCAAACTACACGAAAACGGTGCAATACCGTACGAGTACATCCATACGGTACCAAACCACACTAAAACGGTGCCAAACCGTACGAGTACTTCGTTACGGCACCAAACCACCCAAAAATTGTACAATACGGTATGAGTACATCGATACGGTACCAAACCACACGAAAATGGTACAATAGCATACGAGTACATTCATACGGTACCAAAGCACACGAAAACGGTGCAATACCGTACGAGTACATCCATACGGTTCTAAACCACACCAAAACGGTGCAATACCATACGAGTACATCCATACGGTACCAAACCACACCAAAACGGTGCAATACCGTACGAGTACATCCATACGGTTCTAAACCACACCAAAACGGTGCAATACCGTACGAGTACATCCATACGGTACCAAACCATACCAAAATGGTGCAATACCGTATGAGTACTTCGTTACGGTACCAAACCACATCAAAACAGTACAATACCGTACGAGTACTTCGTTACGGTACGAAACCCCACCAAAACAGTGCAATACCGTACGAGTACATCCATGCGGTACCAAACCACACCAAAACGGTGCAAAACTGTACGAGTACATCCATACGGTACCAAACCACAGCAAAACGGTGCAATACCATACGAGTACATCCATATGGTACGAACCCACACCAAAACGGTACAATACCCTACTACTACATTCATACGGTACCAAACCACACGAAAATGGTGCAATACCGTACGAGTACATCCATACGGTACCAAACCACACGAAAATGGTGCAATACCGTACGAGTACATCCATACGGTACCAAACCACACCAAAACTGTGCTATACCGTACGAGTATTTTGTTACGGTACCAAACCACACCAAAATAGTACAATACCGTACGAGTACTTCGTTACGGTACCAAACCACACCAAAACGGTGCAATACCGTACGAGTACAACCATAAGGTACCAAACCACACCAAAACGGTGCAAAACCGTTTGAGTACATCCATACGGTACCATACCACACCAACACGGTGCAATACCGTACGAGTACATCCATACGGTACCAAAATGGTGGCAAACCGTACGAGTACTTCGTTACGGTACCAAACTACACCAAAACGGTACAATACCGTACGAGTACATCCATACGGTACCAAACCACACCAAAAGGGTACAATACGGTACGAGTACTTCGTTACGGCACCAAACCACACCAAAACGGTACAATACGGTACGAGTACATCCATACGGTACCAAACCACACCAAACCGGTACAATACCGTACGAGTACATTCATACGGTACCAAACCACACGAAAATGGTGCAATACCGTACGAGTACATCCCCACGGTACCAAACCACACCAAAATGGTTCAAAACCGTACGAGTACATCCGTACGGTACCAAACCACACCAAAACGGTGAAATACCGTACGAGTACATCCATACGGTACCAAACAACACCAAAACGGTGCAATACCGTACGAGTATATCCATAAGGTACTAAACCACACCAAAACGGTGCAAAACCGTACGTGTACATCCATACGGTACCAAACCACACGAAAACGGTGCAATACCGTACGAGTACATCCATACAGTACCAAACCACACCAAAACGGTGCAATACCGTACGAGTACATCCATACGGTACAAAACCACACCAAAACGGTGCAATACCGTTCGAGTACATTTATACGGTACCAAACCACACCAAAACGGTGAAAAACTGTACGAGTACATCCATACGGTACAAAACCACACCAAAACGGTGCAATACCGTTCGAGTACATTTATACGGTACCAAACCACACCAAAACGGTGAAAAACTGTACGAGTACATCCATACGGTACCAAACCACACCAAAACGGTGCAATACCGTACGAGAACTTCCACACGGTACGAAACCACACAAAAACGGTGCAATACCGTACGAGTACTTCGTTACGGTTACAAACCACACCAAAAGGGTACAATACCGTACGAGTACTTCGTTACTGTACCAAACCACACCGAAACGGTACAATACGATACGAGTGCATCCATACGGTACCAAACCACACCAAAACGGTGCAATACCGTACGAGAATATCCATACGGTACCAAACCACACCAAAACGGTGCAATACCGTACGAGTACATCCATACGGTACCAAACCACACCAAAACGGTGCAATACCGTACGAGTACTTCGTTACGGTTCCAAACCACACCAAAAGGGTACAATACCGTACGAGTACTTCGTTACGGTACCAAACCACACCAAAATGGTACAATACCGTAAGAGTACATCCATACGGTACCAAACCACACCAAAACGGTGCAATACCGTACGAGTACTTCGTTACGGTACCAAACCTCACCAAAACGGTACAATACCGTACGAGTACATCCATACGGTACCAAACCACACCAAAAGGGTACAATACCGTACGAGTACTTCGTTACGGTACCAAACCACACCAAAACGGTACAATACCGTACGAGTACATCCATACGGTACCAAACCACACCAAAACGGTGCAATACCGTACGAGTACTTCGTTACGGTTCCAAACCACACCAAAAGGGTACAATACCGTACGAGTACTTCGTTACGGTTCCAAACCACACCAAAAGGGTACAATACCGTACGAGTACTTCGTTACGGTTCCAAACCAATCCAAAACAGTAAAATACCGTTCGAGTACTTCGTTACGGTACCAAACCACACTAAACATTACAATACCGTACGAGTACTTCGTTACGGTACCAAACCACACCAAAACAGTGCAATACCATACGAGTACATCCATAAGGTACCAAACCACACGAAAACGGTGAAAAACCGTACGAGTACATCCATACAGTACCAAACCACACCAAAACGGTGCAACACCGTACGAGTACTTCGTTACGGTTCCAAACCACACCAAAAGGGTACAATACCATACGAGTACTTCGTTACGGTACCAAACCAGACCAAAATGGTACAATACCGTACGAGTACATCCATACGGTACCAAAGCACACAGAAACGGTGCAATACCAGACGAGTACTTCGTTACGGTACCAAACCACACCAAAACAGTACAATACCGTACGAGTACTTCGTTACGGTAGCAAACCACACCAAAACGGTGCAATACCGTACGAGAACATCCATACGGTACCAAACCACACCAAAAGGGTACAATACCATACGAGTACTTCGTTACAGTACCAAACCACACCAAAACGGTACAATACCGTACGAGTACATCCATACGGTACCAAACCACACTAAAACGGTGCAATACCGTACGAGTACTTCGTTACGGTTCCAAACCACACAAAAAGGGTACAATACCGTACGAGTACTTCGTTACGGAACCAAACCGCACCAAAATGGTACAATACCGTATGAGTACATCCATACGGTACCAAACCACACCAAAGCGGTGTAATTTAGTACGAGTACATCCATACGGTACTAAACCACACCAAAACGGTGCAAAACCGTACGAGTACATTAACACGGTACCAAACCACACGAAAACGGTGCAATACCGTACGAGTACATCCATACGGTACCAAACCACACCAAAACGGTGCAATACCGTACGAGTACTTCGTGACGGTTCCAAACCACACCAAAACGGTACAATACCGTACGAGTACTTCGTTACAGTACCAAACCACACCAAAACGGTGCAATACCGTACGAGTACATCGATAAATACCAAACCACAGCAAAACGGTGCAATACCGTACGAGTACTTCGTTACAGTACCAAACCACACCAAAACAGTACAATACCGTACGAGTACTTCGTTACGGTACCAAAGCACACCAAAACTGTGCAATACCATACGAGTACTTCGTTACGGTTCCAAACCACACCAAAAGGGTACAATACCATACGAGTACTTCGTTACGGTTCCTAACCACACCAAAACAGTACAATACTGTACGAGTACTTCGTTACGGAACCAAACAACACCAAAACAGTACAATACCTTACGAGTACTTCGTTACGGTACCAAACCACACCAAAACGGTGCAATATCGTACGAGTACTTCGTGACGGTTCCAAACCACACCAAAACGGTACAATACCGTACGAGTACTTCGTTACGGTACCAAACCACACCAAAATGGTGCAATACCGTATGAGTACATCCATAAGGTACCAAACCACAGCAAAACGGTGCAATACAGTACGAGTACGTCCATACGGTACCAAACCACACCAAAACGGTGCCAAACCGTACGAGTACATCCATACGGTACCAAACCACACCAAAACGGTGCAATACCGTACGAGTACTTCGTTATGGTACCAAACCACACCAAAACAGTACAATACCGTACGAGTATTTCGTTATGGTACCAAAGCACACCAAAACGGTGCAATACCGTACGAGTACATCCATAAGTTACCAAACCACACCAAAATGGTGCAATACCGTACGAGTACTTCGTTATGGTACCAAACCACACCAAAACAGTACAATACCGTACGAGTATTTCGTTACGGTACCAAAGCACACCAAAACGGTTCAATACCGTACGAGTACATCCATAAGGTACAAAACCGCACCAAAACGGTGCAATACCGTTCGAGTACTTCGTTACGGTTCCAAACCACACCAAAATGGTACAATACCGTACGAGTACATCCATACGGTACCAAACCAAACCAAAACGGTACAATACCATACGAGTACATTCATACGGTACCAAACCACACGAAAACGGTGCAATACCGTACGAGTACCTCCATACGGTACCAAACGACACCAAAATGGTACAATACAATACGAGTACATTCATATGGTACCAAACCACATGAAAACGGTGCAATACCGTACTAGTACATCCATACGGTACTAAACCACACCAAAACTGTGCAAAACCGAACGAGTACATTCATACGGTACCAAACCACACGAAAACGGTGCAATACCGTACCAGTACATCCATACAGTACCAAACCACAAAAAAACGGTGCAATACCGTACGAGTATTTCGTGACGGTTCCAAACCACACCAAAACGGTACAATACCGTACGAGTACTTCGTTACGGTACCAAACCACACCAAAATGGTGCAATACCGTACGAGTACATCCATAAGGTACCAAACCACACCAAAACGGTGCAATACCGTACGAGTACTTCGTTACAGTACAAAACCACACCAAAACAGTATAATACCATACGAGTAATTCGTTACTCTTCCAAACCACTCAAAAACGGTGCAATACCGTACGAGTACATCCATACGGTACCAAACCACACGAAAATGGTGCAATACCGTACGAGTACCTCCATACGGTACCAAACCACACCAAAACGGTGCACACAGTACGAGTACATCCGTACGGTACAAAACTACACCAAAACGGTGCAATACCGTATGAGTACATCCTTACGGTACAAAACCACACCAAAACGGTGCTAAACCGTACGAGTACATCCATACGGTACCAAACCACACCAAAACGGTGCAATACTGTACGAGTACATCCATACGGTACCAAACCACACCAAAACGGTGCCAAACCGTACGAGTACTTCGTTACGGTACCAAACCACACAAAAACGGTACAATACGGTACGAGTACATCCATACGGTACCAAACCACACCAAAACGGTACAATACAATACGAGTACATTCATACGGAACCAAACCACATGAAAACGGTGCAATACCGTACGAGTACATCCATACGGTACTAAACCAAACCAAAACGGTGCAAAACCGTACGAGTACATTCATACGGTACCAAACCACACAAAAACGGTGCAATACCGTACGAGTACATCCATACGGTACCAAACCACACCAAAAAGGAGCAATACCATAAGAGTACATCCATACGGTATCAAACCACACCAAAACGGTGCCAAACCGTACGAGTACATCCATACGGTACCAAACCACACCAAAACGGTGCAATACCGTACGAGTACTTCGTTATAGTACCAAACCACACCAAAACAGTACAATACCGTACGAGTACTTCGTTACGGTACCAAACCACACCAAAACGGTGCAATACCGTACGAGTACATCCATAAGGTACCAAACCACACCAAAACGGTGCAATACCGTACGAGTACTTCGTTATGGTACCAAACCACGCCAAAAGGGTACAATACCGTACGAGTACTTCGTTACGGTACCAAACCACACCAAAACGGTGCAATACCGTTCGAGTACTTCATTACGGTTCCAAGCCACACCAAAAGGGTACAATACCATACGAGTACATCCATACGGTACCAAACCACACCAAAATGGTACAATACCATACGAGTACATTCATACGGTACCAAACCACACGAAAACGGTGCAATACCGTACGAGTACCTCCATACGGTACCAAACCACACCAAAATGGTACAATACAATACGAGTACATTCATACGGTACCAAACCACATGAAAACGGTGCAATACCGTACGAGTACATCCATACGGTACTAAACCAAACCAAAACGGTGCAAAACCGTACGAGTACATTCATACGGTACCAAACCACACAAAAACGGTGCAATACCGTACGAGTACATCCATACGGTACCAAACCACACCAAAATGGTGCAAAACCGTACGAGTAAATCCATACGGTACCAAACCACACCAAAAAGGAGCAATACCATAAGAGTACATCCATACGGTATCAAACCACACCAAAACGGTGCCAAACCGTACGAGTACATCCATACGGTACCAAACCACACCAAAACGGTGCAATACCGTACGAGTACTTCGTTATAGTACAAAACCACACCAAAACAGTACAATACCGTACGAGTACTTCGTTACGGTACCAAACCACACCAAAACGGTGCAATACCGTACGAGTACATCCATAAGGTACCAAACCACACCAAAACGGTGCAATACCGTACGAGTACTTCGTTATGGTACCAAACCACGCCAAAAGGGTACAATACCGTACGAGTACTTCGTTACGGTACCAAACCACACCAAAACGGTGCAATACCGTTCGAGTACTTCATTACGGTTCCAAGCCACACCAAAAGGGTACAATACCATACGAGTACATCCATACGGTACCAAACCACACCAAAATGGTACAATACCATACGAGTACATTCATACGGTACCAAACCACACGAAAACGGTGCAATACCGTACGAGTACCTCCATACGGTACCAAACCACACCAAAATGGTACAATACAATACGAGTACATTCATACGGTACCAAACCACATGAAAACGGTGCAATACCGTACGAGTACATCCATACGGTACTAAACCACACCAAAACGGTGCAAAACCGTACGAGTACATTCATACGGTACCAAACCACACGACAACGGTGCAATACCGTACCAGTACATCCATACGGTACCAAACCACAACAAAACGGTGCAATACCGTACGAGTACTTCGTGACGGTTCCAAACCACACCAAAACGGTACAATACCGTACGAGTACATCGTTACGGTACCAAACCACACCAAAATGGTGCAATACCGTACGAGTACATCCATAAATACCAAACCACACCAAAACGGTGCAATACCGTACGAGTACTTCGTTACAGTACCAAACCACACCAAAACAGTATAATACCATACGAGTAATTCGTTACTGTTCCAAACCACTCAAAAACGGTGCAATACCGTACGAGTACATCCATACGGTACGAAACCACACGAAATCGGTGCCATACCGTACGAGTACCTCCATACGGTACCAAACCACACCAAAACGGTGCAAACCGTACGAGTACATCCGTACGGTACCAAACCACACCAAAACGGTGCAATACCGTACGAGTACATCCTTACGGGACAAAACCACACCAAAACGGTGCTAAACCGTATGAGTACATCCATACGGTACCAAACCACACCAAAACGGAGCAATACCGTACGAGTGCATCCATACGGTACCAAACCACACATAAACGGTGCAATACCGTACGAGTACATCCATACGGTACCAAACCACACCAAAAGGGTACAATACCGAACGAGAACTTCATTACGGTACTAAACCACACCAAAACGGTGCAATACCGTTCGAGTACTTCGTTACGGTTCCAAACCACACCAAAAGGGTACAATACCGTACGAGTACTTCGTTACGGTTCCTAACCACACCAAAACTGTACAATACCGTACGAGTACTTCGTTACGGTACCAAACAACACAAAAACGGTGTAATACCGTACTAGTACATCCATAAGGTACCAAACCACACCAAAACGGTGCAAAACCGTACGAGAACATCCATACGGTACCAAACCACACCAAAACGGTGCAATACTGTACGAGTACGTCCATACGGTACCAAACCAGAACAAAACGGTGCAATACCGTACGAGTTCTTCGTAACGGTTCCAAACCACTCCAAAACGGCGCAATACCATACGAGTACGTCCATACGGTACCAAACCACACCAAAACGCTGCAAAACCGTACGAGTACATCCAAACGGTACCAAACCACACCAAAACGGTGCAATGCCGTACGAGTACTTCGTTACGGTACCAAACCACACCAAAAAAGTACAATACCGTACGAGTACTTCGTTACGGTACCAAACCACACCAAAACGGTGCAATACCGTACGAGTACATCCATAAGGTACCAAACCACAGGAAAACGTTGCAAAACCATACGAGTACAATCATACGGTACCAAACCACACCAAAACGGTGCAATACCGTACGAGTACATCCATACGGTACCAAACCACACGAAAACGGTGTATACCGTACGAGTACATCCATTCGGTACCAAACCACACCAAAACGGTGCAATACCATACGAGTACTTCGTTACGGTACCAAACCACACAAAAAGGGTACAATACGGTACGAGTACATACATACGGTACCAAACCACACCAAAACGGTGCAATACCGTACGAGTACATCCATATGGTACCAAACCACACCAAAACGGTGCAATACCGTACGAGTACATCCATACGGTACCAAACCACACCAAAACGGTGCAATACCGTACGAGTACTTCGTTACGGTACCAAACCACACCAAAATCGTACAATTCCGTACGAGTACTTCGTTTCGGTACCAAAGCACACCAAAACGGTGCAATACCGTACGAGTACATCCATAAGGTACCAAACAACACCAAAACGTTGCGAAACCGTACGAGTACATCCATACGGTACTAAACCACACCAAAACGGTGCAATACCGTATGAGTACATCCATACGGTACCAAACCACACCAAAACGGTGCCAAACCGTACGAGTACTTCGTTACGGTACAAAACCACACAAAAATGGTACAATACGGTAAAAGTACATACATACGGTACCAAACCACACCAAAACGGTGCAATACCGTACGAGTACATCCATACGGTACCAAACCACACCAAAACGCTGCAAAACTGTACGAGTACATCCATACGGAACCATACCACACCAAAACGGTGCAATACTGTACGAGTACATCAATACGGTACCAAACCACACCAAAACGGTGCAATACTATACGAGTACGTCCATACGGTACCAAACCACACGAAAACGGTGCCAAACCGTATGAGTACTTCGTTACGGTACCAAACCACACAAAAACGGTACAATATGGTACGAGTACATCCATACGGTACCAAACCACACCAAAACGGTACAATACAATACGAGTACATTCATACGGTACCAAACCACATGAAAACGGTGCAATACCGTACGAGTACATCCATACGGTACTAAACCACACCAAAACGGTGCAAAACCGTACGAGTACATTCATATGGTACCAAACCACACGAAAACGGTGCAATACCGTACGAGTACATCCATACGGTACCAAACCACACCAAAACGGTGCAATACCATACGAGTACTTCGTGACGGTTCCAAACCACACCAAAATGGTACAATACCGTACGAGTACTTCGTTACGGTACCAAACCACACCAAAATGGTGCAATACCGTACGAGTACATCCATAAATACCAAACCACACAGAAACGGTGCAATACCGTACGAGTATTTCTTTACAGTACCAAACCACACAAAAACAGTATAATACCATACGAGTAATTCGTTACTGTTCTAAATCACTCCAAAACGGTGCAATACCGTACGAGTACATCCATACGGTACCAAACCACACCAAAACGGTGCAATACCGTACTAGTACATCCATAATGTACCAAACCAAACAAAAACGGTGCAAAATCGTACGAGTACATCTATACGGTACCAAACCACACTAAAAAGGAGCAATACCGTAAGAGTACATCCATACGGTACCAAACCACACCAAAATGGTGCAATACCGTACCAGTACATCCATACGGTACCAAACCACACCAAAACGGTGCAATACCGTACGAGTACTTCGTTATGGTGCCAAACCACACCAAAACAGTACAATACCGTACGAGTACTTCGTTACGGTACCAAACCACACCAAAACGGTGCAATACCGTACGAGTACATCCATAAGGTACCAAACCACTCCAAAACGGTGCAAAACCGTACGAGTACATCCATACGGTACCAAACCACACCAAAAGGGTACAATCCCGTACGAGTACTTCGTTACCGTACCGAACCACACCAAAACGGTGCAATACCATTCGAGTACTTCGTTACGGTTCCAAACCACACCAAAAGGGTACAATACCGTACGAGTACATCCATACGGTACCAAACCACACCAAAACGGTACAATACCATACGAGTACATTCATACGGTACCAAACCACACGAAAACGGTGCAATACCGTACGAGTACCTCCATACGGTACCAAACCACACCAAAACGGTGCAAACCGTACGAGTACATCCGTACGGTACCAAACCACACCAAAACGGTGCAATACCGTACGAGTACATCCATACGGTACAAAACCACACCAAAACGGTGCTAAACCGTACGAGTACATCCATACGGTACCAAACAACACCAAAAAGGAGCAATACCGTAAGAGTACATCCATACGGTACCAAACCACACCAAAATGGTGCAATACCGTACGAGTACATCCATACGGTACCAAATCACACCAAAACGGTGCAATACCGTAGGAGTACTTCGTTATGGTATCAAACCACACCAAAACAGTACAATACCGTACGAGTACTTCGTTACGGTACCAAACCACACCAAAATGGTGCAATACCGTACGAGTACATCCATAAGGTACCAAACCACACCAAAACGGTGCAATACCGTACGAGTACTTCGTTACAGTACCAAACCACGCCAAAACAGTATAATACCATACGAGTAATTCGTTACTGTTCCAAACCACTCAAAAACGGTGCAATACCGTACGAGTACATCCATACGGTACGAAACCACACGAAATCGGTGCCATACCGTACGAGTACCTCCATACGGTACCAAACCACACCAAAACGGTGCAAACCGTACGAGTACATCCGTACGGTACCAAACCACACCAAAACGGTGCAATACCGTACGAGTACATCCTTACGGTACAAAACAACACCAAAACGGTGCTAAACCGTACGAGTACATCCATACGGTACCAAACCACACCAAACGGAGCAATACCGTACGAGTGCATCCATACGGTACCAAACCACACATAAACGGTGCAATACCGTACGAGTACATCCATATGGTACCAAGCCACACCAAAAGGGTACAATACCGAACGAGAACTTCATTACGGTACTAAACCACACCAAAACGGTGCAATACCGTTCGAGTACTTCGTTACGGTTCCAAACCACACCAAAAGGGTACAATACCGTACGAGTACTTCGTTACGGTTCCTAACCACACCAAAACTGTACAATACCGTACGAGTACTTCGTTACGGTACCAAACCACACCAAAACGGTGTAATACCGTACTAGTACATCCATAAGGTACCAAACCACACCAAAACGGTGCAAAACCGTACGAGAACATCCATACGGTACCAAACCACACCAAAACGGTGCAATACTGTACGAGTACGTCCATACGGTACCAAACCAGAACAAAACGGTGCAATACCGTACGAGTTCTTCGTAACGGTTCCAAACCACTCCAAAACGGCGCAATACCATACGAGTACGTCCATACGGTACCAAACCACACCAAAACGCTGCAAAACCGTACGAGTACATCCAAACGGTACCAAACCACACCAAAACGGTGCAATACCGTACGAGTACTTCGTTACGGTACCAAACCACACCAAAAAAGTACAATACCGTACGAGTACTTCGTTACGGTACCAAACCACACCAAAACGGTGCAATACCGTACGAGTACATCCATAAGGTACCAAACCACAGGAAAACGTTGCAAAACCATACGAGTACAATCATACGGTACCAAACCACACCAAAACGGTGCAATACCGTACGAGTACATCCATACGGTACCAAACCACACGAAAACGGTGTATACCGTACGAGTAAATCCATTCGGTACCAAACCACACCAAAACGGTGCAATACCATACGAGTACTTCGTTACGGTACCAAACCACACAAAAAGGGTACAATACGGTACGAGTACATACATACGGTACCAAACCACACCAAAACGGTGCAATACCGTACGAGTACATCCATATGGTACCAAACCACACCAAAACGGTGCAATACCGTACGAGTACATCCATACGGTACCAAACCACACCAAAACGGTGCAATACCGTACGAGTACTTCGTTACGGTACCAAACCACACCAAAATAGTACAATTCCGTACGAGTACTTCGTTTCGGTACCAAAGCACACCAAAACGGTGCAATACCGTACGAGTACATCCATAAGGTACCAAACCACACCAAAACGTTGCGAAACCGTACGAGTACATCCATACGGTACTAAACCACACCAAAACGGTGCAATACCGTATGAGTACATCCATACGGTACCAAACCACACCAAAACGGTGCCAAACCGTACGAGTACTTCGTTACGGTACCAAACCACACAAAAATGGTACAATACGGTAAAAGTACATACATACGGTACCAAACCACACCAAAACGGTGCAATACCGTACGAGTACATCCATACGGTACCAAACCACACCAAAACGCTGCAAAACTGTACGAGTACATCCATACGGAACCATACCACACCAAAACGGTGCAATACTGTACGAGTACATCAATACGGTACCAAACCACACCAAAACGGTGCAATACTATACGAGTACGTCCATACGGTACCAAACCACACGAAAACGGTGCCAAACCGTATGAGTACTTCGTTACGGTACCAAACCACACAAAAACGGTACAATATGGTACGAGTACATCCATACGGTACCAAACCACACCAAAACGGTACAATACAATACGAGTACATTCATACGGTACCAAACCACATGAAAACGGTGCAATACCGTACGAGTACATCCATACGGTACTAAACCACACCAAAACGGTGCAAAACCGTACGAGTACATTCATATGGTACCAAACCACACGAAAACGGTGCAATACCGTACGAGTACATCCATACGGTACCAAACCACACCAAAACGGTGCAATACCATACGAGTACTTCGTGACGGTTCCAAACCACACCAAAATGGTACAATACCGTACGAGTACTTCGTTACGGTACCAAACCACACCAAAATGGTGCAATACCGTACGAGTACATCCATAAATACCAAACCACACAGAAACGGTGCAATACCGTACGAGTATTTCTTTACAGTACCAAACCACACAAAAACAGTATAATACCATACGAGTAATTCGTTACTGTTCTAAATCACTCCAAAACGGTGCAATACCGTACGAGTACATCCATACGGTACCAAACCACACGAAAACGGTGCAATACCGTACTAGTACATCCATAATGTACCAAACCAAACCAAAACGGTGCAAAATCGTACGAGTACATCTATACGGTACCAAACCACACTAAAAAGGAGCAATACCGTAAGAGTACATCCATACGGTACCAAACCACACCAAAATGGTGCAATACCGTACGAGTACATCCATACGGTACCAAACCACACCAAAACGGTGCAATACCGTACGAGTACTTCGTTATGGTGCCAAACCACACCAAAACAGTACAATACCGTACGAGTACTTCGTTACGGTACCAAACCACACCAAAACGGTGCAATACCGTACGAGTACATCCATAAGGTACCAAACCACTCCAAAACGGTGCAAAACCGTACGAGTACATCCATACGGTACCAAACCACACCAAAAGGGTACAATCCCGTACGAGTACTTCGTTACCGTACCAAACCACACCAAAACGGTGCAATACCATTCGAGTACTTCGTTACGGTTCCAAACCACACCAAAAGGGTACAATACCGTACGAGTACATCCATACGGTACCAAACCACACCAAAACGGTACAATACCATACGAGTACATTCATACGGTACCAAACCACTCGAAAACGGTGCAATACCGTACGAGTACCTCCATACGGTACCAAACCACACCAAAACGGTGCAAACCGTACGAGTAGATCCGTACGGTACCAAACCACACCAAAACGGTGCAATACCGTACGAGTACATCCATACGGTACAAAACAACACCAAAACGGTGCTAAACCGTACGAGTACATCCATACGGTACCAAACAACACCAAAAAGGAGCAATACCGTAAGAGTACATCCATACGGTACCAAACCACACCAAAATGGTGCAATACCGTACGAGTACATCCATACGGTACCAAATCACACCAAAACGGTGCAATACCGTAGGAGTACTTCGTTATGGTATCAAACCACACTAAAACAGTACAATACCGTACGAGTACTTCGTTACGGTACCAAACCACACCAAAATGGTGCAATACCGTACGAGTACATCCATAAGGTACCAAACCACACCAAAACGGTGCAATACCGTACGAGTACTTCGTTACAGTACCAAACCACGCCAAAACAGTATAATACCATACGAGTAATTCGTTACTGTTCCAAACCACTCAAAAACGGTGCAATACCGTACGAGTACATCCATACGGTACGAAACCACACGAAATCGGTGCCATACCGTACGAGTACCTCCATACGGTACCAAACCACACCAAAACGGTGCAAACCGTACGAGTACATCCGTACGGTACCAAACCACACCAAAACGGTGCAATACCGTACGAGTACATCCTTACGGTACAAAACCACACCAAAACGGTGCTAAACCGTACGAGTACATCCATACGGTGCCAAACCACACCAAACGGAGCAATACCGTACGAGTGCATCCATACGGTACCAAACCACACATAAACGGTGCAATACCGTACGAGTACATCCATATGGTACCAAACCACACCAAAAGGGTACAATACCGAACGAGAACTTCATTACGGTACTAAACCACACCAAAACGGTGCAATACCGTTCGAGTACTTCGTTACGGTTCCAAACCACACCAAAAGGGTACAATACCGTACGAGTACTTCGTTACGGTTCCTAACCACACCAAAACTGTACAATACCGTACGAGTACTTCGTTACGGTACCAAACCACACCAAAACGGTGTAATACCGTACTAGTACATCCATAAGGTACCAAACCACACCAAAACGGTGCAAAACCGTACGAGAACATCCATACGGTACCAAACCACACCAAAACGGTGCAATACTGTACGAGTACGTCCATACGGTACCAAACCAGAACAAAACGGTGCAATACCGTACGAGTTCTTCGTAACGGTTCCAAACCACTCCAAAACGGCGCAATACCATACGAATACGTCCATACGGTACCAAACCACACGAAAACGGTGCGATACCGTACGAGTACATCCATACGGTACCAAACCACACCAAAACGCTGCAAAACCGTACGAGTACATCCATACGGTACCAAACCACCCCAAAACGGTGCAATACCGTACGAGTACATCCATACGGTACCAAACCACACCAAAAAGGAGCAATACCGTAAGAGTACATCCATACGGTACCAAACCACACCAAAATGGTGCAATACCGTACGAGTACATCCATACAGTACCAAACCACACCAAAACGGTGCAATACCGTACGAGTACTTCGTTATGGTGCCAAACCACACCAAAACAGTACAATACCGTACGAGTACTTCGTTACGGTACCAAACCACACCAAAACGGTACAATACCGTACGAGTACATCCATAAGGTACCAAACCACTCCAAAACGGTGCAAAACCGTACGAGTACATCCATACGGTACCAAACCACACCAAAAGGGTACAATACCGTACGAGTACTTCGTTACCGTACCAAACCACACCAAAACGGTGCAATACCGTTCGAGTACTTCGTTACGGTTCCAAACCACACCAAAAGGGAACAATACCGTACGAGTACATCCATACGGTACCAAACCACACCAAAACGGTACAATACCATACGAGTACATTCATACGGTACCAAACCACACGAAAACGGTGCAATACCGTACGAGTACCTCCATACGGTATCAAACCACACCAAAACGGTGCAAACCGTACGAGTACATCCGTACGGTACCAAACCACACCAAAACGGTGCAATACCGTACGAGTACATCCATACGGTACAAAACCACACCAAAACGGTGCTAAACCGTACGAGTACATCCATACGGTACCAAACCACACCAAAAAGGAGCAATACCGTAAGAGAACATCCATACGGTACCAAACCACACCAAAATGGTGCAATACCGTACGAGTACATCCATACGGTACCAAACCACACCAAAACGGTGCAATACCGTAGGAGTACTTCGTTATGGTATCAAACCACACCAAAACAGTACAATACCGTACGAGTACTTCGTTACGGTACCAAACCACACCAAAATGGTGCAATACCGTACGAGTACATCCATAAGGTACCAAACCACACCTAAACGGTGCAATACCGTACGAGTACTTCGTTACAGTACCAAACCACGCCAAAACAGTATAATACCATACGAGTAATTCGTTACTGTTCCAAACCACTCAAAAACGGTGCAATACCGTACGAGTACATCCATACGGTACGAAACCACACGAAATCGGTGCCATACCGTACGAGTACCTCCATACGGTACCAAACCACACCAAAACGGTGCAAACCGTACGAGTACATCCGTACGGTACCAAACCACACCAAAACGGTGCAATACCGTACGAGTACATCCTTACGGTACAAAACCACACCAAAACGGTGCTAAACCGTACGAGTACATCCATACGGTACCAAACCACACCAAACGGAGCAATACCGTACGAGTGCATCCATACGGTACCAAACCACACATAAACGGTGCAATACCGTACGAGTACATCCATATGGTACCAAACCACACCAAAAGGGTACAATACCGAACGAGAACTTCATTACGGTACTAAACCACACCAAAACGGTGCAATACCGTTCGAGTACTTCGTTACGGTTCCAAACCACACCAAAAGGGTACAATACCGTACGAGTACTTCGTTACGGTTCCTAACCACACCAAAACTGTACAATACCGTACGAGTACTTCGTTACGGTACCAAACCACACCAAAACGGTGTAATACCGTACTAGTACATCCATAAGGTACCAAACCACACCAAAACGGTGCAAAACCGTACGAGAACATCCATACGGTACCAAACCACACCAAAACGGTGCAATACTGTACGAGTACGTCCATACGGTACCAAACCAGAACAAAACGGTGCAATACCGTACGAGTTCTTCGTAACGGTTCCAAACCACTCCAAAACGGCGCAATACCATACGAATACGTCCATACGGTACCAAACCACACGAAAACGGTGCGATACCGTACGAGTACATCCATACGGTACCAAACCACACCAAAACGCTGCAAAACCGTACGAGTACATCCATACGGTACCAAACCACCCCAAAACGGTGCAATACCGTACGAGTACATCCATACGGTACCAAACCACACCAAAAAGGAGCAATACCGTAAGAGTACATCCATACGGTACCAAACCACACCAAAATGGTGCAATACCGTACGAGTACATCCATACAGTACCAAACCACACCAAAACGGTGCAATACCGTACGAGTACTTCGTTATGGTGCCAAACCACACCAAAACAGTACAATACCGTACGAGTACTTCGTTACGGTACCAAACCACACCAAAACGGTACAATACCGTACGAGTACATCCATAAGGTACCAAACCACTCCAAAACGGTGCAAAACCGTACGAGTACATCCATACGGTACCAAACCACACCAAAAGGGTACAATACCGTACGAGTACTTCGTTACCGTACCAAACCACACCAAAACGGTGCAATACCGTTCGAGTACTTCGTTACGGTTCCAAACCACACCAAAAGGGAACAATACCGTACGAGTACATCCATACGGTACCAAACCACACCAAAACGGTACAATACCATACGAGTACATTCATACGGTACCAAACCACACGAAAACGGTGCAATACCGTACGAGTACCTCCATACGGTATCAAACCACACCAAAACGGTGCAAACCGTACGAGTACATCCGTACGGTACCAAACCACACCAAAACGGTGCAATACCGTACGAGTACATCCATACGGTACAAAACCACACCAAAACGGTGCTAAACCGTACGAGTACATCCATACGGTACCAAACCACACCAAAAAGGAGCAATACCGTAAGAGAACATCCATACGGTACCAAACCACACCAAAATGGTGCAATACCGTACGAGTACATCCATACGGTACCAAACCACACCAAAACGGTGCAATACCGTAGGAGTACTTCGTTATGGTATCAAACCACACCAAAACAGTACAATACCGTACGAGTACTTCGTTACGGTACCAAACCACACCAAAATGGTGCAATACCGTACGAGTACATCCATAAGGTACCAAACCACACCTAAACGGTGCAATACCGTACGAGTACTTCGTTACAGTACCAAACCACACCAAAACAGTATAATACCATACGAGTAATTCGTTACTGTTCCAAACCACTCAAAAACGGTGCAATACCGTATGAGTACATCCATACGGTACGAAACCACACGAAATCGGTGCCATACCGTACGAGTACCTCCATACGGTACCAAACCACACCAAAACGGTGCAAACCGTACGAGTACATCCGTACGGTACCAAACCACACCAAAACGGTGCAATACCGTACGAGTACATGCTTACGGTACAAAACCACACCAAAACGGTGCTAAACCGTACGAGTACATCCATACGGTACCAAACCACACCAAAACGGAGCAATACCGTACGAGTGCATCCATACGGTACCAAACCACACATAAACGGTGCAATACCGTACGAGTACATCCATACGGTACCAAACCACACCAAAAGGGTACAATACCGAACGAGAACTTCATTACGGTACTAAACCACACCAAAACGGAGCAATACCGTTCGAGTACTTCGTTACGGTTCCAAACCACACCAAAAGGGTACAATACCGTACGAGTACTTCGTTACGGTTCCTAACCACACCAAAACTGTACAATACCGTACGAGTACTTCGTTACGGTACCAAACCACACATAAACGGTGTAATACCGTACTAGTACAACCATAAGGTACCAAACCACACCAAAACGGTGCAAAACCGTACGAGAACATCCATACGGTACCAAACCACACCAAAACGGTGCAATACTGTACGAGTACGTCCATACGGTACCAAACCAGAACAAAACGGTGCAATACCGTACGAGTTCTTCGTAACGGTTCCAAACCACTCCAAAACGGCGCAATACCATACGAGTACGTCCATACGGTACTAAACCACACGAAAACGGTGCGATACCGTACGAGTACATCCATACGGTACCAAACCACACCAAAACGCTGCAAAACCGTACGAGTACATCCATACGGTACCAAACCACACCAAAACGGTGCAATACCGTACGAGTACATCCATACGGTACCAAACCACACGAAAACGGTGCAATACCATACGAGTACATCCATATGGTACGAAACCACACCAAAACGGTGCAACACCGTACGAGTACTTCGTTACGGTACCAAACCACACCAAAATAGTACAATACCGTACGAGTACTTCGTTTCGGTACCAAACCACACCAAAACGGTGCAATACCGTTCGAGTACTTCGTTACGGTTCCAAAACACACCAAAAGGGTACAATACCGTACGAGTACTTCGTTACGGTTCCTAACCACACCAAAACTGTACAATACCGTACGAGTACTTCGTTACGGTACCAAACCACACCAAAACGGTGTAATACCGTACTAGTACATCCATAAGGTACCAAACCACACCAAAACGGTGCAAAACCGTACGAGAACATCCATACGGTACAAAACCACACCAAAACGGTGCAATACTGTACGAGTACGTCCATACGGTACCAAACCAGAACAAAACGGTGCAATACCGTACGAGTTCTTCGTAACGGTTCCAAACCACTCCAAAACGGCGCAATACCATACGAGTACGTCCATACGGTACCAAACCACACCAAAACGCTGCAAAACCGTACGAGTACATCCAAACGGTACCAAACCACACCAAAACGGTGCAATACCGTACGAGTACTTCGTTACGGTACCAAACCACACCAAAAAAGTACAATACCGTACGAGTACTTCGTTACGGTACCAAACCACACCAAAACGGTGCAATACCGTACGAGTACATCCATAAGGTACCAAACCACAGGAAAATGTTGCAAAACCGTACGAGTACAATCATACGGTACCAAACCACACCAAAACGGTGCAATACCGTACGAGTACATCCATACGGTACCAAACCACACGAAAACGGAGTATACCGTACGAGTACATCCATTCGGTACCAAACCACACCAAAACGGTGCAATACCATACGAGTACTTCGTTACGGTACCAAACCACACAAAAAGGGTACAATACGGTACGAGTACATACATACGGTACCAAACCACACCAAAACGGGGCAATACCGTACGAGTACATCCGTACGGTACCAAACCACACCAAAACGGTGCAATACCGTACGAGTACTTCGTTACGGTACCAAACCACACCAAAATAGTACAATTCCGTACGAGTACTTCGTTTCGGTACCAAAGCACACCAAAACGGTGCAATACCGTACGAGTACATCCATAAGGTACCAAACCACACCAAAACGTTGCGAAACCGTACGAGTATATCCATACGGTACTAAACCACACCAAAACGGTGCAATACCGTATGAGTACATTCATACGGTACCAAACCACACCAAAACGGTGCCAAACCGTACGAGTACTTCGTTACGGTACCAAACCACACAAAAACGGTACAATACGGTAAAAGTACATACATACGGTACCAAACCACACCAAAACGGTGCAATACCGTACGAGTACATCCATACGGTACCAAACCAGACCAAAACGCTGCAAAACTGTACGAGTACATCCATACGGAACCATACCACACCAAAACGGTGCAATACTGTACGAGTACATAAATACGGTACCAAACCACACCAAAACGGTGCAATACTATACGAGTACGTCCATACGGTACCAAACCACACGAAAACGGTGCCAAACCGTATGAGTACTTCGTTACGGTACCAAACCACACAAAAACGGTACATTATGGTACGAGTACATCCATACGGATCCAAACCACACAAAAACGGTACAATACAATACGAGTACATTCATACGGTACCAAACCACATGAAAACGGTGCAATACCGTACGAGTACATCCATACGGTACTAAACCACACCAAAACGGTGCAAAACCGTACGAGTACATTCATATGGTACCAAACCACACGAAAACGGTGCAATACCGTACGAGTACATCCACACGGTACCAAACCACACCAAAACGGTGCAATACCATACGAGTACTTCGTGACGGTTCCAAAACCACACCAAAATGGTACAATACCGTACGAGTACTTCGTTACGGTACCAAACCACACCAAAATGGTGCAATACCGTACGAGTACATCCATAAATACCAAACCACACAGAAACGGTGCAATACCGTACGAGTATTTCTTTACAGTACCAAACCACACAAAAAAAATATAATACCATACGAGTAATTCGTTACTGTTCCAAATCACTCCAAAACGGTGCAATACCGTACGAGTACATCCATACGGTACCAAACCACACGAAAACGGTGCAATACCGTACTAGTACATCCATAATGTACCAAACCAAACCAAAACGGTGCAAAATCGTACGAGTACATCTATACGGTACCAAACCACACCAAAAAGGAGCAATACCGTAAGAGTACATCCATACGGTACCAAACCACACCAAAATGGTGCAATACCGTACGAGTACATCCATACGGTACCAAACCACACCAAAACGGTGCAATACCGTACGAGTACTTCGTTATGGTGCCAAACCACACCAAAACAGTACAATACCGTACGAGTACTTCGTTACGGTACCAAACCACACCAAAACGGTGCAATACCGTACGAGTACATCCATAAGGTACCAAACCACTCCAAAACGGTGCAAAACCGTACGAGTACATCCATACGGTACCAAACCACACCAAAAGGGTACAAAACCGTACGAGTACTTCGTTACCGTACCAAACCACACCAAAACGGTGCAATACCGTTCGAGTACTTCGTTACGGTTCCAAACCACACCAAAAGGGTACAATACCGTACGAGTACATCCATACGGTACCAAACCACACCAAAACGGTACAATACCATACGAGTACATTCATACGGTACCAAACCACACGAAAACGGTGCAATACCGTACGAGTACCTCCATACGGTACCAAACCACACCAAAACGGTGCAAACCGTACGAGTACATCCGTACGGTACCAAACCACACCAAAACGGTGCAATACCGTATGAGTACATCCATACAGTACAAAACCACACCAAAACGGTGCTAAACCGTACGAGTACATCCATACGGTACCAAACCACACCAAAAAGGAGCAATACCGTAAGAGTACATCCATACGGTACCAAACCACACCAAAATGGTGCAATACCGTACGAGTACATCCATACGGTACCAAACCACACCAAAACGGTGCAATACCGTAGGAGTACTTCGTTATGGTATCAAACCACACCAAAACAGTACAATACCGTACGAGTACTTCGTTACGGTACCAAACCACACCAAAATGGTGCAATACCGTACGAGTACATCCATAAGGTACCAAACCACACCAAAACGGTGCAATACCGTACGAGTACTTCGTTACAGTACCAAACCACGCCAAAACAGTATAATACCATACGAGTAATTCTTTACTGTTCCAAACCACTCAAAAACGGTGCAATACCGTACGAGTACATCCATACGGTACGAAACCACACGAAATAGGTGCCATACCGTACGAGTACCTCCATACGGTACCAAACCACACCAAAACGGTGCAAACCGTACGAGTACATCCGTACGGTACCAAACCACACGAAAACGGTGCAATACCGTACGAGTACATCCTTACGGTACAAAACCACACCAAAACGGTGCTAAACCGTACGAGTACATCCATACGGTACCAAACCACACCAAAACGGAGCAATACCGTACGAGTGCATCCATACGGTACCAAACCACACATAAACGGTGCAATACCGTACGAGTACATCCATACGGTACCAAACCACACCAAAAGGGTACAATACCGAACGAGAACTTCATTACGGTACTAAACCACACCAAAACGGTGCAATACCGTTCGAGTACTTCGTTACGGTTCCAAACCACACCAAAAGGGTACAATACCGTACGAGTACTTCGTTACGGTTCCTAACCACACCAAAACTGTACAATACCGTACGAGTACTTCGTTACGGTACCAAACCACACCAAAACGGTGTAATACCGTACTAGTACATCCATAAGGAACCAAACCACACCAAAACGGTGCAAAACCGTACGAGAACATCCATACGGTACCAAACCACACCAAAACGGTGCAATACTGTACGAGTACGTCCATACGGTACCAAACCAGAACAAAACGGTGCAATACCGTACGAGTTCTTCGTAACGGTTCCAAACCACTCCAAAACGGCGCAATACCATACGAATACGTCCATACGGTACCAAACCACACGAAAACGGTGCGATACCGTACGAGTACATCCATACGGTACCAAACCACACCAAAACGCTGCAAAACCGTACGAGTACATCCATACGGTACCAAACCACACCAAAACGGTGCAATACCGTACGAGTACATCCATACGGTACCAAACCACACCAAAAAGGAGCAATACCGTAAGAGTACATCCATACGGTACCAAACCACACCAAAATGGTGCAATACCGTACGAGTACATCCATACGGTACCAAACCACACCAAAACGGTGCAATACCGTACGAGCACTTCGTTACGGTGCCAAACCACACCAAAACAGTACAATACCGTACGAGTACTTCGTTACGGTACCAAACCACACCAAAACGGTACAATACCGTACGAGTACATCCATACGGTACCAAACCACACCAAAAACGGTGCAATACCGTTCGAGTACATCCATAAGGTACCAAACCACACCAAAACGGTGCAAAACCGTACGAGAACATCCATACGGTACCAAACCACACCAAAACGGTGCAATACTGTACGAGTACGTCCATACGGTACCAAACCACAACAAAACGGTGCAATACCGTACGAGTTCTTCGTAACGGTTCCAAACCACTCCAAAACGGTGCAATACCATACGAGTAAATCCATATGGTACCAAACCACACGAAAACGGTGCAATACCTAACGAGTACATCCATAAGGTACCGAACCACACCAAAACGGTGCAAAACCGTACGAGTACATCCATACTGTACCAAACCACACCAAAACGGTGCAATACCGTACGAGTACATCCATACGGTACCAAACCACACGAAAACGGTGCAATACCATACGAGTACATCCATACGGTACGAAACCACACCAAAACGGTGCAACACCGTACGAGTACTTCGTTACGGTACCAAACCACACCAAAACAGTACAATACCGTACGAGTACTTCGTTACGGTACCAAACCACACAAAAACGGTACAATACGGTACAAGTACATCCATACGGTACCAAACCACACCAAAACGGTGCAATACTGTACGAGTACATCTAAACTGTACCAAACCACACCAAAACGGTGCAAAACCGTTCGAGTCTATCCATACGGTACCAAACCACACCAAAATGGTGCAATACCGTACTAGTACATCCATACGGTACCAAACGACACCTAAACGGTGCTAAACCGTACGAGTACATCCATACGGTACCAAACCACACCAAAACGGTGCAATACCGTAAGAGTACATCCATACGGTACCAAACCACACCAAAAGGGGGCAATACCGTACGAGTACTTCGTTACGGTACCAAATCTCACCAAAACGGTGCAATACCGTACGAGTATATCCATAAGGTACCAAACCACACCAAAACGGTGCAAAACCGTACAAGTATATCCATACGGTACCAAACCACACCAAAACGGTGCAATACCGTACGAGTACATCCATACGGTACCAAACCACACCAAAACGCTGCAAAACCGTACGAGTACATCCATACGGAAGCAAACCACACCAAAACGGTGCAAAACCGTACGATTAGATCCCTACGGTACAAAACCACACCAAAACGGTGCAAAACCGTACGAGTATATCCATACGGTACCAAACCACACCAAAACGGTGCAATACCGTACGAGTACATCCATACGGTACCAAACCACACCAAAACGCTGCAAAACCGTACGAGTACATCAATACGGAAGCAAACCACACCAAAACGGTGCAAAACCGTACGATTAGATCCCTACGGTACAAAACCACACCAAAACGGTGCAAAACCGTACGAGTATATCCATACGGTACCAAACCACACTAAAACGGTGCAATACCGTACGAGTACCTCCATACGGTACCAAACCACACGAAAACGGTGCAATACTGTACGAGTACATCCATACGGTACCAAACCACACCAAAACGGTGCAATACCGTACGAGTACTTCGTTACGGTACCAAACCACACCAAAACAGTACAATACCGTACGAGTACTTCGTTACGTTACCAAACCACACCAAAACGGTGCAATACCTTACGAGTAAATCCATAAGGTACCAAACCACAGCAAAACGTTTCAAAACCGTACGAGTACAATCATACGGTACCAAACCACACCAAAACGGTGCAATACCGTACGAGTATATCCATAGAGTATCAAATCACACCAAAACGGTGCAATACCGTACGAGAACTTCGTTTCGGTACCAAACCACACCAAAACAGTACAATACCGTACGAGTACTTCGTTACGGTACCAAACCACACGAAAACGGTGCAATACCGTACGAGTACATCCATAAGGTACCAAACCACACCAAAACGGTGCAATACCGTACGAGTACATCCATACGGCACCAAACCACACCAAAACGCTGCAAAACCGTACAAGTACATCCATATGAACCAAGCCACACCAAAACGGTGCAAAACCATACGAATATATCCCTACGGTACAAAACCACACCAAAACGGTGCAAAACTGTACGAGTATATCCATACGGTACCAAACCACACCAAAACGGTGCAAAACCGTACGAGTATATCGATACGGTACCAAACCACACCAAAACGGTGCAATACTGTACGAGTATATCCATAGAGTACCAAACCACACCAAAATGGTGCAATACCGTACGAGTACTTCGTTACGGTACCAAACCACACCAAAACAGTACAATACCGTACGAGTACTTCTTTACGGTACCAAACCACGCGAAAACGGTGCAATACCGTACGAGTACATCCATAAGGTACCAAACCACACCAAAATGGTGCAATACCGTACGAGTACATCCATACGGTACCAAACCACACCAAAACGCTGCAAAACCGTACGAGTACATCCATACGGAAACAAACCACACTAAAACGGTGCAAAACCGTACGATTATATCCCTACGGTACAAAACCACACCAAAACGGTGCAAAACCGTACGAGTATATCCATACGGTACCAAACCACACCAAAACGGTGCAATACCGTACGAGTACATCCATACGGTACCAAACCACATCAAAACGGTGCAAAACTGTACGACTACATCCATACGGTACCAAACCACACCAAAACGGTGCAATACCGTACGAGAACATCCATACGGCACCAAACCACACCAAAACGGTGCCAAACCGTACGAGTACTCTGTTACGGTACCAAACCTCACAAAAAGGGTACAATACGGTACGAGTACATACATACGGTACAAAACCACAACAAAATGGTGCAATACCGTACGAGTACATCCATACGGTTCCAAACCACACCAAAACGCTGCAAAACCGTACGAGTACATACATACGGAACCATACCACACCAAAACGGTGCAATACCGTACGAGTTCATCCATACGGTACCAAACCACACCAAAACGGTGCAAAACCGTACGAGTCTATCCATACGGTACCAAATCACACCAAAATGGTGCAATACCGTACGAGTACATCCATACAGTACCAAACGACACCTAAACGGTGCAAAACCGTACGAGTACATCCATACGGTACCAAACCACACGAAAACAGTGCAATACCGTAAGAGTACATCCATACGGTACCAAACCACACCAAAACGGTGCAATACCGTACGAGTACATCCATACGATACCAAACCACACCAAAACGGTGCAAAACCGTACGAGTACATGCATACGGTACCAAACCACACCAAAACGGTGCAATACCATACGAGTACATCGATAGAGTACCAAACCACACCAAAACGGTGCAATACCGTACGAGTATTTCGTTACGGTACCAAACCACACCAAAAAGGTGCAATACCGTACGAGTACATCCATAAATACCAAACCACACCAAAACGGAGCAATACCGTACGAGTACTTCGTTACGCTACCAAACCACACCAATACGGTGCAAAACCATACGAGTACATCCATACGGTACCAAACCACACCAAAACGGTGCAATACCATACGAGTACATCCATAGAGTACCAAACCACACCAAAACGGTTCAATACCATACGAGTACTTCGTTACGGTACCAAACCACACCAAAACAGTACAATACCGTACGAGTACTTCGTTACGGTACCAAACCACGCGAAAACGGTGCAATACCGTACGAGTACATCCATAAGGTACCAAACCACACCAAAACGGTGCAATACCGTACGAGTACATCCATAAGGTACCAAACCAAAGCAAAACGTTGCAAAACCGTACGAGTACAATCATACGGTACCAAACCACACGGTGCAATACCGTACGAGTACATCCATACGGTACCAAACCACACCAAAACGGTGCCAAACCGTACGAGTACTTCGTTACGGTACCAAACCACACAAAAACGGTACAATACGGTACGAGTACATACATACGGTACCAAACCACAACAAAATGGTGCAATACCGTACGAGTACATCCATACGGTACCAAACCACACCAAAACGCTTCAAAACCGTACGAGTACATCCATACGGAACCATACCACACCAAAAAGGTGCAAAACCGTACTAGTTCATCCATACGGTACCAAACCACACCAAAACGGTGCAATACCGTACGAGTACTTCGTTACGGTACAAAACCACACCAAAACAATACAATACCGTACGAGTACTTCGTTACGGTAGCAAACCACACCAAAACGGTGCAATACCGTACGAGTACAACCATAAGGTACTAAACCACAGCAAAACGTTGCAAAACCGTACGAGTACAATCATACGGTACCAAACCACATTGTGTAATACCGTACGAGTACATCCGTACGGTACCAAACCAAACCAAAACGGTGCCAAACCGTACGAGTACTTCGTTACGGTACCAAACCTCACAAAAAGGGTACAATACGGTACGCGTACATACATACGGTACCAAACCACAACAAAATGGTGCAATACCGTACGAGTACATCCATACGGTACCAAACCACACCAAAACGCTGCAAAACCGTACGAGTACATACATACGGAACGATACCACACCAAAACGGTGCAATACCGTACGAGTTCATCCATACGGTACCAAACCACACCAAAACGGTGCAAAACCGTACGAGTCTAACCATACGGTACCAAATCACCCCAAAATGGTGCAATACCGTACGAGTACATCCATACAGTACCAAACGACACCTAAACGGTGCAAAACCGTACGAGTACATCCATACGGTACCAAACCACACGAAAACAGTGCAATACCGTAAGAGTACATCCATACGGTACCAAACCACACCAAAACGGTGCAATACCGTACGAGTACATCCATACGATACCAAACCACACCAAAACGGTGCAAAACCGTACGAGTACATCCATACGGTACCAAACCACACCAAAAAGGTTCAATACCGTACGAGTACATCCATAAATACCAAACCACACCCAAACGGTGCAATACCGTACGAGTACTTCGTTACGCTACCAAACCACACCAAAACGGTGCAAAACCATACGACTACATCCATAAGGTACCAAACCACACCAAAACGGTGCAATACCATACGAGTACATCCATAGAGTACCAAACCACACCAAAACGGTGCAATACCGTACGAGTACATCCATAAGGTACCAAACCTCACCAAAACGGTGCAATACCGTACGAGTACATCCATAAGGTACCAAACCAACGCAAAACGTTGCAAAACCGTACGAGTACAATCATACGGTACCAAACCACACGGTGCAATACCGTACGAGTACATCCATACGGTACCAAACCACACCAAAACGGTGCCAAACCGTACGAGTACTTCGTTACGGTACCAAACCACGCAAAAACGGTACAATACGGTACGAGTACATACATACGGTACCAAACCACAACAAAATGGTGCAATACCGTACGAGTACATCCATACGGTACCAAACCACACCAAAACGCTGTAAAACCGTACGAGTACATCCATACGGAACCATACCACACCAAAAAGGTGCAAAACCGTACGAGTTCATCCATACGGTACCAAACCACACCAAAACGGTGCAAAACCGTACGAGTCTATCCATACGGTACCAAACCACACCAAAATGGTGCAATACCCTACGAGTACATCCATACAGTACCAAACGACACCTAAACGGTGCAAAATCGGACGAGTACATCCATACGGTACGAAACCACACGAAAACAATGCAATACCGTAAGAGTACATCCATACGGTACCAAACCGCACCAAAACGGTGCAATACCGCACGAGTACATCCATACGATACCAAACCACACTAAAACGGTGCAAAACCGTACTAGTACATCCATACGGTACGAAACCACACCAAATTGGTGCAATACCATACGAGTACATCCATAGAGTACCAAACCACACCAAAACGGTGCAATACCGTACGAGTACTTCGTTACGGTACCAAACAACACCAAAACAGTACAATACCGTACGAGTATTTCGTTACGGTACCAAACCACACGAAAACGGTGCAATACCGTACGAGTACATCCATAAGGTACCAAACAACACCAAAACGGTGCAATACCGTACGAGTACATCCATACGGTACCAAACCACCCCAAAACGCTGCAAAACCGTACGAGTACATCCATACGGAACCAAACCACACCAAAACGGTGCAAAATTGTACGATTATATCCCTACGGTACAAAACCACACCAAAACGGTGCAAAACCGTACGAGTATATCCATACGGTACCAAACCACACTAAAACGGTGCAATACCGTACGAGTACATCCATACGGTTCCAAACCACACGAAAACGGTGCAATACCGTACGAGTACATCCATAGAGTACCAAACCACACGAAAACGGTGCAATACCCTATGAGTACTTCGTTACGCTACCAAACCACACCAAAACAGTACAATACCATACGAGTACTTCGTTACGGTACCAAACCACGCGAAAACGGTGCAATACCATACGAGTACATCCATAAGGTACCAAACCACACCAAAACGGTGCAATACCGTACGAGTACAGCCATACGGTACCAAACCACACCAAAACGGTGCAATACCGTACGAGTACGTCCTTACGGTACCAACCCACACCAAAACGGTGCAAAACCGTACCAGTACATCCATACGGTACCAAACCACACCAAGACGGTGCAATACCGTACGAGAACATCCATACGGTACCAAACCACAGGAAAACGGTGCAATACCTTACGAGTACTTTGTTACGGTTCCAAACCACACCAAAAGGGTACAATACCTACGAGTACTTCATTACGGTACCAAACCACACCAAAACGGTACAATACCGTACGAGTACATCCATACGGTACCAAACCACACCAAAACGGTGCAATACCGTACGAGTACATCCATACGGTACCAAACCACACCAAAACGGTGCATTACCGTACGAGTACATCCATAAGGTACCAAACCACACCAAAACGGTGCAAAACCGTACGAGTACATCCATACGGTACCAAACCACACCAAAACGGTGCAATACCGTAAGTGTACATCCATATGGTACCAAACCACACCAAAACGGTGCAATACCGTACAAGTACATCCATACGGTACCAAACCACACCAAAACGGTGCAATACCGTACGAGTACTTCGTTACGGTACCAAAACCACACCAAAACAGTACAATACCGTACAAGTACTTTGTTACGGTACCAAACCACACCAAAACGGTGCAATACGTACGAGTACATCCATAAGGTACCAAACCACACCAAAACGTTGCAAAACTGTACGAGTACATCCATACGGTACCAAACCACACCAAAATGGTGCAACACCGTACGAGTACATCCATACGGTACCAAACCACACCAAAATGGTGCAAAACCGTACGAGTACTTCGTTACGGTACCAAACCACACAAATACGGTACAATACGGTACGAGTACATACATACGGTACCAAACCACACCAAAACGGTGCAATACCGTACGAGTAGATCCATACGGTACCAAACCACACCAAAACGCTGCAAAACCGTTCGAGTACATCCATACGGAACCAAACCACAGCAAAACGGTGCAATACTGTACGAGTACATCCATACGGTACCAAACCACACCAAAACGGTGCAAAACCGTACGAGTCTATCCATACGGTACCAAACCACACCAAAATGGTGCAATACCGTACGAGTACATCCATACGGTACCAAACGACACGTAAACGGTGCAAAACCGTACGAGCACATCCATAGAGTACCAAACCACACCAAAACGGTGCAATACCGTACGAGTACTTCGTTACGGTACAAAACCACACCAAAACGGTACAATACCGTACGAGTACTTCGTTACGGTACCAAACCACACGAAAACGTTGCAATACCAGACGAGTACATCCATAAGGTACCAAACCATACAAAAAGGGTGCAATACCGTACGAGTACATCCATACGGTACCAAACCACACCAAAACGCTTCAAAACCGTTCGAGTACATCCATACGGAACCAAACCACACCAAAACGGTGCAAAACCGTACGATTATATCCCTACGGTACAAAACCACACCAAAACGGTGCAAAACCGTAAGAGTATATCCATACGGTACCAAACCACACCAAAACGGTGCAATACTGTACGAGTACATCCATACGGTACCAAACCACATCAAAACGGTGCAAAACTGTACGAGTACATCCATACGGTACCAAACCACACCAAAACGGTGCAATACAGTACGAGAACATCCATACGGTACCAAACCACACCAAAACGGTGCAATACCGTACGAGTACTTCGTTACGGTTCCAAACCACACCAAAAGGGTACAATACCGTACGAGTACTTCGTTACGGTACCAAACCACACCAAAACGGTACAATACCGTACGAGTACATACATACGGTACCAAACCACACCAAAACGGTGCAATACCGTACGAGTAGATCGATACGGTACCAAACCACACCAAAACGCTGCAAAACCGTTCGAGTACATCCATAAGGTACCAAACCATACAAAAATGGTGCAATACCGTACGAGTACATCCATACGGTACCAAACCACACCAAAACGCTTCAAAACCGTACGAGTACATCCATACGGAACCAAACCACACCAAAACGGTGCAAAACCGTACGATTATATCCCTACGGTACAAAACCACACCAAAACGGTGCAAAACCGTAAGAGTATATCCATACGGTACCAAACCACACCAAAACGGTGCAATACTGTACGAGTACATCCATACGGTACCAAACCACATCAAAACGGTGCAAAACTGTACGAGTACATCCATACGGTACCAAACCACACCAAAACGGTGCAATACAGTACGAGAACATCCATACGGTACCAAACCACACCAAAACGGTGCAATACCGTACGAGTACTTCGTTACGGTTCCAAACCACACCAAAAGGGTACAATACCGTACGAGTACTTCGTTACGGTACCAAACCACACCAAAATGGTACAATACCGTACGAGTACATCCATACGGTACCAAACCACACCAAAACGGTGCAAAACCGTACGAGTACATCCATACGGCACCAAACCACACCAAAAAGGTGCAATACCGTACGAGTACATCCATACGGTACCAATCCACACCAAAACGGTGCAAAACTGTACGAGTACATCCATACGGTACGGAACCACACCAAAACGGTGCAATACCGTACGAGTACATCCATAAATACCAAACCACAACAAAACGGTGCAATACCGTACGAGTAATTTGTTACGGTTCCAAACCATTCCAAAACGGTGGAATACCGTACGAGTACATCCATACGGTACCAAAGCACACGAAACGGTGCAATACCGTACGAGTACAACCATAAGGTACCAAACCACACCAAAACGGTGCAAAACCGTACGAGTACATCCATACAGTACCAAACCACACCAAAACTGTGCAATACCGTACGAGTACATCAATACGGTACCAAACCACACCAAAACGGTGCAATACCGTACGAGTACTTCGTTACGGTACCAAACCACACCAAAACAGTACAATACCGTACGAGTACTTCGTTACGGTACCAAACCACACCAAAACGGTGCAATACCGTATGAGTACATGCATAAGGTACCAAACCACACCAAAACGTTGCGAAACCGTACGAGTACATCCACACGGTACCAAACCACACCAAAACGGTGCCAAACCGTACGAGTACTTCGTTACGGTACCAAACCACACAAAAACGGTACAATACGGTACGAGTACATACATACGGTACCAAACCACACCAAAACGGTGGAATACCGTACGAGTACATCCATACGGTACCAAACCACACCAAAACGCTGCAAAACCGTAGGAGTACATCCATACGGAACCAAACCACACCAAAAAGGTGCAATACCGTACGAGTACATCCATACGGTACCAAACCACACGAAAACGGTGCAAAATCGTATGAGTCTATCCATACGGTACCCAACCACACCAAAATGGTGCAATACCGTGCGAGTACATCCATACGGCACCAAACGACACCTAAACGGTGCAAAACCGTACGAGTACATCCATACGGTACCAAACCACACCAAAACGCTGCAAAACCGTACGAGTACATCCATACGGTACCAAACCACACCAAAACGGTGCAAAATTGTACGAGTACATCCATACGGTACCAAACCACACCAAAACGGTGCAATACCGTACGAGTACATCCAAACGGTTCCAAACCACACCAAAACGCTGCCAAACCGTACGAGTACATCCATACGGAACCAAACCACACCGAAACGGTGCAATACTGTACGAGTACATCCATACGGTACCAAACCACACCAAAACGGTGCAAAACCGTACGAGTCTATCCATACGGTACCAAACCACACCAAAATGGTGCAATACCGTACGAGTACATCAATACGGTACCAAACGACACCTAAACGGTGCAAAACCGTACGAGTACATCCAAACGGTGCAAAACCGTACGAGTACATCCATACGGTACCAAACCACACCAAAACGCTGCAAAACCGTACGAGTACATCCATACGGAACCAAACCACACCAAAACGGTGCAATACCGTACGAGTACTTCGTTACGGTACCAAACCACACCAAAACGGTGCAATACAGTACGAGTACATCCATAAGGTACCAAACCACACCAAAATGGTGCAATACCGTACGAGTACATCCATACGGTACCAAACCACACCAAAACGCTGCAAAACCGTACGATTATATACCTACGGTACAAAACCACACCAAAACGGTGCAAAACCGTAAGAGTATATCCATACGGTATCAAACCACACCAAAACGGTGCAATACTGTACGAGTACATCCATACGGTACCAAACCACATCAAAACGGTGCAAAACTGTACGACTACATCCATACGGTACCAAACCACACCAAAACGGTGCAATACAGTACGAGAACATCCATACGGTACCAAACCACACCAAAACGGTGCAATACCGTACGAGTACTTCGTTACGGTTCCAAACCACACCAAAAGGGTACAATACCGTACGAGTACTTCGTTACGGTACCAAACCACACCAAAATGGTACAATACCGTACGAGTACATCCATACGGTACCAAACCACACCAAAACGGTGCAAAACCGTACGAGTACATCCATACGGTACCAAACCACACCAAAAAGGTGCAATACCGTACGAGTACATCCATACGGTACCAATCCACACCAAAACGGTGCAAAACTGTACGAGTACATCCATACGGTACGGAACCACACCAAAACGGTGCAATACCGTACGAGTACATCCATAAATACCAAACCACAACAAAACGGTGCAATACTCTACGAGTAATTTGTTACGGTTCCAAACCACTCCAAAACGGTGGAATACCGTACGAGTACATCCATACGGTACCAAAGCACACGAAACGGTGCAATACCGTACGAGTACAACCATAAGGTACCAAACCACACCAAAACGGTGCAAAACCGTACGAGTACATCCATACAGTACCAAACCACACCAAAACTGTGCAATACCGTACGAGTACTTCGTTACGGTACCAAACCACACCAAAACAGTACAATACCGTACGAGTACTTCGTTACGATACCAAACCACACCAAAACGGTGCAATACCGTATGAGTACATGCATAAGGTACCAAACCACACCAAAACGTTGCAAAACCGTACGAGTACATCCATACGGTACCAAACCACACCAAAACGGTGCAATACCGTACGAGTACATCCATACGGTACCAAACCACAACAAAACGGTGCCAAACCGTACGAGTACTTCGTTACGGTACCAAACCACACAAAAACGGTACAATACGGTACGAGTACATACATACGGTACCAAACCACACCAAAACGGTGCAATACCGTACGAGTACATCCATACGGTACCAAACCACACCAAAATGCTGCAAAACCGTAGGAGTACATCCATACGGAACCAAACCACACCAAAAAGGTGCAATACCGTACGAGTACATCAATACGGTACCAAACCACACCAAAACGGTGCAATACCGTATGAGTACTTCGTTACGGTACCAAACCACACCAAAACAGTACAATACCGTACGAGTACTTCGTTACGGTACCAAACCACACCAAAACGGTGCAATACCGTATGAGTACATGCATAAGGTACCAAACCACACCAAAACGTTGCAAAACCGTACGAGTACATCCATACGGTACCAAACCACACCAAAACGGGGCAATACCGTACGAGTACATCCATACGGTACAAAACCACACCAAAACGGTGCCAAACCGTACGAGTACTTCGTTACGGTACCAAACCACACAAAAACGGTACAATACGGTACGAGTACATACATACGGTACCAAACCACACCAAAACGGTGCAATACCGTACGAGTACATCCTTACGGTACCAAACCACACCAAAATGCTGCAAAACCGTAGGAGTACATCCATACGGAACCAAACCACACCAAAAAGGTGCAATACCGTACGAGTACATCCATACGGTACCAAACCACACGAAAACGGTGCAAAACCGTATGAGTCTATCCGTACGGTACCAAACCACACCAAAATGGTGCAATACCGTGCGAGTACATCCATACGGCACCAAACGACACCTAAACGGTGCAAAACCGTACGAGTACATCCATACGGTACCAAACCACACCAAAACGCTGCAAAACCGTACGAGTATGTCCATACGGTACCAAACCACTCCAAAACGGTCCAAAATTGTACGAGTACATCCATACGGTACCAAACCACACCAAAACGGTGCAATACCGTACGAGTACATCCAAACGGTTCCAAACCACACCAAAACGCTGCCAAACCGTACGAGTACATCCATACGGAACCAAACCACACCGAAACGGTGCAATACTGTACGAGTACATCCATACGGTACCAAACCACACCAAAACGGTGCAAAACCGTACGAGTCTATCCATACGGTACCAAACCACACCAAAATGGTGCAATACCGTACGAGTACATCAATACGGTACCAAACGACACCTAAACGGTGCAAAACCGTACGAGTACATCCAAACGGTGCAAAACCGTACGAGTACATCCATACGGTACCAAACCACACCAAAACGCTGCAAAACCGTTCGAGTACATCCATACGGAACCAAACCACACCAAAACGGTGCAATACCGTACGAGTACTTCGTTACGGTACCAAACCACACCAAAACGGTGCAATACAGTACGAGTACATCCATAAAGTACCAAACCACACCAAAATGGTGCAATACCGTACGAGTACATCCATACGGTACCAAACCACACCAAAACGCTGCAAAACCGTACGATTATATCCCTACGGTACAAAACCACACCAAAACGGTGCAAAACCGTAAGAGTATATCCATACGGAACCAAACCACACCAAAACGGTGCAATACTGTACGAGTACATCCATACGGTACCAAACCACACCAAAACGGTGCAAAACCGTACGAGTCTATCCATACGGTACCAAACCACACCAAAATGGTGCAATACCGTACGAGTACATCCATATGGTACCAAACGACACCTAAACGGTGCAAAACCGTACGAGTACATCCATACGGTGCAAAACCGTACGAGTACATCCATACGATACCAAACCACACCAAAACGCTGCAAAACCGTACGAGTACATCCATACGGAACCAAACCACACCAAAACGGTGCAATACCGTACGAGTACTTCGTTACGGTACCAAACCACACCAAAACGGTGCAATACCGTACGAGTACATCCATAAGGTACCAAACCACACCAAAATGGTGCAATACCGTATGAGTACTTCGTTACGGTACCAAACCACACCAAAACAGTACAATACCGTACGAGTACTTCGTTACGGTACCAAACCACACCAAAACGGTGCAATACCGTATGAGTACATGCATAAGGTACCAAACCACACCAAAACGTTGCAAAACCGTACGAGTACATCCATACGGTACCAAACCACACCAAAACGGGGCAATACCGTACGAGTACATCCATACGGTACCAAACCACACCAAAACGGTGCCAAACCGTACGAGTACTTCGTTACGGTACCAAACCACACAAAAACGGTACAATACGGTACGAGTACATACATACGGTACCAAACCACACCAAAACGGTGCAATACCGTACGAGTACATCCTTACGGTACCAAACCACACCAAAATGCTGCAAAACCGTAGGAGTACATCCATACGGAACCAAACCACACCAAAAAGGTGCAATACCGTACGAGTACATCCATACGGTACCAAACCACACGAAAACGGTGCAAAACCGTATGAGTCTATCCGTACGGTACCAAACCACACCAAAATGGTGCAATACCGTGCGAGTACATCCATACGGCACCAAACGACACCTAAACGGTGCAAAACCGTACGAGTACATCCATACGGTACCAAACCACACCAAAACGCTGCAAAACCGTACGAGTATGTCCATACGGTACCAAACCACTCCAAAACGGTCCAAAATTGTACGAGTACATCCATACGGTACCAAACCACACCAAAACGGTGCAATACCGTACGAGTACATCCAAACGGTTCCAAACCACACCAAAACGCTGCCAAACCGTACGAGTACATCCATACGGAACCAAACCACACCGAAACGGTGCAATACTGTACGAGTACATCCATACGGTACCAAACCACACCAAAACGGTGCAAAACCGTACGAGTCTATCCATACGGTACCAAACCACACCAAAATGGTGCAATACCGTACGAGTACATCAATACGGTACCAAACGACACCTAAACGGTGCAAAACCGTACGAGTACATCCAAACGGTGCAAAACCGTACGAGTACATCCATACGGTACCAAACCACACCAAAACGCTGCAAAACCGTTCGAGTACATCCATACGGAACCAAACCACACCAAAACGGTGCAATACCGTACGAGTACTTCGTTACGGTACCAAACCACACCAAAACGGTGCAATACAGTACGAGTACATCCATAAAGTACCAAACCACACCAAAATGGTGCAATACCGTACGAGTACATCCATACGGTACCAAACCACACCAAAACGCTGCAAAACCGTACGATTATATCCCTACGGTACAAAACCACACCAAAACGGTGCAAAACCGTAAGAGTATATCCATACGGAACCAAACCACACCAAAACGGTGCAATACTGTACGAGTACATCCATACGGTACCAAACCACACCAAAACGGTGCAAAACCGTACGAGTCTATCCATACGGTACCAAACCACACCAAAATGGTGCAATACCGTACGAGTACATCCATATGGTACCAAACGACACCTAAACGGTGCAAAACCGTACGAGTACATCCATACGGTGCAAAACCGTACGAGTACATCCATACGATACCAAACCACACCAAAACGCTGCAAAACCGTACGAGTACATCCATACGGAACCAAACCACACCAAAACGGTGCAATACCGTACGAGTACTTCGTTACGGTACCAAACCACACCAAAACGGTGCAATACCGTACGAGTACATCCATAAGGTACCAAACCACACCAAAATGGTGCAATACCGTACGAGTACATCCATACGGTACCAAACCACACCAAAACGCTGCAAAACCGTACGAGTACATCCATACGGAACCAAACCACACCAAAACGGTGCAAAACCGTACGATTATATCCCTACGGTACAAAACCACACCAAAACGGTGCAAAACCGTAAGAGTATATCCATACGGTACCAAACCACACCAAAACGGTGCAATACTGTACGAGTACATCCATACGGTACCAAACCACACCAAAACGGTGCAAAACTGTACGAGTACATCCATACGGTACCAAACCACACCAAAACGGTGCAATGCTGTACGAGAACGTCCATACGGTACCAAACCACACCAAAACGGTGCAATACCGTACGAGTACTTCGTTACGGTTCCAAACCACACCAAAAGGTTACAATACCGTACGAGTACTTCGTTACGGTTCCAAACCACACCAAAATGGTACAATACCGTACGAGTACATCCATACGGTACCAAACCACACCAAAACGGTGCAAAACCGTACGAGTACATCCATACGGTACCAAACCACACCAAAACGGTGCAATGCCGTAAGCGTACATCCATACGGTACCAAACCACACCAAAACGGTGCAATACCGTACGAGTACATCCATACGGTACCAAACCACACCAAAACGGTGCAATACCGTACGAGTACTTCGTTACGGTACCAAACCACACCAAAATAGTACAATACCGTACGAGTACTTCGTTACGGTACCAAACCACACCAAAACGGTGCAATACCGTACGAGTACATCCATAAGGTACCAAACCACACCAAAACGTTGCAAAACCGTACGAGTACATCCATACGGTACCAAACAACACCAAAACGGTGCAATACCGTACGCGTACATCCTTACGGTACCAAACCACACCAAAACGGTGCCAAACCGTACGAGTACTTCGTTACGGTACCAAACCACACAAAAATGGTACAATACGGTACGAGTACATATATACGGTACCAAACCACACGAAAACGGTGCAATACCGTGCAAGTACATCCATACGGTACCAAACCACACGAAAACGGTGCAATACCGTACGAGTACATCCATAAGGTACCAAACCACACCAAAACGGTGCAAAACCGTACGAGTACATCCATACGGTACCAAACCACACCAAAACGGTGCAATGCCGTAAGAGTACATCCATACGGTACCAAACCACACCAAAACGGTGCAATACCGTACGAGTACATCCATACGGTACCAAACCACGCCAAAACGGTGCAATACCGTACGAGTACTTCGTTCCGGTACCAAACCACACCAAAATAGTACAATACCGTACGAGTACTTCGTTACGGTACCAAACCGCACCAAAACGGTGCAATACCGTACGAGTACATCCATAAGGTAACAAACCACACCAAAACGTTGCAAAACCGTACGAGTACAGCCATACGGTACTAAACCACACCAAAACGGTGCAATACCGTACGCGTACATCCTTACGGTACCAAACCACACCAAAACGGTGCCAAACCGTACGAGTACTTCGTTACGGTACAAAACCACACAAAAACGGTACAATACGGTACGAGTACATACATACGGTACCAAACCACACCAAAACGGTGCAATACTGTGCAAGTACATCCATACGGTACCAAACCACACGAAAACGGTGCAATACCGTACGAGTACATCCATAAGGTACCAAACCACACCAAAACGGTGCAAAACCGTCCGAGTACATCCATACGGTAGCAAACCACACCAAAACGGTGCAATACCGTAAGAGTACATCCATACGGTACCAAACCACACCAAAACGGTGCAATACCGTACGAGTACATCCATACGGTACCAAACCACACCAAAATGGTGCAATACCGTACGAGTACTTCGTTACGGTACCAAACCACACCAAAACAGTACAATACCGTACGAGTACTTCGTTACGGTACCAAACCACACCAAAACGGTGCAATACTGTACGAGTACATCCATAAGGTACCAAACCACATTAAAACGTTGCAAAATCGTACGAGTACATCCATACGGTACCAAACCACACCAAAACAGTGCAATACCGTACGCGTACATCCTTACGGTACCAAACCACACCAAAACGGTGCCAAACTGACGAGTACTTCGTTACGGTACCGAACCACACAAAAACGGTACAATACGGTACGAGTATATACATACGGTACCAAACCACACCAAAACGGTGCAATACCGTGCGAGTCCATCCATACGGTACCAAACCACACGAAAACGGTGCAATACCGTACGAGTACATCCATAAGGTACCAAACCACACCAAAACGGTGCAAAACCGTACGAGTACATCCATACGGTACCAAACCACACCAAAACGGTGCAATACCGTAAGAGTACATCCATACGGTACCAAACCACACCAAAACGGTGCAATACCGTACGAGTACATCCATACGGTACCAAACAACACCAAAACGGTGCAATACCGTACGAGTACTTCGTTACGGTACCAAACCACACCAAAACAGTACAATACTGTACGAGTACTTCGTTACGGTACCAAACCACACCAAAACGATGCAATACCGTACGAGTACTTCGTTACGGTACCAAATGTAACGCCCCAAAATTTGGGTACGTTAAATAAAACATTTTATTGAAATAAAAGCTGAGTCCGGCTCTTTTATTACAACAAAAACATAAAAGGAGTACTTTTATTACAAACGGAAGGAAACTAAGGCTCCTAACTACAGCTCCGCTTGTTCTTCCATCACAGCTAGCTCCTCGGCTCCGAAGGCTTCCAAGGTGTAAAGCTCGCCCTGCTCATCTATGAGATCTGACATATTATACCCGCGTCGCCACCGGTATAATATGCCAGGGTCACCAAAAAGGCAACACCGTGAGCCAAAAAGCTCAATAGAACTATCCAAACCCTCTAACCCTTAACTTATGAATGTAAGAACATAATAACAACAATTCCACTTAGACCATGCATTTAGTCCAACAAATATTCAAATCCACATTCCTTACTTGACTAACGTTGTGTTCATTTCTTAGACTCATCGTAGACCATGTTTTTACTTCACTTTCCTTTTACCCAAAAACTCCTTTTTAACTCACCCAACCTCGGTTCCGCCGCGCCGGTTTCCCGAGTATCCTCACAATGGTTCCGCCGCGCCGGGTTCCCATTGGCACACAACCGCATTGGCTCCGTACCGCGGATAACCAAGCACACACCCAACCTCGGTTCCGCCGCGCCGGATTCCCGAGTATCCTCACAATGGTTCCGCCGCGCCGGGTTCCCATTGGCATACACACACACAACTCACATAATGCACCCAAAACCGGTCATTATGTAGTTTCAAAATATTTCCTCCCTCGGATACACATTTTATCTTCGTTAACACACCCTAGGTGCCATGTCTCTATTCTCTTGGTTTTCGTGTCACGTTACATATATAGACTCCGTGGTGTAGGACTTTCCACATAAACGAGCATTTATAAATTTCAAAAATGAATACAACAATATTATCCAACTCTTGACCACATAACATGCTTGAATCACAATAACAACATCATGCATCTCATACATCCTTAAACAAAGATAACCTTATCTACATAAGCTTTAATGAACAAAGTTACTTTCAAATGAACTTATTTTTGAGTTATGATACAAAACTACTTATACTTAGGAATAGAGATAAGAAATTTCTACCGGGATAGAAGTTAAGGAAATCCTACCTTGCTTCTTGGCGGTAGTAGTTGGCTAAGAAGATTCGGTCGTCGGTTTTGGATTTCGGCGGCGTAACGGCGTCGGTTTGCTTCGAAAGGAAGAGAGTTGATCTTTTCTCTTCCTAGAAACAACTTTCTAACTAACTAAGCTACTTTAAAAGATCTAACGGTGGTTTTGGGAGGTGGTTTGGTGGTTTCTTTCAAGAACACTCAAGAACTCAAGAAAAGAAGAACTTTGGAAGCAAGAACACTAAGAAATTCTAGAGAGAAGTTGGAGCAAAGTGAGAAGGTGTGAGTTTAAGCTTGGAGTGAGCTTCTATTTATAGGCAAGGGCTTCTCCTCTCCCTCTCTCAACCGAATCTCTCTCTCTCTCTCTACAAATTTGATTTCTTTCACTTGTCAAGCTTGATTGAAAGCTTGATGGGTGAAGTTAAGGCTTGGTTGGAAGATAAATGGCTAAATGGTAGGCTTGCATGGCTACTTTGGTCCTTGGATGGGATTCTTGGAAGATTTGTTGCAATGGAGGAGACATGGGTACAAGATTCTTGGTTTAAACAAATGAAATTGGTACAAAGGAGGACAATGGAGGAAGATATGGAAGATATACATCTTTCAAGTTTGAAAAGATGAAGAATAACCAAGTACAAGTCACATCCTTCTTCTTCTTCCTTCTTCCTTCCTTCTCTCTCTCTCCCTCTCTCCCTCTCTCTCTCTCGGCCTCTCTCTCTCTCTCTCACGGCTCTCTCTCTCTCTCTCTCTCTCCTCTCTCTCTCTCTCTCCCATGTCCTAGCTATATATATATGTATAAGTATGTACCAACATGTAAGAATATAAATAAACAATAGGTACTTTTGGTACAAAAGGGTAATTTAGTCTTTAAAGGGTCAAGATTTCCCCAATAAACAATTATAAAGTACGAGTACTTTAATTAATAAAATAATGTATTTTGTACTCCCGGGAATCTTAACAAAACATTAGTTTAATGGGATAAGTACTTTGGTTGAAAGATGAGCCTATTACCCAATGGTTAATAGAATCCCTAATGGTTATTATCCAATGGATAATAAGGTACGGGTACTTTAAATACTAAAATAAGTTTTTTTGAAAGACTACATGTCCTTTTGTAAAATCCCATGTGTTTATATATATATGTACTTAACCATTTAAATAAAGAAAAGGCTTTTGTCCAATGGGTAAAGATTACCCTAATGGTTATTATCCAATGGTCCATAGTGACTTGGGTACTTTTATTAAAAAAAATAATCAAAAGTACTTTTCAAAAGTCACTTCTTTAAAAGATCAAAGTACTTGATTTAAATCTTTCAAAATCCTTTTAATATAAAGAAATGGGTTTCTTTTATCCAATGGATAATAGTTCCCCTAACATTTATCGTCCAATGGATAAAGAATAAAACCAAAATAATAAAAGAAAATAATTAAACAATTACTAGTCTAAGGTTCAAACGGTTCAAAAGGTTCAAGATGGGCAAAATGGTCCATCTTCGGTTAGGGAAACGTAACTAGGTAACTTTCTAGTTTGGTTACTCCATCGAGCCGGTTAGAAGCTAACTAGGCTTGCTAGGTCGGACTAAATAGTCGAGAAACGATTCTCGAGGGTCCAAAGTGTGATTAGGGTTTCTAGTCGAGAATTACGATGATAAGGCGATCGATTGCTTAAATACAAACCACAAGAAAATCAAATAAGAACATCAACGAGAAATTAAGAAATTTCAATAACAACGAGATTTTTATTGCACGAAAAATCGGAGTTGTTACACCAAACCACACCAAAACGGTGCAATATCGTACGAGTACATCCATAAGGTACCAAACCACACCAAAATGGTGCAATACCGTACGAGTACATCCATACGGTACCAAACCACACCAAAACGCTGCAAAACCGTGCGAGTACATCCATACGGAACCAAACCACACGAAAACGGTGCAAAACCGTACGATTATATCCCTACGGTACAAAACCACACCAAAACGGTGCAAAACCGTAAGAGTATATCCATACGGTACCAAACCACACCAAAACGGTGCAATACTGTACGAGTACATCCATACGGTACCAAACCACACCAAAACGGTGCAAAACTGTACGAGTACATCCATACGGTACCAAACCACACCAAAACGGTGCAATACGGTACGAGAACATCCATACGGTACCAAACCACACCAAAACGGTGCAATACCGTACGAGTACTTCGTTACGGTTCCAAACCACACCAAAAGGTTACAATACCGTACGAGTACTTCGTTACGGTTCCAAACCACACCAAAATGGTACAATACCGTACGAGTACATCCATACGGTACCAAACCACACCAAAACGGTGCAAAACCGTACGAATACATCCATACGGTACCAAACCACACCAAAACGGTGCAATGCCGTAAGCGTACATCCATACGGTACCAAACCACACCAAAACGGTGCAATACCGTACGAGTACATCCATACGGTACCAAACCACACCAAAACGGTGCAATACCGTACGAGTACTTCGTTACGGTACCAAACCACACAAAAATAGTACAATACCGTACGAGTACTTCGTTACGGTACCAAACCACACCAAAACGGTGCAATACCGTACGAGTACATCCATAAGGTACCAAACCACACCAAAACGTTGCAAAACCGTACGAGTACATCCATACGGTACCAAACCACACCAAAACGGTGCAATACCGTACGCGTACATCCTTACGGTACCAAACCACACCAAAATGGTGCCAAAACAGTACGAGTACTTCGTTACGGTACCAAACCACACAAAAATGGTACAATACGGTACGAGTACATACATACGGTACCAAACCACACGAAAACGGTGCAATACCGTGCAAGTACATCCATACGGTACCAAACCACACGAAAACGGTGCAATACCGTACGAGTACATCCATAAGGTACCAAACTACACCAAAACGGTGCAAAACCGTACGAGTACATCCATACGGTACCAAACCACACCAAAACGGTGCAATGCCGTAAGAGTACATCCATACGGTACCAAACCACACCAAAACGGTGCAATACCGTACGAGTACATCCATACGGTACCAAACCACGCCAAAACGGTGCAATACCGTACGAGTACTTCGTTCCGGTACCAAACCACACCAAAATAGTACAATACCGTACGAGTACTTCGTTACGGTACCAAACCGCACCAAAACGGTGCAATACCGTACGAGTACATCCATAAGGTACCAAACCACACCAAAACGGTGCAAAACCGTAAGAGTATATCCATACGGTACCAAACCACACCAAAACGGTGCAATACTGTACGAGTACATCCATACGGTACCAAACCACACCAAAACGGTGCAAAACTGTACGAGTACATCCATACGGTACCAAACCACACCAAAACGGTGCAATACGGTACGAGAACATCCATACGGTACCAAACCACACCAAAACGGTGCAATACCGTACGAGTACTTCGTTACGGTTCCAAACCACACCAAAAGGTTACAATACCGTACGAGTACTTCGTTACGGTTCCAAACCACACCAAAATGGTACAATACCGTACGAGTACATCCATACGGTACCAAACCACACCAAAACGGTGCAAAACCGTACGAGTACATCCATACGGTACCAAACCACACCAAAACGGTGCAATGCCGTAAGCGTACATCCATACGGTACCAAACCACACCAAAACGGTGCAATACCGTACGAGTACATCCATACGGTACCAAACCACACCAAAACGGTGCAATACCGTACGAGTACTTCGTTACGGTACCAAACCACACCAAAACGGTTCAATACCGTACGAGTACATCCATAAGGTACCAAACCACACCAAAACGTTGCAAAACCGTACGAGTACATCCATACGGTACCAAACCACACCAAAACGGTGCAATACCGTACGCGTACATCCTTACGGTACCAAACCACACCAAAATGGTGCCAAACCGTACGAGTACTTCGTTACGGTACCAAACCACACAAAAATGGTACAATACGGTACGAAAACATACATACGGTACCAAACCACACGAAAACGGTGCAATACTGTGCAAGTATATCCATACGGTACCAAACCACACGAAAACGGTGCAATACCGTACGAGTACATCCATAAGGTACCAAACCACACCAAAACGTTGCAAAACCGTACGAGTACATCCATACGGTACCAAACCACACCAAAACGGTGCAATGCCGTAAGAGTACATCCATACGGTACCAAACCACACCAAAACGGTGCAATACCGTACGAGTACATCCATACGGTACCAAACCACGCCAAAACGGTGCAATACCGTACGAGTACTTCGTTCCGGTACCAAACCACACCAAAAGAGTACAATACCGTACGAGTACTTCGTTACGGTACCAAACCACACAAAAATGGTACAATACGGTACGAGTACATACATACGGTACCAAACCACACCAAAACGGTGCAATACCGTGCAAGTACATCCATACGGTACCAAACCACACGAAAACGGTGCAATACCGTACGAGTACATCCATAAGGTACCAAACCACACCAAAACGGTGCAAAACCGTCCGAGTACATCCATACGGTAGCAAACCACACCAAAACGGTGCAATACCGTAAGGGTACATCCATACGGTACCAAACCACACCAAAACGGTGCAATACCGTACGAGTACACCCATACGGTACCAAACCACACCAAAACGGTGCCAAACCGTACGAGTACTTCGTTACGGTACCAAACCACACCAAAAAGGTGCAATACCGTACGAGTACATCCATAAGGTACCAAACCACACCAAAATGGTGCAATACCGTACGAGAACATCCATACGGAACCAAACCACACCAAAACGGTGCAAAACCGTACGATTATATCCCTACGGTACAAAACCACACCAAAACGGTGCAAAACCGTAAGAGTATATCCATACGGTACCAAACCACACCAAAACGATGCAATACTATAGGAGTACATCCATACGGTACCAAACCACACCAAAACGGTGCAAAACTGTACGAGTACATTCATACGGTACCAAACCACACCAAAACGGTGCAATACCGTACGAGAACATCCATACGGTACCAAACCACACCAAAACGGTGCAAAACCGTACGAGTACATCCATACGGTACCAAACCACACCAAAACGGTGCAATGCCGTAAGAGTACATCCATACGGTACCAAACCACACCAAAACGGTGCAATACCGTACGAGTACATCCATACGGTACCAAACCACGCCAAAACGGTGCAATACCGTACGAGTACTTCGTTCCGGTACCAAACCACACCAAAATAGTACAATACCGTACGAGTACTTCGTTACGGTACCAAACCACACAAAAATGGTACAATACGGTACGAGTACATACATACGGTACCAAACCACACCAAAACGGTGCAATACCGTGCAAGTACATCCATACGGTACCAAACCACACGAAAACGGTGCAATACCGTACGAGTACATCCATAAGGTACCAAACCACACCAAAACGGTGCAAAACCGTCTGAGTACATCCACACGGTAGCAAACCACACCAAAACGGTGCAATACCGTAAGGGTACATCCATACGGTACCAAACCACACCAAAACGGTGCAATACCGTACGAGTACATCCATACGGTACCAAACCACACCAAAACGGTGCCAAACCGTACGAGTACTTCGTTACGGTACCAAACCACACCAAAAAGGTGCAATACCGTACGAGTACATCCATAAGGTACCAAACCACACCAAAATGGTGCAATACCGTACGAGAACATCCATACGGAACCAAACCACACCAAAACGGTGCAAAACCGTACGATTATATCCCTACGGTACAAAACCACACCAAAACGGTGCAAAACCGTAAGAGTATATCCATACGGTACCAAACCACACCAAAACGATGCAATACTATAGGAGTACATCCATACGGTACCAAACCACACCAAAACGGTGCAAAACTGTACGAGTACATTCATACGGTACCAAACCACACCAAAACGGTGCAATACCGTACGAGAACATCCATACGGTACCAAACCACACCAAAACGGTGCAAAACCGTACGAGTACATCCATACGGTACCAAACCACACCAAAACGTTGCAAAACCGGACGAGTACATCCATACGGTACCAAACCACACCAAAACGGTGCAATACCGCACGAGTACATCCATACGGTACCAAACCACACCAAAACGGTGCCAAACCGTACGAGTACTTCGTTACGGTACCAAACCACACAAAAACGGTACAATACGGTACGAGTACATACATACGGTACCAAACCACACGAAAACGCTGCCAAACCGTACGAGTACGTCCATACGGAACCAAACCACACCAAAACGGTGAAATACCGTACGAGTACTTCGTTACGGTACCAAACCACACCAAAACGGTACAATACCGTACGAGTACTTCGTGACGGTACCAAACCAAACCAAAACAGTGCAATACCGTACGAGTACATCCATAAGGTACCAAACCACACCAAAATGGTGCAATACCGTACGAGTACTTCGTTACGGTTCCAAACCACACCAAAAGGGTACAATACCGTACGAGTACTTCGTTACGGTACCAAACCACACCAAAACGGTGCAAAACCGTACGAGTACATCCATACGGTACCAAACCACACCAAAACGTTGCAAAACCGTACGAGTACATCCATACGGTACCAAACCACACCAAAACGGTGCAATACCGCACGAGTACATCCATACGGTACCAAACCACACCAAAACGGTGCCAAACCGTACGAGTACTTCGTTACGGTACCAAACCACACAAAAACGGTACAATACGGTTCGAGTACATACATACGGTACCAAACCACACGAAACCGGTGCAATACCGTACGAGTACATCCATACGGAACCAAACCACACCAAAACGGTGCAAAACCGTTTGATTATATCCCTACGGTTCAAAACCGCACCAAAACGGTGCAAAACCGTAAGAGTATATCCATACGGTACCAAACCACACCAAAACGGTGCAATACTGTACGAGTACATCCATACGGTACAAAACCACACCAAAACGGTGCAAAACTGTACGAGTACATTCATACGGTACCAAACCACACCAAAACGGTGCAATACCGTACGAGAATATCCATACGGTACCAAACCACACCAAAATGGTGCAATACCGTACGAGTACTTCGTTAAGGTTCCAAACCACACGAAAAGGGTACAATACCGTAAGAGTACTTCGTTACGGTACCAAACCACACCAAAATGGTACAATACCGTACGAGTACATCCATACGTACCAAACCACACCAAAACAGTGCAAAACCGTACGAGTACATCCATACGGTACCAAACCACATCAAAACGGTGCCAAACCGTACGAGTAATTCGTTACGGTACCAAACCACACCAAAAAGGTGCAATACCGTACGAGTACATCCATACGGTACCAAACCACACCAAAACGTTGCAAAACCGTACGAGTACATCCATACGGTACCAAACCACACCAAAACGGTGCAATACCGCACGAGTACATCCTTACGGTACCAAACCACACGAAAATGGTGCCAAACCGTACGAGTACTTCGTTACGGTACCAAACCACACAAAAACGGTACAATACCGTACGAGTACATACATACGGTACCAAACCACACCAAACCGGTGCAATACCGTACGAGTACATCAATACGGTACCAAACCACACCAAAACGCTGCAAAACCGTACGAGTACATCCATACGGAACCAAACCACACCAAAACGGTGTAATACCATACGAGTACATCCATACGGTACCAAACCACACCAAAACGGTGCAAAACCGTACGAGTCTATCCATACGGTACCAAACCACACCAACAGGTGCAATACCGTACGATTACATCCATACGGTACCAAACGCCACCTAAACGGTGCAAAACCGTACGAGTACATCCATACGGTACCAAACCACACCAAAACGCTGCAAAACCGTACGAGTACATCCATACGGAATCAAACCACACCAAAACGGTGCAAAACCGTACGATTATATCCCTACGGTACAAAACCACACCAAAATGGTGCAAAACCGTAATAGTATATCCATACGGTACCAAACCACACCAAAACGGTGCAATACTGTACGAGTACATCAATACGGTACCAAACCACACCAAAATAGTACAATACCGTACGAGTACTTCGTTACGGTACCAAACCACACCAAAACGGTGCAATACCGTACGATTACATCCATACGGTACCAAACCACACCAAAACAATGCAATACCGTACGAGTACATCCATAAGGTACCAAGCCATACCAAAACGGTGCAAAACCGTACGAGTACATCAATACGGTACCAAACCACACCAAAACGGTGCAATACCGTACGAGTACATCCATACGGTACCAAACCACACCAAAACGGTGCAATACCGTACGAGTACATTCATACGGTACCAAACTACACGAAAACGGTGCAATACCGTACGAGTACATTCATACGGTACCAAACCACATGAAAACGGTGCAATACCGTACGAGTACATCCATAAGGTACCAAACCACATCAAAAAGGTGCAATACCGTACGAGTACTTCCATACAGTACCAAACCACACCAAAAAGGTGCAATACCGTACGATTACATCCATACGGTACCAAACCGCACCAAAACGGTGCAATACCGCACGAGTGCATCGATAAGGTACCAAACCACACCAAAACGTTGCAAAACCGTACGAGTACATCAATACGGTACCAAACCACTCCAAAACGGTGCAATACCGTACGAGTACATCCATACGGTACCAAACCACACCAAAACGGTGCAATACCGTACGAGTACATCCATAAGGTACCAAACCACATCAAAACGGTGCAAAACCTTATGAGTACATCCATACGGTAACAAACCACACCAAAACGGTGCAATACCATAGGAGTACATCCATACGGTACCAAACCACACCAAAACGGTGAAATACCGTACGAGTACATTCATACGGTACCAAACCACACGAAAACGGTGCAATACCGTACGAGTACATCCATACGGTACCAAACCATACCAAAACGGTGCAAAACCGTACGAGTACATCCATACGGTACCAAACCACACCAAAACGGTGCAAAACCGTACGAGTGCATCCATACGGTACCAAACCACACCAAAACGGTGCAATACCGTAAGAGTACATCCATACGATACCAAACCACACCAAAACGGTGCAATACCATACGAGTACTTCGTTACTGTACCAAACCACACCAAAACAGTACAATACCGTACGAGTACTTCGTTACGGTACCAAACAACACCAAAACGGTGCAATATTGTATGAGTACATCCATACGGTACCAAACCACACCAAAACGTTGCAATATAGTACGAGTACATCCATATGGTACCAATCCACACCAAAACGGTGCAATAGCGTACGAGTACATCCGTAAGGTACCAAACCACACCAAAACGGTGCAAAACCGTACGAGTACATCCATACGGTACCAAACCACACCAAAACGGTGCAATACCAAACGAGGACATCCATACGGTACCAAACCACACCAAAACGGTGCAATAACGTACGAGTACATCCATACGGTACCAAACCACACCAAAACGGTGCAATACCGTACGAGTACATCCATAAGGTACCAAACCACACCAAAACGGTGCAAAACCGTACGAGTACTTCCATACAGTACCAAACCACACCAAAACGGTGCAATACCGTACCAGTGCATACATACGGTACCAAACCACACCAAAAAGTACAATACCGTACGAGTACTTTGTTTCGGTACCAAACCACACCAAAGCGGTGCAATACCGTACGCTTACATCTATACGGTACCAAACCACACGAAAACGGTGCAATACCGTACGAGTGCATCCATACGGTACCAAACCACACCAAAACGGTGCAATACCGTACGAGTACATCAATACGATACCAAACCACACCAAAACGGTGCAATACCGTACGAATACTTCGTTACGGTACCAAACCACACCAAAACAGTACAATACCGTACGAGTACTTCGTTACGGTTCCAAACAACAAAAAAACGGTGCAATATCGTATGAGTAAATCCATACGGTACCAAACCACACCAAAACGGTGCAATACCGTACTAGTACTTCGTTACGGTTCCAAACCACACCAAAAGGGTACAATACCGTACGAGTACTTCGTTACGGTTCCAAACCACACCAAAACGGTGCAATAGCGTACGAGTACATCCATACGATACCAAACCACACCAAAACGGTGCAATTCCGTACGAGTACATCCATACGATACCAAACCACACCAAAACGGTGCAAAACCGTACGAGTACATCCATACGGTACCAAACCACACCAAAACGGTGCAAAACCGTACGAGTACATCAATACGGTACCAAACCACACCAAAACGGTGCAATACCGTACGAGTACATCCATACGGTACCAAACCACACCAAAACGGTGCAATACCTTACGAGTACATCCATACGGTACCAAACCACACCAAAACAGTGCAATACCGTACGAGCACATCCATAAGGTACCGAACCACACCAAAACGGTGCAAAACCGTACGAGTACATCAATACGGTATTAAACCACACCAAAACGGTGCAATACCGTACGAGTACATCCATACGGTATCAAACCACACCAAAACGGAGCCAAACCGTACGAGTACTTCGTTACGGTACCAAACCACACAAAAAAGGTACAATACGGTACGAGTACATTCATACAGTACCAAACCACACCAAAACGGTGCAATACCGTACGAGTGCATCCATACGGTTCAAAACCACACCAAAACGGTGCAATACCGTATGAGTACATCCATACGATACCAAACCACACCAAAACGGTGCAATACCGTACGAGTACTTCGTTACGGTACCAAACCACACCAAAACAGTACAAAACCGTACGAGTACTTCGTGACGGTTCGAAACCACACCAAAACGGTGCAATATTGTACGAGTACATCCATACGATACCAAACCACACCAAAACGGTGCAATACCGTACGAGTACATCCATACGGTACCAAACCACACCAAAACGGTGCAATACCGTACGAGTACATCTATACGGTACGAAACCTCACCAAAACGGTGCAATACCGTACGAGTACTTCGTTACGGTACCAAACCACACCAAAAAGTACAATACCGTACGAGTACTTCATTACGGTGCCAAACCACACCAAAACGGTACAATACCGTACGAGTACATCAATACGGTACCAAACCACACCAAAACGGTGCAATACCGTACGAGTACATCAATACGGTACCAAACCACACCAAAACGGTGCAATACCGTACGAGTACATCCATACGGTACCAAACCACACCAAAACGGTGCAATACCGTACGAGTACATCCATACGGTATCAAACCACACCAAAACGGAGCCAAACCGTACGAGTACTTCGTTACGTACCAAACCACACAAAAATGGTACAATACGGTACGAGTACATCCATACAGTACCAAACCACACCAAAACGGTGCAATACCGTACGAGTGCATCCATACGGTACCAAACCACACCAAAACGGTGCAATAGCGTACGAGTACATCCATACGATACCAAACCACACCAAAACGGTGCAATACCGTACGAGTACTTCGTTACGGTACCAAACCACACCAAAACAGTACAAAACCGTACGAGTACTCCGTTACGGTAGCAAACAACACAAAAATGGTGCAATATCGTATGAGTACATCCATACGGTACCAAACCACACCAAAACGGTGCAATACCGTACTAGTACTTCGTTACGGTTCCAAACCACACCAAAAGGGTACAATACCGTACGAGAACTTCGTTACGGTACCAAACCACACCAAAATGGTACAATACCGTACGAGTACATCGATACGGTACCAAACCACACCAAAACAGTGCAATACCGTACGAGTACATCCATAAGGTACCAAACCACGCCAAAATTGTGCAAAACCGTACGAGTACATCAATACGGTACCAAACCACACCAAAACAGAGCAATACCGTACGAGTACATCAATACGGTACCAAACCACACCAAAACGCTGCAATACCGTACGAGTACATCCATACGGTATCAAACCACACCAAAACGGAGCCAAACCGTACGAGTACTTCGTTACGTACCAAACCACACAAAAATGGTACAATACGGTACGAGTACATCCATACAGTACCAAACCACACCAAAACGGTGCAATACCGTACGAGTGCATCCATACGGTACCAAACCACACCAAAACGGTGCAATACCGTACGAGTACATCCATACGATACCAAACCACACCAAAACGGTGCAATACCGTACGAGTACTTCGTTACGGTACCAAACCACACCAAAACAGTACAAAACCGTACGAGTACTCCGTTACGGTAGCAAACAACACAAAAATGGTGCAATATCGTATGAGTACATCCATACGGTACCAAACCACACCAAAACGGTGCAATACCGTACTAGTACTTCGTTACGGTTCTAAACCACACCAAAAGGGTACAATACCGTACGAGAACTTCGTTACGGTACCAAACCACACCAAAATGGTACAATACCGTACGAGTACATCGATACGGTACCAAACCACACCAAAACGGTGCAATACCGTACGAGTACATCCATAAGATACCAAACCACACCAAAATTGTGCAAAACCGTACGAGTACATCAATACGGTACCAAACCACACCAAAACGGAACAATACCGTACGAGTACATCCATACGGTACCAAACCACACCAAAACGGTGCAATACCGTACGAGTACATCCAAACGGTACCAAACCACACCAAAACGGTGCAATACCGTACGACTACTTCCATAAGGTACCAAACCACACCAAAACGGTGCAAAACCGTACGAGTACATCAATACGGTACCAAACCACACCAAAAAGTACAATACCGTACGAGTACTTCATTACGGTGCCAAACCACACCAAAACGGTGCAATACCGTACGAGTACTTCGTTACGGTACCAAACCACACCAAAACAGTACAAAACCGTACGAGTACTCCGTTACGGTAGCAAACAACACAAAAATGGTGCAATATCGTATGAGTACATCCATACGGTACCAAACCACACCAAAACGGTGCAATACCGTACTAGTACTTCGTTACGGTTCCAAACCACACCAAAAGGGTACAATACCGTACGAGAACTTCGTTACGGTACCAAACCACACCAAAATGGTACAATACCGTACGAGTACATCAATACGGTACCAAACCACACCAAAACGGTGCAATACCGTACGAGTACATCCATAAGGTACCAAACCACACCAAAATTGTGCAAAACCGTACGAGTACATCAATACGGTACCAAACCACACCAAAACGGAGCAATACCGTACGAGTACATCCATACGGTACCAAACCACACCAAAACGGTGCAATACCGTACGAGTACATCCAAACGGTACCAAACCACACCAAAACGGTGCAATACCGTACGACTACTTCCATAAGGTACCAAACCACACCAAAACGGTGCAAAACCGTACGAGTACATCAATACGGTACCAAACCATACCAAAACGGTTAAATACGGTACGAGTACATCCATACGGTACCAAACCACACCAAAACGGAGCCAAACCTTACGAGTACTTCGTTACGGTACCAAACCACACAAAAACGGTACAATACGGTACGAGTACATCCATACGGTACCAAACCACACCAAACCGGTACAACACCGTACGAGTACATTCATACGGTAGCAAACAACACAAAAACGTTGCAATACCGTACGAGTACATCCATACGGTACCAAACCACACCAAAACGGTGCAATACCGTACGAGTACAACCATATGGTACCAAACCACACCAAAACGGTGCCAAACCACACCAAAACGGTGCAATACCATACGAGTGCATCGATACAGTACCAAACCACACCAAAACGGTGCAATACCGTACGAGTTCATCCATACGATACCAAACCACACCAAAAACGGTCCAATACCGAACAAGTACTTCGTTACGGTACCAAACCACACCAAAACAGTACAATACCGTACGAGTACTTCGTTACGGTAACAAACAACACAAAAATGGTGCAAAACCGTACGAGTACATCAATACGGTACCAAACCACACAAAACGGTGCAATACCGTACGAGTACATCCATACGGTACCAAACCACACCAAAACGGTGCAATACCGTACGAGAATATCCATACGGTACCAAACCACACCAAAACGGTGCAAAACCGTACGAGTACATCCATACGGTACCAAACCACACCAAAACGGTGCAATACCGTACGAGAACATCCATACGGTACCAAACCACTCCAGAACGGTGCAATACCGTACGAGTACATCCATACGGTACAAAACCACACCAAAACGGTGCAATACCGTACGAGTACATCCATAAGGTACCAAACCACACCAAAACGGTGCAAAACCGTATGAGTGCATCCATACGATACCAAACCACACCAAAACGGTGCAATACCATACGAGTACTTCGTTACGGTACCACACCACACCAAAACAGTACAAAACCGTACGAGTACTTCGTTACGGTACAAAACAACTCAAAAACTGTGCAATATCGTACGAGTACATCAATACGGTACCAAACCACACCAGAACAGTGCAATACTGTACGAGTACATCCATACGGTACCAAACCACACCAAAACGGTGCAATACCGTACGAGTACATCCATAAGGTACAAAACCACACCAAAACGGTGCAAAACCGTACGAGTACATCCATACGGTACCAAACCACACCAAAACGGTGCAATACCGTACGAGTACATCCATAAGGTACCAAACCACACCAAAACGGTGCAAAACCGTACGAGTACATCAATACGGTACCAAACCACACCAAAACGGTGCAATACCGTACGAGTACATCCATAAGGTACCAAACCACTCCAAAACGGTGCAATACCGTACGACTACATCCATAAGGTACCAAACCACACCAAAACGGTGCAAAACCGTACGAGTACATCAATACGGTACCAAACCACACCAAAACGGTGCAATACCGTACGAGTACATCCATACGATACCAAACCACACCAAAACGGTGCGAAACCGTACGAGTGCATCCTTACGGTACCAAACCCCACCAAAACGGTGCAATACCGTACGGGTACTTCGTTACGGTACCAAACCACACCAAAACAGTACAAAACCGTATGAGAGTACTTCGTTACGGTACCAAACAAAACAAAAACGGTGCAATATCGTATGAGTACATCCATACGGTACCAAACCACACCAAAACGGTGCAATACCGTACTAGTACTTCGTTACGGTTCCAAACCACACCAAAAGGTTACAATACCGTACGAGTACTTCGTTACGGTACCAAACCACACCAAAACGGTACATTACCATACCAGTACACCCATACGGTACCAAACCACACCAAAACGGTGCAATACCGTATGAGTACATCCATAAGGTACCAAACCACACCAAAACGGTGCAAAACCGTACGAGTACATCTATACGGTACTAAACCACACCAAAACGGTGCAATACCGTACGATTACATCCATACGGTACCAAACCACACCAAAACGGTGCAATACCGTACGAGTACATCCATACGGTACCAAACCACACCATAACGGTGCAATACCGTACGACTACATACATAAGGTACCAAACCACACCAAAACGGAGCCAAACCGTACGAGTATTTCGTTACCGTACCAAACCACAAAAAAATGGTACAATACGGTACGAGTACATCCATACGGTACCAAACCACACCAAACCGGTACAACACCGTACGAGTACATTCATATGGTAGCAAACCACACGAAAACGGTGCAATACCGTACGAGTACATCCACACGGTACCAAACCACACCAAAACGGTGCAATACCGTACGAGTACATCCATACGGTACCAAACCACACCAAAACGGTGCAATACCGTACGAGTGCATCGATACAGTACCAAACCACACCAAGACGGCGCAATACCGTACGAGTTCATCCATACGATACCAAACCACACCAAAACGGTGCAATACCGTACGAATATTTCGTAATGGTATCAAACCACACCAAAACAGTACAATACCGTACGAGTACTTCGTTACGGTAACAAACAACACTAAAATGGTGCAAAACCGTACGAGTACATCAATACGGTACCAAACCACACAAAACGGTGCAATACCGTACGAGTACATCCATACGGTACCAAACCACACCAAAACGGTGCAATACCGTACGAGAATATCCATACGGTACCAAACCACACCAAAACGGTGCAAAACTGTACGAGTACATCCATACGGTACCAAACCACACCAAAACGGTGCAATACCGTACGAGAACATCCATACGGTTCCAAACCACACCAGAACGGTGCAATACCGTACGAGTACATCCATACGGTACCAAACCACACCAAAACGGTGCAATACCGTACGGGTACATCCATAAGGTACCAAACCACACCAAAACGGTGCAAAACCGTACGAGTGCATCCTTACGGTACCAAACCACACCAAAATGGTGATATAGTGCACGAGTACATCCATACGATACCAAACCACACCAAAACGGTGCAATACCGTACGAGTACTTCGTTACGGTACCAAACCACACCAAAATAGTACAATACCGTACGAGTACTTCGTTACGGTACGAAACCACACCAAAACGGTGCAATATACAGTACGAGTACATCCATACGGTACCAAACCACCCCAAAACGGCGCAATACCGTACGAGTACATCCATAAGGTACCAAACCACACCAAAACGGTGCAATACCGTACGAGTACATCCATACGGTACCAAACCAAACCGAAACGGTGCAAAACCATACGAGTACATCCATACGGTACCAAACCACACCAAAAAGGTTCAAAACCGTACGAGTGCATCCATACGGTACCAAACCACACCAAAACGGTGCAATACCGTCACAGTACATGCGTACGATACCAAACCACACCAAAACGGTGCAATACCGTACGAGTATTTCGTTGCGGTACCAAACCACACCAAAACAGTACAATACCGTACGAGTATTTCGTTACGGTACCAAACAACACCCAAACGGTGCAATATTGTATGAGTACATCCATACGGTACCAAACCACACCAAAACGGTGCAATACCGTGCGAGTACATCCATACGGTGCCAATTCACACCAAAACGGTGCAATAGCGTACGAGTACATCCATAAGGTACCAAACCATACCAAAACGGTGCAAAACCGTAAGAGTACATCCATACGGTACCAAACCACACCAAAACGGTGCAATACCGTACGAGAACATCCATACGGTACCAAACCACACCGAAACGGTGCAATAACGTACGAGTACATCCATACGGTACCAAACCACACCAAAACGGTGCAAAACGGTACGAGTACATACATACGGTACCAAACCACACCAAAACGGTGCAAAACCGTACGAGTACATCCATAGGCTACCAAACCACACCAAAACGGTGCAATACCGTACGAGAACATTCATGCGATACCAAACCACACCAGAACGGTGCAATACCGTACGAGTACATCCTTACAGTACCAAACCACACCAAAACGGTGCAATACCGTACGAGTACATCCATAAGGTACCAAACCACACCAAAACGGTGCAAAACCGTACGAGTACATCCATACGGTACCAAACCACACCAAAACGGTGCAATACCGTACCAGTGCATACATACGGTACCAAACCACACCAAAATGGTGCAATACCGTACGAGTACTTCGTTACGGTACCAAACCACACAAAAATAGTACAATACCGTACGAGTACTTCGTTACGGTACCAAACCACACCAAAACGGTGCAATACCGTACGATTACATCCATACGGTACCAAACCACACAAAAACAGTGCAATACCGTACGAGTACATCCATAAGGTACCAAACCACACCAAAACGGTGCAAAACCGTACGAGTACATCAATAAGGTACCAAACCACACCAAAACGGTGCAATACCGTACGAGTACATCCCAACGGTACCAAACCACACCAAAACGGAGCCAAACCGTACGAGTACTTCGTTACGGTACCAAACCTCACAAAAACGGTACAATACGGTACGAGTACATCCATACTGTACCAAACCACATCAAACCGGTACAATATCGTACGAGTACATTCATACGGTACCAAACCACATAAAACGGTGCAATACCGTACGAGTACATCCTTACGGTACCAAACCACACCAAAACGGTGCAACACCGTACGAGTACATCCATACGGTACAAAACCACACCAAAACGGTGCAATATTGCACGAGTGCATCCATACGGTACCAAACCACACCAAAACGGTGCAATACCGTACGAGTACATCCATACGATACCAACCCACACCAAAACGGTGCAATACCGTACGAGAACTTCGTTACGGTACCAAACCACGCCAAAACAGTACAATACCGTACGAGTACTTCGTTACGGTAACAAACATAACTAAAATGGTGCAAAACCGTACGAGTACATCAATACGGTACCAAACCACACAAAACGGTGCAATACCGTACGAATACTTCGTTACGGTACCAAACCACACCAAAACAGTACAATACCGTACGAGTACTTCGTTACGGTAACAAACAACACTAAAATGGTGCAAAACCGTACGAGTACATCAATACGGTACCAAACCACACAAAACGGTGCAATACCGTACGAGTACATCCATACGGTACCAAACCACACCAAAACGGTGCAATACCGTACGAGAATATCCATACGGTACCAAACCACACCAAAACGGTGCAAAACTATATGAGTACATCCATACGGTACCAAACCACACCAAAACGGTGCAATACCGTACGAGAACATCCATACGGTACCAAACCACACCAGAACGGTGCAATACCGTACGAGTACATCCATACGGTACCATACCACACCAACACGGTGCAATACCGTACGGGTACATCCATAAGGTACCAAACCACACCAAAACGGTGCAAAACCGTACGAGTTCATCCTTACGGTACCAAACCACACCAAAACGGTGCAATACCGTACGAGTACATCCATACGGTGCCAAACCACACCAAAACGGAGCCAAACCGTACGAGAACTTTGTTACGGTACAAAACCACACAAAAACGGTACAATACGGTACGAGTACATCAATACGGTACGAAACCACACCAAACCGGTAGAACCCCGTATGAGTACATTCATACGGTTGCAAACCACACGAAAATGGTGCAATACCGTACGAGTACATCCATACGGTACCAAACCACACCAAAACGGTGCAATACCGTACGAGTTAATCCATACGATACCAAACCACACCAAAACGGTGCAATACCGTACGAAGACTTCGTTACGGTACCAAACCACACCAAAATAGTACAATACCGTACGAGTACTTCGTTACGGTAACAAACAACACTAAAATGGTGCAAAACCGTACGAGTAGATCAATACGGTACCAAACCACACAAAACGGTGCAATACCGTACGAGTACATCCATACGGTACCAAACCACACCAAAACGGTGCAATACCGTACGAGAATATCCATACGGTTCCAAACCACACCAAAACGGTGCAAAACTATACGAGTACATCCCTACGGTACCAAACCACACCAAAACGGTGCAATACCGTACGAGAACATCCATACGGTACCAAACCACACCAGAACGGTGCAATACCGTACGAGTACATCCATACGGTACCAAACCACACCAAAACGGTGCAATACCGTACGGGTACATCCATAAGGTACCAAACCACACAAAAAACGGTGCAAAACCGTACGAGTTCATCCTTACGGTACCAAACCACTCCAAAATGGTGCAATACTGTACGAGTACATCCATACGATACCAAACCACACCAAAACGGTGCAATACCATACGAGTACTTCGTTACGGTACCAAACCACACCAAAATAGTACAATACCGTACGATTACTTCATTACGGTACGAAACCACACCAAAACGGTGCAATACCGTATGAGTACATCCATACGATACCAAACCACACCAAAACGGTGCAATACCGTACGAGTACATCCATAAGGTACCAAACCACACCAAAACGGTGCAAAACCGTACGAGTACATCCATACGGTAACAAACCACACCAAAACGGTGCAATACCGTACGAGTACATCCATACGGTACCAAACCACACCAAAATGGTGCAATACCGTACGAGTACATTCATAAGGTAGCAAACCACACGAAAACGGTTCAATACCGTACGAGTACATCCATACGGTACCAAACCAAACCAAAACGGTGCAAAACCGTACGAGTACATCCATACGGTACCAAACCACACCAAAACGGTGCAAAACCGTACGAGTGCATCCATACGGTACCAAACCACACCAAAAAGGTGCAATACCATAAGAGTACATCCATACGATACCAAACCACACCAAAACGGTGCATTACCGTACGAGTACTTCGTTACGGTACCAAACCACACCAAAACAGTACAATACCGTACGAGTACTTCGTTACGGTAACAAACAACACTAAAATGGTGCAAAACCGTACGAGTACATCAATACGGTACCAAACCACACAAAACGGTGCAATACCGTACGAATACTTCGTTACGGTACCAAACCACACCAAAACAGTACAATACCGTACGAGTACTTCGTTACGGTAACAAACAACACTAAAATGGTGCAAAACCGTACGAGTACATCGATACGGTACCAAACCACACAAAACGGTGCAATACCGTACGAGTACATCCATACGGTACCAAACAACACCAAAACGGTGCAATACCGTACGAGTACATCCATAAGGTACCAAACCACACCAAAACGGTGCAAAACCGTACGAGTACATCGATACGGTACCAAACCACACCAAAACGGTGCAATACCGTACGAGTACTTCCATACGGTACCAAACCACACGAAAACGGTGCAATACCGTACGGGTACATCCATACGGTACCAAACCACACCAAAACGGTGCAATACCGTACGAGTTCATCCATACGATACCAAACCTCACCAAAACGGTGCAATACTGTACGAAGACTTCATTACGGTACCAAACCACACCAAAACAGTACAATACCGTACGAGTACTTCGTTACGGTAACAAACAACACTAAAATGGTGCAAAACCGTACGAGTAGATCAATACGGTACCAAACCACACAAAACGGTGCAATACCGTACGAGTACATCCATACGGTACCAAACCACACCAAAACGGTGCAATACCGTACGAGAATATCCATACGGTTCCAAACCACACCAAAACGGTGCAAAACTATACGAGTACATCCCTACGGTACGAAACCACACCAAAACGGTGCAATACCGTACGAGTACATCCATACGGTACCAAACCACACCAAAACGGTGCAATACCGTACGAGTACATCCATAAGGTACCAAACCACACCAAAACGGTGCAAAACCGTACGAGTACATCCATACGGTAACAAACCACTCCAAAACGATGCAATACCATAAGAGTACATCCATACGATACCAAACCACACCAAAACGGTGCATTACTGTACGAGTACTTCATTACGGTACCAAACAACACAAAAACAGTACAATACTGTACGAGTACTTTGTTACGGTACCAAACAACACCAAAACGGTGCAATATTGTATGAGTACATCCATACGGTACCAAACCACACCAAAACGGTGCAATACCGTACGAGTACATCCAAACGGTACCAATCCACACCAAAACGGTGCAATAGCGTACGAGTACATCCATAAGGTACCAAACCATACCAAAACGGTGCAAAACCGTACGAGTACATCCATACGGTACCAAACCACACCAAAACGGTGCAATACCGTACGAGAACATCCATACGGTACCAAACCACAACAAAACGGTGCAATAACGTACGAGTACATCCATACGGTACCAAACCACACCAAAACGGTGCAAAACGGTACGAGTACATTCATACGGTACCAAACCACCACAAAACAGGGCAAAACCGTACGAGTACATCCATACGGTACCAAACCACACCAAAACGGTGCAATACCGTACGAGTACATCCTTACGGTACTAAACCTCACCAAAACGGTGCAATACCGTACGAGTACATCCATAAGGTACCAAACCACACCAAAACTGTGCAAAACCGTACGAGTACATCCATACGGTACCAAACCAAACCAAAACGGTGCAATACCGTACCAGTGCATACATACGGTACCAAACCACACCAAAATGGTGCAATACCGTACGAGTACTTCGTTACGGTACCAAACCACACAAAAATAGTACAATACCATACGAGTACTTCGTTACGGTACCAAACCACACCAAAACGGTGCAATACCGTACGAGTACATCCATACGATACCAAACCACACGAAAACGGTGCAATACCGTACGATTACATCCATACGGTACCAAACCACACCAAAACGGTGCAAAACGGTACGAGTACATCCATACGGTAACAAACCACACCAAAACGGTTCAATACCGTACGAGTACCTCCATACGGTACCAAACCACACCAAAATAGTACAATACCGTACGAGTACTTCATTAAGGTACGAAACCACACCAAAATGGTGCAATACCGTACGAGTACAGCCATACGGTACCAAACCACACCAAAACGGTGCAATACCGTACGAGTACATCCATAAGGTACCAAACCACACAAAAAACGGTGCAAAACCGTACGAGTTCATCCTTACGGTACCAAACCACTCCAAAATGGTGCAATACTGTACGAGTACATCCATACGATACCAAACCACACCAAAACGGTGCAATACCATACGAGTACTTCGTTACGGTACCAAACCACACCAAAATAGTACAATACCGTACGATTACTTCATTACGGTACGAAACCACACCAAAACGGTGCAATACCGTACGAGTACATCCATACGATACCAAACCACACCAAAACGGTGCAATACCGTACGAGTACATCCATAAGGTACCAAACCACACCAAAACGGTGCAAAACCGTACGAGTACATCCATACGGTAACAAACCACACCAAAACGGTGCAATACCGTACGAGCACATCCATACGGTACCAAACCACACCAAAATGGTGCAATACCGTACGAGTACATTCATAAGTTACCAAACCACACGAAAACGGTGCAATACCGTACGAGTACATCCATACGGTACCAAACCAAACCAAAACGGTGCAAAACCGTACGAGTACATCCATACGGTACCAAACCACACCAAAACGGTGCAAAACCGTACGAGTGCATCCATACGGTACCAAACCACACCAAAAAGGTGCAATACCATAAGAGTACATCCATACGATACCAAACCACACCAAAACGGTGCATTACCGTACGAGTACTTCGTTACGGTACCAAACCACACCAAAACAGTACAATACCGTACGAGTACTTCGTTACGGTAACAAACAACACTAAAATGGTGCAAAACCGTACGAGTACATCAATACGGTACCAAACCACACAAAACGGTGCAATACCGTACGAATACTTCGTTACGGTACCAAACCACACCAAAACAGTACAATACCGTACGAGTACTTCGTTACGGTAACAAACAACACTAAAATGGTGCAAAACCGTACGAGTACATCGATACGGTACCAAACCACACAAAACGGTGCAATACCGTACGAGTACATCCATACGGTACCAAACCACACCAAAACGGTGCAATACCGTACGAGTACATCCATAAGGTACCAAACCACACCAAAACGGTGCAAAACCGTACGAGTACATCGATACGGTACCAAACCACACCAAAACGGTGCAATACCGTACGAGTACTTCCGTACGGTACCAAACCACACGAAAACGGTGCAATACCGTACGGGTACATCCATACGGTACCAAACCACACCAAAACGGTGCAATACCGTACGAGTTCATCCATACGATACCAAACCTCACCAAAACGGTGCAATACCGTACGAAGACTTCGTTACGGTACCAAACCACACCAAAACAGTACAATACCGTACGAGTACTTCGTTACGGTAACAAACAACACTAAAATGGTGCAAAACCGTACGAGTAGATCAATACGGTACCAAACCACACAAAACGGTGCAATACCGTACGAGTACATCCATACGGTACCAAACCACACCAAAACGGTGCAATACCGTACGAGAATATCCATACGGTTCCAAACCACACCAAAACGGTGCAAAACTATACGAGTACATCCCTACGGTACGAAACCACACCAAAACGGTGCAATACCGTACGAGTACATCCATACGGTACCAAACCACAACAAAACGGTGCAATACCGTACGAGTACATCCATAAGGTACCAAACCACACCAAAACGGTGCAAAACCGTACGAGTACATCCATACGGTAACAAAAAACTCCAAAACGATGCAATACCATAAGAGTACATCCATACGATACCAAACCACACCAAAACGGTGCATTACCGTACGAGTACTTCATTACGGTACCAAACCACACAAAAACAGTACAATACTGTACGAGTACTTTGTTACGGTACCAAACAACACCAAAACGGTGCAATATTGTATGAGTACATCCATACGGTACCAAACCACACCAAAACGGTGCAATACCGTACGAGTACATCCAAACGGTACCAATCCACACCAAAACGGTGCAATAGCGTACGAGTACATCCATAAGGTACCAAACCATACCAAAACGGTGCAAAACCGTACGAGTACATCCATACGGTACCAAACCACACCAAAACGGTGCAATACCGTACGAGAACATCCATACGGTACCAAACCACAACAAAACGGTGCAATAACGTACGAGTACATCCATACGGTACCAAACCACACCAAAACGGTGCAAAACGGTACGAGTACATTCATACGGTACTAAACCACCACAAAACGGTGCAAAACCGTACGAGTACATCCATACGGTACCAAACCACACCAAAACGGTGCAATACCGTACGAGTACATCCTTACGGTACTAAACCTCACCAAAACGGTGCAATACCGTACGAGTACATCCATAAGGTACCAAACCACACCAAAACTGTGCAAAACCGTACGAGTACATCCATACGGTACCAAACCAAACCAAAACGGTGCAATACCGTACCAGTGCATACATACGGTACCAAACCACACCAAAATGGTGCAATACCGTACGAGTACTTCGTTACGGTACCAAACCACACAAAAATAGTACAATACCGTACGAGTACTTCGTTACGGTACCAAACCACACCAAAACGGTGCAATACCGTACGAGTACATCCATACGATACCAAACCACACCAAAACGGTGCAATACCGTACGATTACATCCATACGGTACCAAACCACACCAAAACGGTGCAAAACGGTACGAGTACATCCATACGGTAACAAACCACACCAAAACGGTTCAATACCGTACGAGTACCTCCATACGGTACCAAACCACACCAAAATAGTACAATACCGTACGAGTACTTCATTAAGGTACGAAACCACACCAAAATGGTGCAATACCGTACGAGTACATCCATACGGTACCAAACCACACCAAAACGGTGCAATACCGTACGAGTACATCCATAAGGTACCATACCACACCAAAACGGTGCAAAACCGTACGAGTACATCAATACGGTACCAAACCACACCAAAACGGTGCAATACGGTACGAGTACATCCATACGGTACCAAACCACACCAAAACGGTGCAATACTGTACGAGTGCATCGATACAGTACCAAACCACACCAAAACGGCGCAATACCGTACGAGTTCATCCATACGATACCAAACCACACCAAAACGGTGCAATACCGTACGAATACTTCGTTACGGTACCAAACCACACGAAAACAGTACAATACCGTACGAGTACTTCGTTACGGTAACAAACAACACTAAAATGGTGCAAAACCGTACGAGTACATCAATACGGTACCAAACCACACAAAACTGTGCAATACCGTACGAGTACATCCATACGGTACCAAACCACACCAAAACGGTGCAATACCGTACGAGAACATCCATACGGTACCAAACCACACCAAAACGGTGCAAAACTATACTAGCACATCCATACGGTACCAAACCACACCAAAACGGTGCAATACCGTACGAGAACATCCATACGGTACCAAACCACACCAGAACGGTGCAATACCGTACGAGTACATCCATACGGTACCAAACCACACCAAAATGGTGCAATACCGTACGGGTACATCCATAAGGTACCAAACCACACTAAAACGGTGCAAAACCGTACGAGTTCATCCTTACGGTACCAAACCACACAAAAATGGTGCAATACTGTACGAGTACATCCATACGATACCAAACCACACCAAAACGGTGCAATACCGTACGAGTACTTTGTTACGGTACCAAACAACACCAAAATAGTACAATACCGTACGAGTACTTCATTACGGTACGAAACCACACCAAAACGGTGCAATACCATACGAGTACATCCATACGGTACCAAACCACACCAAAACGGTGCAATACCGTACGAGTACATCCATAAGGTACCAAACCACACCAAAACGGTGCAAAACCGTACGAGTACATCCATACGGTAAGAAACCACACCAAAACGGTGCAATACCGTACGAGTACATTCATAAGGTACCAAACCACACGAAAACGGTGCAATACCGTACGAGTACATCCATACGGTACCAAACCAAACCAAAACAGTGCAAAACCGTACGAGTACATCGATACGGTACCAACCCACTCCAAAACGGTGCAAAACCGTACGAGTGCATCCATACGGTACCAAACCACACCAAAACGGTGCAATACCATAAGAGTACATCCATACGATACCAAACCACACCAAAACGGTGCAATACCGTACGAGTACTTCGTTACGGTACCAAACCACACCAAAACAGTACAATACTGTACGAGTACATCGTTACGGTACCAAACAACACCAAAACGGTGCAATATTGTATGAGTACATCCATACGGTACCAAACCACACCAAAACGGTGCAATACCGTACGAGTACATCCATACGGTACCGATCCACACCAAAACGGTGCAATAGCGTACGAGTACATCCACAAGGTACCAAACCATCCCAAAACGGTGCAAAACCGTACGAGTACATCCATACGGTACCAAACCACATCAAAACGGTGCAATACCGTACGAGAACATCCATACGGTACGAAACCACACCAAAACGGTGCAATACCGTACGAGTACATCCATACGGTACCAAACCACACCAAAACGGTGCAATACCGTACGAGTTCATCCATAAGGTACCAAACCACACCAAAACGGTGCAAAACCGTACGAGTACATCCATACGGTAACAAACCACACCAAAACGGTGCAATACCGTACGAGTACATCAATACGGTACCAAACCACACAAAACGGTGCAATACCGTACGAGTACATTCATAAGGTACCAAACCACACCAAAACGGTGCAATACCGTACGAGTACATCCATACGGTACCAAACCAAACCAAAACGGTGCAAAACCGTACGAGTACATCCATACGGTACCAAACCACACCAAAACGGTGCAAAACCGTACGAGTGCATCCATACGGTACCAAACCACACCAAAACGGTGCAATACCATAAGAGTACATCCATACGATACCAAACCACACCAAAACGGTGCAATACCGTACGAGTACTTCGTTACGGTACCAACCCACACCAAAACTGTACAATACTGTACGAGTACTTCGTTACGGTACCAAACAACACCAAAACGGTGCAATATTGTATGAGTGCATCCATACGGTACCAAACCACACCAAAACGGTGCAATACCGTACGAGTACATCCATACGGTACCAATCCACACCAAAAAAGGTGCAATAGCGTACGAGTACATCCATAAGGTACCAAACCATACTAAAACGGTGCAAAACCGTACGAGAACATCCATACGGTACCAAACCACACCAAAACGGTGCAATAACGTTCGAGTACATCCATACGGTACCAAACCACACCAAAACGGTGCTCGTACATCCATACGGTACCAAACCACACCAAAACGGTGCAAAACCGTACGAGTACATCCATACGGTACCAAACCACACCAAAACGGTGCAAAACCGTACGAGTACATCCATACGCTACCAAACCACACCAAAACGGTGCAATACCGTACGAGAACATCCATACGGTACCAAACCACACCAGAACGGTGCAATACCGTACGAGTACATCCTTACGGTACCAAACCACACCAAAACGGTGCAAAACCGTACGAGTACATCGATACGGTACCAAACCACACCAAAACGGTGCAAAACCGTACGAGTACATCCATACGCTACCAAACCACACCAAAACGGTGCAATACCGTACGAGAACATCCATACGGTACCAAACCACACCAGAACGGTGCAATACCGTACGAGTACTTCCATACGGTACCAAACCACACCAAAACGATGCAATACCGTACCAGTGCATACATACGGTACCAAACCACACCAAAACGGTGCAATACGGTACGAGTACATCCATACGGTACCAAACCACACCAAAACGGTGCAATACTGTACGAGTGCATCGATACAGTACCAAACCACACCAAAACGGCGCAATACCGTACGAGTTCATCCATACGATACCAAACCACACCAAAACGGTGCAATACCGTACGAATACTTCGTTACGGTACCAAACCACACGAAAACAGTACAATACCGTACGAGTACTTCGTTACGGTAACAAACAACACTAAAATGGTGCAAAACCGTACGAGTACATCAATACGGTACCAAACCACACAAAACTGTGCAATACCGTACGAGTACATCCATACGGTACCAAACCACACCAAAACGGTGCAATACCGTACGAGAACATCCATACGGTACCAAACCACACCAAAACGGTGCAAAACTATACGAGCACATCCATACGGTACCAAACCACACCAAAACGGTGCAATACCGTACGAGAACATCCATACGGTACCAAACCACACCAGAACGGTGCAATACCGTACGAGTACATCCATACGGTACCAAACCACACCAAAATGGTGCAATACCGTACGGGTACATCCATAAGGTACCAAACCACACTAAAACGGTGCAAAACCGTACGAGTTCATCCTTACGGTACCAAACCACACAAAAATGGTGCAATACTGTACGAGTACATCCATACGATACCAAACCACACCAAAACGGTGCAATACCGTACGAGTACTTTGTTACGGTACCAAACAACACCAAAATAGTACAATACCGTACGAGTACTTCATTACGGTACGAAACCACACCAAAACGGTTCAATACCATACGAGTACATCCATATGGTACCAAACCACACCAAAACGGTGCAATACCGTACGAGTACATCCATAAGGTACCAAACCACACCAAAACGGTGCAAAACCGTACGAGTACATCCATACGGTAAGAAACCACACCAAAACGGTGCAATACCGTACGAGTACATTCATAAGGTACCAAACCACACGAAAACGGTGCAATACCGTACGAGTACATCCATACGGTACCAAACCAAACCAAAACAGTGCAAAACCGTACGAGTACATCGATACGGTACCAACCCACTCCAAAACGGTGCAAAACCGTACGAGTGCATCCATACGGTACCAAACCACACCAAAACGGTGCAATACCATAAGAGTACATCCATACGATACCAAACCACACCAAAACGGTGCAATACCGTACGAGTACTTCGTTACGGTACCAAACCACACCAAAACAGTACAATACCGTACGAGTACATCGTTACGGTACCAAACCACACCAAAACGGTGCAATACCGTACGAGTACATCCATACGGTACCGATCCACACCAAAACGGTGCAATAGCGTACGAGTACATCCACAAGGTACCAAACCATCCCAAAACGGTGCAAAACCGTACGAGTACATCCATACGGTACCAAACCACATCAAAACGGTGCAATACCGTACGAGAACATCCATACGGTACGAAACCACACCAAAACGGTGCAATACCGTACGAGTACATCCATACGGTACCAAACCACACCAAAACGGTGCAATACCGTACGAGTTCATCCATAAGGTACCAAACCACACCAAAACGGTGCAAAACCGTACGAGTACATCCATACGGTAACAAACCACACCAAAACGGTGCAATACCTTACGAGTACATCAATACGGTACCAAACCACACAAAACGGTGCAATACCGTACGAGTACATTCATAAGGTACCAAACCACACCAAAACGGTGCAATACCGTACGAGTACATCCATACGGTACCAAACCAAACCAAAACGGTGCAAAACCGTACGAGTACATCCATACGGTACCAAACCACACCAAAACGGTGCAAAACCGTACGAGTGAATCCATACGGTACCAAACCACACCAAAACGGTGCAATACCATAAGAGTACATCCATACGATACCAAACCACACCAAAACGGTGCAATACCGTACGAGCACTTCGTTACGGTACCAAACCACACCAAAACTGTACAATACTGTACGAGTACTTCGTTACGGTACCAAACAACACCAAAACGGTGCAATATTGTATGAGTGCATCCATACGGTACCAAACCACACCAAAACGGTGCAATACCGTACGAGTACATCCATACGGTACCAATCCACACCAAAAAAGGTGCAATAGCGTACGAGTACATCCATAAGGTACCAAACCATACCAAAACGGTGCAAAACCGTACGAGAACATCCATACGGTACCAAACCACACCAAAACGGTGCAATAACGTTCGAGTACATCCATACGGTACCAAACCACACCAAAACGGTGCTCGTACATCCATACGGTACCAAACCACACCAAAACGGTGCAAAACCGTACGAGTACATCCATACGGTACCAAACCACACCAAAACGGTGCAAAACCGTACGAGTACATCCATACGCTACCAAACCACACCAAAACGGTGCAATACCGTACGAGAACATCCATACGGTACCAAACCACACCAGAACGGTGCAATACCGTACGAGTACATCCTTACGGTACCAAACCACACCAAAACGGTGCAAAACCGTACGAGTACATCCATACGGTACCAAACCACACCAAAACGGTGCAAAACCGTACGAGTACATCCATACGCTACCAAACCACACCAAAACGGTGCAATACCGTACGAGAACATCCATACGGTACCAAACCACACCAGAACGGTGCAATACCGTACGAGTACATCCATACGGTACCAAACCACACCAAAACGATGCAATACCGTACCAGTGCATACATACGGTACCAAACCACACCAAAATGGTGCAATACCGTACGAGTACTTCATTACGGTACCAAACCACACAAAACTAGTACAATACCGTACGAGTACTTCGTTGCGGTACCAAACCACACCAAAACGGTGCAATACCGTACGAGTACATCCATACGATACCAAACCATACCAAAACGGTGCAATACCGTACGAGTACATCCATACGGTACCAAACCACACCAAAACGGTGCAATACCGTACGAGAACATCCATACGGTACCAAACCACACAAAACGGTGCAATAACGTACGAGTACATCCATACGGTACCAAACCACACCAAAACGGCGCAAAATGGTACGAGTACATCCATACGGTACCAAAACAAACCAAAACGGTGCAAAACCGTACGAGTACATCCATACGCTACCAAACCACACCAAAATGGTGCAATACCGTACGAGAACATCCATACGGTACCAAACCACAACAGAACGGTGCAATACCATACGAGTACATCCTTACGGTACCAAACCACACCAAAACGGTGCAATACCGTACGAGTACATCCATAAGGTACCAAACCACACCAAAACGGTGCAAAACCGTACGAGTACATCCATACAGTACCAAACCACACCAAAACGGTGCAATACCGTACCAGTGCATACATACGGTACCAAACCACACCAAAATGGTGCAATACCGTACGAGTACTTCGTTACGGTACCAAACCACACAAAACTAGTACAATACCATACGAGTACTTCGTTACGGTACCAAACCACACCAAAACGGTGCAATACCGTACGAGTACTTCGTTACGGTACCAAACCACACCAAAACGGTGCAATACCGTACGATTACATCCATACGGTACCAAACCACACCAAAACGGTGCAATACTGTACGAGTACATCCATAAGGTACCAAACCACACCAAAACGGTGCAAAACTGTACGAGTACATCAATACGGTACCAAACCACACCAAAACGGTGCAATACCATACGAGTACATCCATACGGTACCAAACCACACCAAAACGGAGCCAAACCGTACGAGTACTTCGTTACGGTACCAAACCACACAAAAACGGTACAATACGGTACGAGTACATCCATATGGTACCAAACCACACCAAACCGGTACGATACCGTACGAGTACATTCATACGGTACCAAACCACACAAAACGGTGCAATACCGTACGAGTACATCCATACGGTACCAAACCACACCAAAACGGTGCAATACCGTACGAGTACATCCATACGGTACCAAACCACACCAAAACGGTGCAATATCGTTCGAGTACATCCATACGGTACCAAACCACACCAAAACGGTGCAATACCGTACGAGTACATCCATAAGGTACCAAACCACACCAAAACGGTGCAAAACCGTACGAGTACGTCGATACGGTACCAAACCACACCAAAACGATGCAATACCGTACGAGTACTTCCATACGGTACCAAACCACACCAAACCGGTACAATACCGTACTAGTACATTCATACGGTACCAAACCACACGAAACGGTGCAATACCGTACGAGTACATCCATACGGTACTAAACCACACCAAAACGGTGCAATACCGTACGAGTGCATCCATACGGTACCAAACCACACCAACACGGTGCAATACCGCACGAGTACATCCATACGATACCAAACAACACCAAAACGGTGCAATACCGTACTAGTACATCCATACGGTATCAAACCCCACCAAAACGGTGCAATACCGTACTAGTACTTCGTTACGGTTCCAAACCACACCAATAGGGTACAATACCGTACGAGTACTTCGTTACGGCACCAAACCACAACAAAACAGTACAATACCGTACAAGTACTTTGTTACGGTACCACAGAACACCAAAACGGTGCAATAATAATATGAGTACATCCATACGGCACAAAACCACCCCAAAACGGTGCAATACCGTACGGGTACATCCATATGGTACCAAACCACACCAAAACGGTGCAAAACCGTACGAGTACATCAATACGGTACCAAACCACACGAAAACGGTTCAATACCGTACGAGTACATCCATACGGTACCAAACCACACCAAACCGGTACAATACCGTATGAGTACATTCATACGGTACCAAACCACAGGAAAACGGTGCAATACCGTATGTGTACATCCATACGGTACCAAACCACACCAAAACGGTGCAATACCGTACGAGTGCATCCATACGGAACCAAACCACACCAAAACGGTGCAATACCGTATAAGTACATCCATACGATACCAAACCACACCAAAACGGGGCAATACTGTACGAGTACTTTGTTACGGTACCAAACCACACCAAAATAGTACAGTACCGTACGAGTACTTCGTTACGGTACCAAACCACACCAAAACGGTGCAATACTGTACGAGTACATCCATACGGTACCAAACCACACCAAAACGGTGCAATACCGTACAAGTACATTCATAAGGTACCAAACCACACAAAAACGGTGCAATACCGTACGAGTACATCCATACGGTACCAAACACAACCAAAACGGTGCAAAACCGTACGAGTACATACATACGGTACCAAACCACACCAAAATGGTGCATAACCGTACGAGTGCATCCATACGGTACCAAACCACACCAAAAAAGTACAATACTATACGAGTACTTCGTTACGGTACCAAACAACACCAAAACGGTGCAATACCGTACGAGTACATCCATACGGTGCCAATCCACACCAAAACGGTGCAATAGCGTACGAGTACATCCATAGGGTACCAAACCATACCAAAACGGTGCAAAACCGTACGAGTACATCCATACGGTACCAAACCACACCAAAACGGTGCAATACCGTACGAGAACATCCATACGGTACCAAACCACACCAAAACGGTGCAATAACGTACGAGTACATCCATACGGTACCAAACCACACCAAAACGGTGCAAAACGGTACGAGTACATCCATACGGTACCAAACCACACCAAAACGGTGCAATACCGTACGAGTACATCCATAAGGTACCAAACCACACCAAAACGGTGCAAAACCGTACGAGTACATTGATACGGTACCAAACCACACCAAAACGGTGCAATACCGTACGAGTACTTCCATACGGTACCAAACCACACCAAACCGGTACAATACCGTACTAGTACATTCATACGGTACCAAACCACACGAAACGGTGCAATACCGTACGAGTACATCCATACGGTACCAAACCACACCAAAACGGTGCAAAACCGTACGAGTACATCCATACGGTACTAAACCACACCAAAACGGTGCAATACCGTACGAGTGCATCCATACGGTACCAAACCACACCAACACGGTGCAATACCGCACGAGTACATCCATACGATACCAAACAACCCCAAAACGGTGCAATACCGTACTAGTACATCCATACGGTATCAAACCACACCAAAACGGTGCAATACCGTACTAGTACTTCGTTACGGTTCCAAACCACACCAATAGGGTACAATACCGTACGAGTACTTCGTTACGGCACCAAACCACAACAAAACAGTACAATACCGTACGAGTACTTCGTTACGGTACCAAACCACACAAAAACGGTGCAATACCGTACGAGTACATCCATGCGGTACCAAACCACACCAAAACGGTGCAATACCGTACGAGTACATCCATACGGTACCAATCCACACCAAAACGGTGCAATAGCGTACGAGTACATCCATAGGGTACCAAACCATACCAAAACGGTGCAAAACCGTACGAGTACATCCATACGGTACCAAACCACACCAAAACGGTGCAATACCGTACGAGAACATCCATACGGTACCAAACCACACCAAAACGGTGCAATAACGTACGAGTACATCCATACGGTACCAAACCACACCAAAACGGTGCAAAACGGTACGAGTACAACCATACGGTACCAAACCACACCAAAACGGTGCAAAACCGTACGAGAACATCCATACGCTACCAAACCACACAAAAACGGTGCAATACCGTACGAGAACATCCATACGGTACCAAACCACACCAGAACGGTGCAATACCGTACGAGTACATCCATACGGTACAAAACCACACCAAAACGGTGCAATACCGTACGAGTACTTCGTTACGGTACCAAACCACACCAAAATAGTACAATACCGTACGAGAACTTCGTTACGGTATCAAACCACACCAAAACGGTGCAATACCGTACGATTACATCCATACGGTACCAAACCACACCAAAACGGTGCAATACTGTACGAGTACATCCATAAGGTACCAAACCACACCAAAACGGTGCAAAACCGTACGAGTACATCCATACGGTACCAAACCACACCAAAACGGTGCAATACCGTACGAGAACATCCATACGGTACCAAACCACACCAAAACGGTGCAATAACGCACGAGTACATCCATACGGTACCAAACCACACCAAAACGGTGCAAAACGGTACGAGTACATCCATACGGTACCAATCCACACCAAAACGGTGGAAAACCGTACGAGTACATCCATACGCTACCAAACCACACCAAAACGGTGCAATACCGTACGAGAACATCCATACGGTACCAAACCACACTAGAACGGTGCAATACCGCACGAGTACATCCATACGATACCAAACCACACCAAAACGGTGCAATACCGTACGATTACATCCATACGGTACCAAACCACACCAAAACGGTGCAATACGGTACGAGTACATCCATAAGGTACCAAACCACACCAAAACGGTGCAAAACCGTACGAGTACATCCATACGGTACCAAACCACACCAAAACGGTGCAATACCGTACGAGTACATACATACGGTACCAAACCACACCAAAACGGTGCAAAACCGTACGAGTGCATCCATACGGTACCAAACCACACCAAAACAGTACAATACTATACGAGTACTTCGTTACGGTACCAAACAACACCAAAACGGTGCAATACCGTACGAGTACATCCATACGGTACCAATCCACACCAAAACGGTGCAATAGCGTACGAGTACATCCATAGGGTACCAAACCATACCAAAACGGTGCAAAACCGTACGAGTACATCCATACGGTACCAAACCACACCAAAACGGTGCAATACCGTACGAGAACATCCATACGGTATTAAACCACACCAAAACGGTGCAATAACGTACGAGTACATCCATACGGTACCAAACCACACCAAAACGGTGCAAAACGGTACGAGTACATCCATACGGTACCAAACCACACCAAAACGGTGCAAAACCGTTCGAGTACATCCATACGGTACCAAACCACACCAAAACGGTTCAATACCGTAAGAGTGCATCCATACGATACCAAACCACACCAAAACGGTGCAATACCGTACGAGTACATCCATAAGGTACCAAACCACACCAAAACGGTGCAAAACCGTACGAGTACATCAATACGGTACCAAACCACACCAAAACGGTGCAATACCGTACGAGTACATCCATACGGTATCAAACCACACCAAAACGGAGCCAAACCGTACGAGTACTTCGTTACGGTACCACACCAGACAAAAACGGTACAATACGGTACGAGTACATCCATACGGTACCAAACCACACCAAACCGGTACAATACCGTACGAGTACATTCATACGGTACCAAACCACACAAAACGGTGCAATACCATACGAGTACATCCATACGGTACTAAACCACACCAAAACGGTGAAAAACCGTACGAGTACATCCACACGGTACAAAACCACACCAAAATGGTGCAATATTGTACGAGTGCATCCATACGGTACCATACCACACCAAAACGGTGCAATACCGTACGAGTACATCCATACGATACCAAACCACCCCAAAACGGGGCAATACCGTACGAGTACTTCGTTACGGTACAAAACCACACCAAAATAGTACAATACCGTACAAGTACTTCGTTACGGAACCAAACAACACAAAAACGGTGCAATATCGTATGAGTACATCCATACGGTACCAAACCACACCAAAACGGTGCAATACCTTACTAGTACTTCGTTACGGTTCCAAACCACAACAAAAGGGTACAATACCGTACGAGTACTTCGTTACGGTACCAAACCACACCAAAATGGTACAATACCGTACGAGTACATCCATACGGTACAAAACCACATTAAAACGGTGCAATACCGTACGAGTACATCCATACGATACGAAACCACACCAAAACGGTGCAAAACCATACGAGTACATCCATACGGTACCAAACCACACCAAAACGGTGCAATACCGTACGAGTACATCCATACGGTACAAAACAACACCAAAACGGTGCAATACCGTACGAGTACTTCGTTACGGTACCAAACCACACCAAAATAGTACAATACCGTACGAGAACTTCGTTACGGTATAAAACCACACCAAAACGGTGCAAAACCATACGAGTACATCAATACGGTACCAAACCACACCAAAACGGTGCAATACCGTACGAGTACATCCATACGGTACCAAACCATACCAAAACGGAGCCAAACCGTACGAGTACTTCGTTACGGTACCAAACCACACAAAAATGGTACAATACGGTACGAGTACATCCATACGGTACCAAACCACACCAAACCGGTACAATACCGTACGGGTACATTCATACGGTACCAAACCACACAAAACGGTGCAATACCGTACGAGTACATCCATACGGTACCAAACCACACCAAAACGGTACAAAACTTTACGAGTACATCCATACGGTACCAAACCACACCAAAACGGTGCAATACCGTACGAGTACATCCATAAGGTACCAAACCACACCAAAACGGTGCAAAACCGTACGAGTACATCAATACGGTACCAAACCACACGAAAACGGTGCAATACCGTAGGAGTACATCCATACGGTACCAAACCACACCAAACCGGTACAATACCGTACGAGTACATTCATACGGTACCAAACCACACGAAAACGGTGCAATACCGTACGAGTACATCCATACGATACCATGCAATACCGTACGAGTACATCCATACGATACCAAACCACACCAAAACGGTGCAATACCGTACGAGTACATCCATACGCTACCAAACCACACCAAAACGGTGCAAAACCGTTCGAGTACATCCATACGGTACCAAACCACACCAAAACGGTGCAATACCGTACGAGTGCATCCATACGATACCAAACCACACCAAAACGGTGCAATACCGTACGAGTACATCCATAAGGTACCAAACCACACCAAAACGGTGCAAAACCGTACGAGTACATCCATAAGGTACCAAACCACACGAAAACGGTGCAATACAGTACGAGTACATCCATACGGTACCAATCCACACCAAACCGGTACATTACCGTACGAGTACATTCATACGGTACCAAACCACAGGAAAACGGTGCAATACCGTACGAGTACATCCATACGGTACCAAACCACACCAAAACGGTGCAATACCGTACGAGTACATCCATAAGGTACCAAACCACACCAAAACGGTGCAAAACCGTACGAGTACATCGATACGGTACCAAACCACACCAAAACGGTGCAATACCGTACGAGTACTTCCATACGGTACCAAACCACACCAAACCGGTACAATACCGTACTAGTACATTCATACGGTACCAAACCACACGAAACGGTGCAATACCGTACGAGTACATCCATACGGTACCAAACCACACAAAAACGGTGCAAAACCGTACGAGTACATCCATACGGTACTAAACCACACCAAAACGGTGCAATACCGTACGAGTGCATCCATACGGTACCAAACCACACCAACACGGTGCAATACCGCACGAGTACATCCATACGATACCAAACAACACCAAAACGGTGCAATACCGTACTAGTACATCCATACGGTATCAAACCACACCAAAACGGTGCAATACCGTACTAGTACTTCGTTACGGTTCCAAACCACACCAATAGGGTACAATACCGTACGAGTACTTCGTTACGGCACCAAACCACAACAAAACAGTACAATACGGTACGAGTACTTCGTTACGGTACCACAGAACACCAAAACGGTGCAATATCGTATGAGTACATCCATACTGTACGAAACCACACCAAAACGGTGCAATACCGTACGGGTACATCCATAAGGTACCAAACCACACCAAAACGGTGCAAAACCGTACGAGTACATCCATAAGGTTCCAAACCACACGAAAACGGTGCAATACAGTACGAGTACATCCATACGGTACCAAACCACACAAAACCGGTACAATACCGTACGAGTACATTCATACGGTACCAAACCACAGGAGAACGGTGCAATACCGTACGAGTACATCCATACGGTACCAAACCACACCAAAACGGTGCAATACCGTACGAGTGCATCCATACGGAACCAAACCACACCAAAACGGGGCAATACTGTACGAGTACTTTGTTACGGTACCAAACCACACCAAAATAGTACAATACCGTACGAGTACTTCGTTACGGTACCAAACCACACCAAAACTATGCAATACTGTACGAGTACATCCATACGGTACCAAACCACACCAAAACGGTGCAATACCGTACGAGTACATCCATCAGGTACCAAACCACACCAAAACGGTGCAATACCGTACGAGTACATCCATAAGGTACCAAACGACACCAAAACGTTGCAAAACCGTACGAGTACATCGATACGGTACCAAACTACACCAAAACGGTGCAATACTGTACGAGTACTTCCATACGGTACCAAACCACACCAAACCGGTACAATACCGTACTAGTACATTCATACGGTACCAAACCACACGAAACGGTGCAATACTGTACGAGTACATCCATACGGTACCAAACCACACCAAAACGGTGCAAAACCGTACGAGTACATCCATACGGTACTAAACCACACCAAAACGGTGCAATACCGTACGAGTGCATCCATACGGTACCAAACCACACCAACACGGTGCAATACCGCACGAGTACATCCATACGATACCAAACAACACCAAAACGGTGCAATACCGTACTAGTATATCCATACGGTATCAAACCACATCAAAACGGTGCAATACCGTACTAGTACTTCGTTACGGTTCCAAACCACACCAATTGGGTACAATACCGTACGAGTACCTCGTTACGGCACCAAACCATAACAAAACAGTACAATACCGTACGAGTACTTCGTTACGGTACCACAGAACACCAAAACGGTGCAATATCGTATGAGTACATCCATACGGTACGAAACAACACCAAAACGGTGCAATACCGTACTAGTACGTCCATACGGTACCAAACCACACCAAAATGGTGCAATACCGTACCAGTACTTCGTTACGGTTCCAAACCACACAAGAAGGGTACAATACCGTACGAGTACTTTTTTACGGTACCAAACCACACAAAAACGGTACAATACGTTACGAGTACATCCATACGGTACCAAACCACACCAAAATGGTGCAAAACCGTACGAGTACATCCATACGGTACCAAACCACGCCAAAACGGTGCAATACCATACGAGTGCATCCATACGGTACCAAACCACACCATAACGGTGCAATACCGTACGAGTACATCCATACACTACCAAACCACACCAAAACGGTGCAATACCGTACGAGCACATCCATACGGTACCAAACCACACCAAAACGGTGCAAAACCGTACGAGTACATCCATACGCTACCAAACCACACAAAAACGGTACAATACGTTACGAGTACATCCATACGGTACCAAACCACACCAGAACGGTGCAATACCGTACGAGTACATCCATACGGTACCAAACCACACCAAAACGGTGCAATACCGTACGAGTACATCCATACGGTACCAAACCACACCAAAACGGTGCAAAACCGTACGAGTACATCCATACGGTACCAAACCACACCAAAACGGTGCAATACCGTACCAGTGCATACATACGGTACCAAACCACACCAAAATGGTGCAATACCGTACGAGTACTTCGTTACGGTACCAAACCACACAAAACTAGTACAATACCGTACGAGTACTTCGTTACGGTACCAAACCACACCAAAACGGTGCAATACCGTACGAGTACATCCATATGGTACCAAACCTCACCAAAACGGTGCAATACCGTACGATTACATCCATACGGTACCAAACCACACCAAAACGGTGCAATACTGTACGAGTACATCCATAAGGTACCAAACCACACCAAAACGGTGCAAAACCGTACGAGTACATCAATACGGTACCAAACCACACCAAAACGGTGCAATACCGTACGAGTACATCCATACGGTACCAAACCACACCAAAACGGAGCCAAACCGTACGAGTACTTCGTTACGGTACCACACCACACAAAAACGGTACAATACGGTACGAGTACATCCATACGGTACCAAACCACACCAAACCGGTACAATACCGTACGAGTACATTCATACGGTACCAAACCACACAAAACGGTGCAATACCATACGAGTACATCCATACGGTACAAAACCACACTAAAATGGTGCAATATTGTACGAGTGCATCCATACGGTACCATACCACACCAAAACGGTGCAATACCGTACGAGTACATCCATACGATACCAAACCACCCCAAAACGGGGCAATACCGTACGACTACTTCGTGACGGTACCAAACCACACCAAAATAGTACAATACCGTACAAGTAATTCGTTACGGTACCAAACAACACAAAAACGGTGCAATATCGTATGAGTACATCCATACGGTACCAAACCACACCAAAACGGTGCAATACCGTACTAGTACTTCGTTACGGTTCCAAACCACAACAAAAGGGTACAATACCGTACGAGTACTTCGTTACGGTACCAAACCACACCAAAATGGTACAATACCGTACGAGTACATCCATACGGTACCAAACCACATTAAAACGGTGCAATACCGTACGAGTACATCCATACGATACGAAACCACACCAAAACGGTGCAAAACCATACGAGTACATCCGTACGGTACCAAACCACACCAAAACGGTGCAATACCGTACGAGTACATCCGTACGGTACAAAACCACCCCAAAACGGTGCAATACCGTACGAGTACTTCGTTACCGTCCCAAACCACACCAAAATAGTACAATACCGTACAAGAACTTCGTTACGGTATCAAACCACACCAAAACGGTGCAAAACCATACGAGTACATCAATACGGCACCAAACCACACCAAAACGGTGCAATACTGTACGAGTACATCCATATGGTACCAAACCATACCAAAACGGAGCCAAACCGTACGAGTACTTCGTTACGGTACCAAACCACACAAAAATGGTACAATACGGTACGAGTACATCCATACGGTACCAAACCACACCAAACCGGTACAATACCGTACGGGTACATTCATACGGTACCAAACCACACAAAACGGTGCAATACCGTACGAGTACATCCATACGGTACCAAACCACACCAAAACGGTGCAAAACTGTACGAGTACATCCATACGGTACCAAACCACACCAAAACGGTGCAATACCGTACGAGTACATCCATCAGGTACCAAACCACACGAAAACGGTGCAAAACCGTACGAGTACATCAATACGGTACCAAACCACACGAAAACGGTGCAATACCGTAGGAGTACATCCATACGGTACCAAACCACACCAAACCGGTAGAATACCGTACGAGTACATTCATACGGTACCAAACCACACCAAAACGGTGCAATACCGTACGAGTACATCCATACGATACCAAACCACACCAAAACGGTGCAATACTGTACGAGTACATCCATACGGTACCAAACCACACCAAAACGGTGCAAAACCGTTCGAGTACATCCATACGGTACCAAACCACACCAAAACGGTGCAATACCGTACGAGTGCGTCCATACGATACCAAACCACGCCAAAACGGTGCAATACCGTACGAGTACATCCATAAGGTACCAAACCACACCAAAACGGTGCAAAACCGTACGAGTACATCCATAAGGTACCAAACCACACGAAAACGGTGCAATACAGTACGAGTACATCCATACGGGACCAAACCACACCAAACCGGTACAATACCGTACGAGTACATTCATACGGTACCAAACCACAGGAAAACGGTGCAATACCGTACGAGTACATCCATACGGTACCAAACCACACCAAAACGGTGCAATACCGTACGAGTACATCCGTACGGTACCAAACCACACCAAAACGGTGCAAAATCGTACGAGTACATCCATACGGTACCAAACCACACCAAAACGGTGCAATACTGTACGAGTACTTCCATACGGTACCAAACCACACCAAACCGGTACAATACCGTACTAGTACATTCATACGGTACCAAAGCTCACGAAACGGTGCAATACCGTACGAGTACATCCATACGGTACCAAACCACACCAAAACGGTGCAAAACCGTACGAGTACATCCATACGGTACTAAACCACACCAAAACGGTGCAATACCGTACGAGTGCATCCATACGGTACCAAACCACATCAAACTGGTACAATACCGTACGAGTACATTCATAGGGTACCGAACCACACGAAAACGTTCCAATACCGTAGGAGTACATCCATACGGTACCAAACCACACCAAAACGGTGCAAAACCGTACGAGTACATCCATACGGTACCAAACCACACCAAAACGGTGCAATACCGTACGAGTGCATCCATACGGTACCAAACCACACCAAAATGGTGCAATACCGTACGAGTCCATCCATACGATACCAAACCACACCAAAACGGTAAAATACCGTACGAGTACATCCATAAGGTACCAAACCACACGAAAACGGTGCAAAACCTTACGAGTACATCAATACGGTACCCAACCACACGTAAACGGTGCAATACCGTACGAGTACATCCATACGGTACCAAACCACATCAAACTGGTACAATACCGTATGAGTACATTCATAGGGTACCGAACCACACGAAAACGTTGCAATACCGTAGGAGTACATCCATACGGTACCAAACCACACCAAAACGGTGCAAAACCGTACGAGTACATCCATACGGTACCAAACCACACCAAAACGGTGCAATACCGTACGAGTACATCCATATGGTACCAAACCTCACCAAAACGGTGCAATAACGTACGAGTACATCTATACGGTACCAAACCACACCAAAATGGTGCAATACCGTACGAGTACTTCGTTACGGTACCGAACCACACCAAAAGAGTACAATACTGTACGAGTACTTCGTTACGGTACCAAACCACACCAAAACGGTGCAATACCGTACGAGTACATCCATACGGTACCAAACCACACCAAAACGGTGCAATATCGTACGAGTACATCCATACGGTACCAAACCACACCAAAACGGTGCAATACCGTACGAGTACATCCATAAGGTACCAAACGACACCAAAACGGTGCAAAACCGTACGAGTACATCGATACTGTACCAAACCACACCAAAACGGTGCAATACCGTACGAGTACTTCCATACGGTACCAAACCACACCAAACCGGTACAATACTGTACTAGTACATTCATACGGTACAAAAGCACACGAAACGGTGCAATACCGTACGAGTACATCCATACGGTACCAAACCACACCAAAACGGTGCAAAACCGTACGAGTACATCCATACGGTACCAAACCACACCAAAACGGTGCAATACCGTACGAGTCCATCCATAAGGTACCAAACCTCACCAAAACGGTGCAATACCGTACGAGTGCATCCATACGGTACCAAACCACATCAAACTGGTACAATACCGTACGAGTACTTTCATAGGGTACCGAACCACACGAAAACGTTGCAATACCGTAGGAGTACATCCATACGGTACCAAACCACACCAAAACGGTGCAAAACCGTACGAGTACATCCATACGCTACCAAACCACACAAAAACGGTACAATACGTTACGAGTACATCCATACGGTACCAAACCACACCAGAACGGTGCAATACCGTACGAGTACATCCATACGGTACCAAACCACACCAAAACGGTGCAATACCGTACGAGTACATCCATCAGGTACCAAACCACACGAAAACGGTGCAAAACCGTACGAGTACATCAATACGGTACCAAACCACACGAAAACGGTGCAATACCGTAGGAGTACATCCATACGGTACCAAACCACACCAAACCGGTAGAATACCGTACGAGTACATTCATACGGTACCAAACCACACCAAAACGGTGCAATACCGTACGAGTACATCCATACGATACCAAACCACACCAAAACGGTGCAATACCGTACGAGTACATCCATACGGTACCAAACCACACCAAAACGGTGCAAAACCGTTCGAGTACATCCATACGGTACCAAACCACACCAAAACGGTGCAATACCGTACGAGTGCGTCCATACGATACCAAACAACGCCAAAACGGTGCAATACCGTACGAGTACATCCATAAGGTACCAAACCACACCAAAACGGTGCAAAACCGTACGAGTACATCCATAAGGTACCAAACCACACGAAAACGGTGCAATACAGTACGAGTACATCCATACGGTACCAAACCACACCAAACCGGTACAATACCGTACGAGTACATTCATACGGTACCAAACCACAGGAAAACGGTGCAATACCGTACGAGTACATCCATACGGTACCAAACCACACCAAAACGGTGCAATACCGTACGAGTACTTCCATACGGTACCAAACCACACCAAACCGGTACAATACCGTACTAGTACATTCATACGGTACCAAAGCTCACGAAACGGTGCAATACCGTACGAGTACATCCATACGGTACCAAACCACACCAAAACGGTGCAAAACCGTACGAGTACATCCATACGGTACTAAACCACACCAAAACGGTGCAATACCGTACGAGTGCATCCATACGGTACCAAACCACATCAAACTGGTACAATACCGTACGAGTACATTCATAGGGTACCGAACCACACGAAAACGTTGCAATACCGTAGGAGTACATCCATACGGTACCAAACCACACCAAAACGGTTCAAAACCGTACGAGTACATCCATACGGTACCAAACCACACCAAAACGGTGCAATACCGTACGAGTGCATCCATACGGTACCAAACCACACCAAAATGGTGCAATACCGTACGAGTCCATCCATACGATACCAAACCACACCAAAACGGTAAAATACCGTACGAGTACATCCATAAGGTACCAAACCACACGAAAACGGTGCAAAACCTTACGAGTACATCAATACGGTACCCAACCACACGTAAACGGTGCAATACCGTACGAGTACATCCATACGGTACCAAACCACATCAAACTGGTACAATACCGTATGAGTACATTCATAGGGTACCGAACCACACGAAAACGTTGCAATACCGTAGGAGTACATCCATACGGTACCAAACCACACCAAAACGGTGCAAAACCGTACGAGTACATCCATACGGTACCAAACCACACCAAAACGGTGCAATACCGTACGAGTACATCCATATGGTACCAAACCTCACCAAAACGGTGCAATAACGTACGAGTACATCTATACGGTACCAAACCACACCAAAATGGTGCAATACCGTACGAGTACTTCGTTACGGTACCGAACCACACCAAAAGAGTACAATACTGTACGAGTACTTCGTTACGGTACCAAACCACACCAAAACGGTGCAATACCGTACGAGTACATCCATACGGTACCAAACCACACCAAAACGGTGCAATATCGTACGAGTACATCCATACGGTACCAAACCACACCAAAACGGTGCAATACCGTACGAGTACATCCATAAGGTACCAAACGACACCAAAACGGTGCAAAACCGTACGAGTACATCGATACTGTACCAAACCACACCAAAACGGTGCAATACCGTACGAGTACTTCCATACGGTACCAAACCACACCAAACCGGTACAATACTGTACTAGTACATTCATACGGTACAAAAGCACACGAAACGGTGCAATACCGTACGAGTACATCCATACGGTACCAAACCACACCAAAACGGTGCAAAACCGTACGAGTACATCCATACGGTACCAAACCACACCAAAACGGTGCAATACCGTACGAGTACATCCATAAGGTACCAAACCTCACCAAAACGGTGCAATACCGTACGAGTGCATCCATACGGTACCAAACCACATCAAACTGGTACAATACCGTACGAGTACTTTCATAGGGTACCGAACCACACGAAAACGTTGCAATACCGTAGGAGTACATCCATACGGTACCAAACCACACCAAAACGGTGCAAAACCGTACGAGTACATCCATACGGTACCAAACCACACCAAAACGGTGCAATACCGTACGAGTACATCCATATGGTACCAAACCTCACCAAAACGGTGCAATACCGTACGAGTACATCCATACGGTTCCAAACCACACCAAAACGGTGCAATATCGTACGAGTACATCCATACGGTACCAAACCAGACCAAAACGGTGCAATACCTTACGAGTACATCCATAAGGTACCAAACGACACCAAAACGGTGCAAAACCGTACGAGTACATCGATACTGTACCAAACCACACCAAAACGGTGCAATACCGTACGAGTACTTCCATACGGTACCAAACCACACCAAACCGGTACAATACCGTACTAGTACATTCATACGGTACCAAAGCACACGAAACGGTGCAATACCGTACGAGTACATCCATACGGTACCAAACCACACCAAAACGGTGCAAAACCGTACGAGTACATCCATACGGTACTAAACCACACCAAAACGGTGCAATACCGTACGAGTGCATCCATACGGTACCAAACCACATCAAACTGGTACAATACCGTACGAGTACCTTCATAGGGTACCGAACCACACGAAAACGTTGCAATACCGTAGGAGTACATCCATACGGTACCAAACCACACCAAAACGGTGCAAAACCGTACGAGTACATCCATACGGTACCAAACCACACCAAAACGGTGCAATACCGTACGAGTACATCCATATGGTACCAAACCTCACCAAAACGGTGCAATACCGTACGAGTACATCCATACGGTTCCAAACCACACCAAAACGGTGCAATATCGTACGAGTACATCCATACGGTACCAAACCACACCAAAACGGTGCAATACCGTACGAGTACATCCATAAGGTACCAAACGACACCAAAACGGTGCAAAACCGTTCGAGTACATCGATACTGTACCAAACCACACCAAAACGGTGCAATACCGTACGAGTACTTCCATACGGTACCAAACCACACCAAACCGGTACAATACCGTACTAGTACATTCATACGGTACCAAAGCACACGAAACGGTGCAATACCGTACGAGTACATCCATACGGTACCAAACCACACCAAAACGGTGCAAAACCGTACGAGTACATCCATACGGTACTAAACCACACCAAAACGGTGCAATACCGTACGAGTGCATCCATACGGTAACAAACCACACCAAAACGGTGCAAAACCGTACGAGTGCATCCATACGGTACTAAACCACACCAAAACAGTGCAATACCGTACGAGTGCATCCATACGGTACCAAACCACACCAATAGGGTACAATACCGTACGAGTACTACGTTACGGCACCAAACCACAACAAAACAGTACAATACCGTACGAGTACTTCGTTACGGTACCACAGAACACCAAAACGGTGCAATATCTATGAGTACATCCATACGGTACGAAACCACACCAAAACGGTGCAATACCGTACGGGTACATCCATAAGGTACCAAACCACACAAAAACGGTGCAAAACCGTACGAGTACATCCATACGGTACCAAACCACACGAAAACGGTGCAATACAGTACGAGTACATCCATACGGTACCAAACCACACCAAACCGGTACAATACCGTACGAGTACATTCATACGGTACCAAACAACAGGAAAACGGTGCAATACCGTACGAGTACATCCATACGGTACCAAACCACACCAAAACGGTGCAATACCGTACGAGTGCATCCATACGGAACCAAACCACACCAAAACGGTGCAATACCGTATGAGTCCATCCATACAAGACCAAACCACACCAAAACGGTGCAATAGCGTACGAGTACATCCATAAGGTACCAAACCACACCAAAACGGTGCAAAACCGTACGAGTACATCCATACGGTACCACAGAACACCAAAACGGTGCAATATCTATGAGTACATCCATACGGTACGAAACCACACCAAAACGGTGCAATACCGTACGGGTACATCCATAAGGTACCAAACCACACCAAAACGGTGCAAAACCGTACGAGTACATCCATACGGTACCAAACCACACGAAAACGGTGCAATACAGTACGAGTACATCCATACGGTACCAATCCACACCAAAACGGTGCAATAGCGTACGAGTACATCCATAAGGTAACAAACCATACCAAAATGGTGCAAAATCGTACGAGTACATCCATACGGTACCAAACCACACCAAAACGGTGCAATACCGTACGACAACATCCATACGGTACCAAACCACACCAAAACGGTGCAATAACGTACGAGTACATCCATACGGTATCAAACCACACAAAAACGGTGAAAAATCGTACGAGTACATCCATACGGTACAAAACCACACCAAAACGGGGCAATATTGTACGAGTGCATCCATACGGTACCAAACCACACCAAAACGGTGCAATACCGTACGAGTACATCCGTACGATACCCAACCACACCAAAACGGTGCAATACCGTACGAGTACTTCGTTTCGGTACCAAACCACACCAAAATAGTACAATACCGTACAAGTACTTCGTTACGGTACCAAACAACACAAAAACGGTGCAATATCGTATGAGTACATCCATACGGTACCAAACCACACCAAAACGGTGCAATACCGTACGAGTACATCCATACGGTACCAAACCACACCAAAACGGTGCAATACCGTACGAGTACATCAATACGGTACCAAACCACACCAAAACGGTGAAAAACCGTACGAGTACATCCATACGGTACCAAACCACACCAAAACGGAGCCAAACCGTACGAGTACTTCGTTACGGTGCCAAAACACACAAAAACGGTACAATACGGTACGAGTACATCCATACGGTACCAAACCACACCAAACCGGTACAACACCGTACGAGTACATTCATACGGTAGCAAACCACACGAAAACGGTGCAATACCGTACGAATACGTCCATACGGTACCAAACCACACCAAAACGGTGCAATACCGTACGAGTACATCCATACGGTACCAAACCACACCAAAACGGTGCAATACCGTACGATTACCTCCATACGGTACCAAACCACACCAAAACGGTGCAATGCCGTACGAGTACATCCATACGCTACCAAACCACACCAAAATAGTGCAATACCGTACGAGAACATCCTTACGGTACCAAACCACACCAAAACGGTGCAATACTGTACGAGTACATCCTTAAGGTACCAAACCACACCAAAACGGTGCAAAACCGTACGAGTACATCCATACGGTACAAAACTACACCAAAACGGTGCAATACCGTACCAGTGCATACATACGGTACCAAACCACACCAAAATGGTGCACTACCGTACGAGTACTTCGTGACGGTACCAAACCACAGAAAAATAGTACAAACCACACAAAAATAGTACAATACCGTACGAGTACTTCGTTACGGTACCAAACCACACCAAAACGGTGCAATACCGTACGAGTACATCCATACGATACCAAACCACACCAAAACGGTGCAATACCGTACGAGTACATCCATAAGGTACCAAACCACACCAAAACGGTGCAAAACCGTACGAGTACATCAATACGGTACCAAACCACACCAAAACGGTGCAATACCGTACGAGTACATCCATACGGTACCAAACCACACCAAAACGGAGCCAAATCGTACGAGTACTTCGTTACGGTACAAAACCACACAAAAACGGTACAATACGGTACGAGTACATCCATACGGTACCAAACCACACCAAACCGGTACAATACCGTACGAGTACATTCATACAGTACCAAACCACACAAAACGGTGCAATACCGTACGAGTACATCCATATGGTACCAAACCACACAAAAACGGTGAAAAATCGTACGAGTACATCCATACGGTACAAAACCACACCAAAACGGGGCAATATTGTACGAGTGCATCCATACGGTACCAAACCACACCAAAACGGTGCAATACCGTACGAGTACATCCATACGATACCCAACCACACCAAAACGGTGCAATACCGTACGAGTACTTCGTTTCGGTACCAAACCACACCAAAATAGTACAATACCGTACAAGTACTTCGTTACGGTACAAAACAACACAAAAACGGTGCAATATCGTATGAGTACATCCATACGGTACCAAACCACACCAAAACGGTGCAATACCGTACGAGTACATCCATACGGTACCAAACCACACCAAAACGGTGCAATACCGTACGAGTACATCAATACGGTACCAAACCACACCAAAACGGTGCAAAACCGTACGAGTACATCCATACGGTACCAAACCACACCAAAACGGAGCCAAACCGTACGAGTACTTCGTTACGGTGCCAAACCACACAAAAACGGTACAATACGGTACGAGTACATCCATACGGTACCAAACCACACCAAACCGGTACAACACCGTACGAGTACATTCATACGGTAGCAAACCACACGAAAACGGTGCAATACCGTACGAATACGTCCATACGGTACCAAACCACACCAAAACGGTGCAATACCGTACGAGTACATCCATACGGTACCAAACCACACCAAAACGGTGCAATACCGTACGATTACCTCCATACGGTACCAAACCACACCAAAACGGTGCAATGCCGTACGAGTACATCCATAAGGTACCAAACCACACAAAAACGGTGCAAAACCGTACGAGTACATCAATACGGTACCAAACCACACCAAAACGGTGCAATACCGTACGAGTACATCCATACGGTACCAAACCACACCAAAACGGTGCAATACCGTACGAGTACATCCATACGGTACCAAACCACACCAAAACGGTGCAATACCGTACGAGTGCGTCGATACAGTACCAAACCACACCAAAACGGCGCAATACTGTACGAGTTCATCCATACGATACCAAACCACACCAAAACGGTGCAATACCGTACGAATACTTCGTTACGGTACCAAACCACACCAAAACAGTACAATACCGTACGAGTACTTCGTTACGGTAACAAACAACACTAAAATGGTGCAAAACCGTACGAGTACATCAATACGGTACCAAACCACACAAAACGGTGCAATACCGTACGAGTACATCCATACGGTACCAAACCACACCAAAACGGTGCAATACCGTACGAGAATATCCATACGGTACCAAACCACACCAAAACGGTGCAAAACTATACGAGTACATCCATACGGTACCAAACCACACTAAAACGGTGCAATACCGTACGAGAACATCCATACGGTACCAAACCACACCAGAAGGGTGCAATACCATACGAGTACATCCATACGGTACAAAAAAACACCAAAACGGTGCAATACCGTACGAGTACATCCATAAGGTACCAAACCACACCAAAATGGTGCAAAACCGTACGAGGTCATCCTTACGGTACCAAACCACACCAAAATGGTGCAATACTATACGAGTACATCCATACGGTACCAAACCACACCAAAACGGTGCAATACCGTACGAGTACATTCATAAGGTACCAAACCACACGAAAACGGTGCAATACCGTACGAGTACATCCATACGGTACCAAACCAAACCAAAACGGTGCAAAACCGTACGAGTACATCCATACGGTACCAAACCACACCAAAACGGTGCAAAACCGTACGAGTGCATCCATACGGTACCAAACCACACCAAAACGGTGCAATACCGTAAGAGTACATCCATACGATACCAAACCACACCAAAACGGTGCAATACCGTATGAGTACTTCGTTACGGTACCAAACCACACCAAAACAGTACAATACTGTACGAGTACTTCGTTACGGTACCAAACAACACCAAAACGGTGCAATATTGTATGAGTACATCCATACGGTACCAAACCACACCAAAATGGTGCAATACCGTACGAGTACATCTATACGGTACCAATCCACACCAAAACGGTGCAATAGCGTACATGTACATCCATAAGTTAACAAACCATACCAAAACGGTGCAAAACCGTACGTGTACATCCATACGGTACCAAACCACACCAAAACGGTGCAATACCGTAGGAGAACATCCATACGGTACCAAACCACACCAGAACGGTGCAATACCATACGAGTACATCCATACGGTACCAAACCACACCAAAACGGTGCAATACCGTACGAGTACATCCATAAGGTACCAAACCACACCAAAATGGTGCAAAACCGTACGAGGTCATCCTTACGGTACCAAACCACACCAAAATGGTGCAATACTATACGAGTACATCCATACGGTACAAAACCACACCAAAACGGTGCAAAACGGTACGAGTACATCCATACGGTACCAAACCACACCAAAACGGTGCATAACCGTACAAGTACATCCATACGCTACCAAACCACACCAAAACAGTGCAATACCGTACGAGAACATCCATACGGTACCAAACCACACCAGAACGGTGCAATACCGTACGAGTACATCCTTACGGTACCAAACCACACCAGAACGGTGCAATACCGTACGAGTACATCCATAAGGTACCAAACCACACCAAAACGGTGCAAACCCGTACGAGTACATCCATACGGTACCAAACCACACCAAAACGGTGCAATACCGTACCAGTGCATACATACGGTACCAAACCACACCAAAATGGTGCAATACCGTACGTGTACTTCATTACGGTACCAAACCACACAAAAATAGTAGAAACCACACAAAAATAGTACAATACCGTACGAGTACTTCGTTACGGTACCAAACCACACCAAAACGGTGCAATACCGTACGAGTACATTCATACGATACCAAACAAAACCAAAACGGAGCCAAACCGTACGAGTACTTCATTACGGTACCAAACCACACAAAAACGGTACAATACGGTACGAGTACATCCATACGGTACCAAACCACACCAAACCGGTACAATACCGTACGAGTACATTCATACGGTACCAAACCACACAAAACGGTGCAATACCGTACGAGTAGATCCATACGGTACCAAACCACACCAAAACGGTGAAAAATCGTACGAGTACATCCATACGGTACAAAACCACACCAAAACGGTGCAATATTGTACGACTGCATCCATACGGTACCAAACCACACAAAAACGGTGCAATAACGTACGAGTACATCCATACGATACCAAACCACACCAAAACGTTGCAATACCGTACGAGTACTTCGTTACGGTACCAAACCACACCAAAATAGTACAATACCGTACAAGTACTTCGTTACGGTACCAAACAACACAAAAACGGTGCAATATCGTATGAGTACATCCATACGGTACCAAACCACACCAAAACGGTGCAATACCGTACTAGTACTTCGTTACGGTTCCAAACCACAACAAAAGGGTACAATACCGTACGAGTACTTCGTTACGGTACCAAACCACACCAAAATGGTACAATACCGTACGAGTAAATCCATACGGTACCAAACCACATTAAAACGGTGCAATACCGTACGAGTACATCCATACGATACGAAACCACACCAAAACGGTGCAAAACCATACGAGTACATCCATACGGTACCAAACCACACCAAAACGGTGCAATACCGTACGAGTATATCCATACGGTACCAAACCACACCAAAACGGTGCAATACCGTACGAGTACTTCGTTACGGTACCAAACCACACCAAAATAGTACAATACCGTACGAGAACTTCGTTACGGTATCAAACCACACCAAAACGGTACAATACCGTACGAGTAAATCCATACGGTACCAAACCACACCAAAACGGTGCAATACCGTACGAGTACATCCATAAGGTACCAAACCACTCAAAAACGGTGCAAAACCGTACGAGTACATCAATACGGTACCAAACCACACCAAAACGGTGCAATACCGTACGAGTACATCCATACGGTACCAAACCACACCTAAACGGAGCCAAACCGTACGAGTACTTCGTTACGGTACCAAAGCACACAAAAATGGTACGATACGGTATGAGTACATCCATACGGTACCAAACCACACCAAACCGGTACAATACCGTACGGGTACATTCATACGGTACCAAACCACACAAAACGGTGCAATACCGTACTAGTACATCCATACGGTACCAAACCACACCAAAACGGTGCAAAACTGTACGAGTATATCCATACGGTACCAAACCACACCAAAACTGTGCAAAACCGTACGAGTACATCAATACGGTACCAAACCACACGAAAACGGTGCAATACCGTATGAGTACATCCATACGGTACCAAACCACACCAAACCGGTACAATACCGTACGAGTACATTCATACGGTACCAAACCACACGAAAACGGTGCAATACCGTACGAATACATCCATACGGTACCAAACCACACCAAAACGGTGCAATACCATACTAGTGCATCCATACGGTACCAAACCACACCAAAACGGTGCAATACCGTACGAGTAAATCCATACGGTACCAAACCACACCAAAAGAGTACAATACCGTACGAGTACTTCGTTATGGTACCAAACCAAACCAAAACAGTGCAATACCGTACGAGTACATCCATACGGTACCAAACCACACCAAAACGGTGCAATACCGTACGAGTACATCCATACGGTACCAAACCACACCAAAAGAGTACAATACCGTACGAGTACTTCGTTATGGTACCAAACCAAACCAAACCGGTACAATACCGTACGAGTACATTCATACGGTACCAAACCACAGGAAAACGGTGCAATACCGTACGAGTACAACCATACGGTACCAAACCACACAAAAACGTTGCAATACCATACGAGTGCATCCATACGGTACCAAACCACACCAAAACGGTGCAATACCGTACGATTACATCCATACGATACCAAACCACACCAAAACGGTGCAATACCGTTCGACTACATCCATACGGTACCAAAACACACCAAAACGGTGCAAAACCGTACGAGTACATCCATACGGTACCAAACCACCCCAAAACGGTGCAATACCGTACGAGTGCTTCGATACGGTACCAAACCACACCAAAACGATGCAATACCATACGAGTCCATCCATACGATACCAAACCACACGAAAACGGTACAATACCGTACGAGTACATCCATAAGGTACCAAACCACACGAAAACGGTGCAAAACCTTACGAGTACATCAATACGGTACCCAACCACACGTAATCGGTGCAATACCGTACTAGTACATCCATACGGTATCAAACCACACCAAAACGGTGCAAAACTGTACGAGTACATCCATACGGTACCAAACCACACGAAAATGGTGCAATACCGTACGAGTACATAAATACGGTACCCAACCACACGAAAACGGTGCAATACCGTACGAGTACATCCATACGGTACCAAACCACACCAAACTGGTACAATACCGTACGAGTACATTCATACGGTACCAAACCACACGAAAACGTTGCAATACCGTACGAGTAAATCCATACGGTAGCAAACCACACCAGAACGGTGCAAAACCGTACGAGTACATCCATACGGTACCAAACCACACCAAAACGGTGCAATACCGTACGAGTACATCCATACGGTACCAAACCACACCAAAACGGTGCAATAACGTACGAGTACATCCATACCGTACCAAACCACACCAAAACGGTGCAATACCGTACGAGTACTTCGTTACGGTACCAAACCACACCAAAAGAGTACAATACCATACGAGTACTTCGTTATGGTACCAAACCACACCAAACTAGTGCAATACCGTACGAGTACATTTATACGGTACCAAACCACACCAAAACGGTGCAATACCATACGAGTACATCCATACGGTACCAAACCACACCAAAACGGAGCCAAACCGTACGAGTACTTCGTTACGGTACCAAACCACACAAAAATGGTACAATACGGTACGTGTACATCCATACGGTACCAAACCACACCAAACCGGTACAATACCGTACGAGTACATTCATACGGTACCAAACCACACGAAAACGGTGCAATACCGTACGAATACATCCATACGGTACCAAACCACACCAAAACGGTGCAATACCATACTAGTGCATCCATACGGTACCAAACCACACCAAAACGGTGCAATACCGTACGAGTAAATCCAAACGGTACCAAACCACACCAAAAGAGTACAATAGCGTACGAGTACTTCGTTATGGTACCAAACCAAACCAAAACAGTGCAATACCGTACGAGTACATCCATACGGTACCAAACCACACCAAAACGGTGCAATAACGTACGAGTACATCCATACGGTACCAAACCACACCAGAACGGTGCAAAACCGTACGAGTACATCCATACGGTACCAAACCAATTCAAAACTGTGCAATACCGTACGAGCGCATCCATACGGTACCAAACCACACCAAAACGGTGCAATACCGTACGAGTACATCCATACGGTACCAAACCACTCCAAAACGGAGCAATACCGTACGAGTACACCCATACGGTACCAAACCACACCAAAACGGTGCAAAACCGTACGAGTAAATCCATACGATACCAAACCACACCAAAACGGTGCAATAACGAACGAGTACATCCATACGGTACCAAACCACACCAAAACGGTGCAAAACCGTACGAGTACATCCATACGGTACCAAACCACACCAAAACGGTGCAATACCGTACGAATGCATACATACGGTACCATACCACACCAAAACAGTGCAATACCGTACGAGTACATCCATACGGTACCAAACCACTCCAAAACGGAGCAATACCATATGAGTACATCCATACGGTACCAAACCATACCAAAACGGTGAAAAACCGTACGAGTAAATCCATACGATACCAAACCATACCAAAACGGTGCAATAACGTACGAGTACATCCATACGGTACCAAACCACACCAAAACGGTGCAAAACCGTACGAGTACATCCATACGGTACCAAACCACACCAAAACGGTGCAATACCGTACGAGTGCATCCATACGGTACCAAACCACACCAAAACAGTGCAATACCGTACGAGTACATCCATACGGTACCAAACCACTCCAAAACGGAGCAATACCGTATGATCACATCCATACGGTACCAAACCACACGAAAACGGTGCAATACCGTACGAATACATCCATACGGTACCAAACCACACCAAAACGGTGCAATACCATACTAGTGCATCCATACGGTACCAAACAACACCAAAACGGTGCAATACCGTACGAGTAAATCCATATGGTACCAAACCACACCAAAAGAGTACAATACCGTACAAGTACTTCGTTATGGTACCAAACCACACCAAAACGGTGCAATACCGTACGAGTACATCCATACGGTACCAAACCACACCAAAACGGTGCAATAACGTACGAGTACATCCATACGGTACCAAACCACAGCAAAACGGTGCAAAACCGTACGAGTACATCCATACGGTACCAAACCACACCAAAACGGTGCAATACCGTACGAGTGCATCCATACGGTACCAAACCACACCAAAACGGTGCAAAACCGTATGAGTACATCCATACGGTGCCAAACCACACCAAAACGGTGCAATACCGTACGAGTACATCCATACGGTACCAAACAACACCATAACGGTGCAATAACGTACGAGTACATCCATACGGTACAAAACCACACCAAAACGGTGCAAAACTGTACGAGTACATCCATACGGTTCCAAACCACACGAAAATGGTGCAATACCGTACGAGTACATCAATACGGTACCCAACCACACGAAAACGGTGCAATACTGTACGAGTACATCCATACGGTACCAAACCACACCAAACTGGTACAATACCGTACGAGTACATTCATACGGTACCAAACCACACGAAAACGTTGCAATACCGTACGAGTAAATCCATACGGTAGCAAACCACACCAAAACGGTGCAATACCGTACGAGTACTTCGTTACGGCACCAAACCACACCAAAAGAGTTCAATACCGTACGAGTACTTCGTTGTGGTACCAAACCACACAAAAACGGTGCAATACCGTACGAGTACATCCATACGGTACCAAACCACACCAAAACGGTGCAATACCGTACGAGTAAATCCATACGGTACCAAACCACACCAAAAGAGTACAGTAGCGTACGAGTACTTCGTTATGGTACCAAACCAAACCAAAACAGTGCAATACCGTACGAGTACATCCATACGGTACCAAACCACACCAAACCGGTACAATACCGTACGAGTACATTCATACGGTACCAAACCACACGAAAACGGTGCAATACCGTACGAATACATCCATACGGTACCAAACCACACCAAAACGGTGCAATACCATACTAGTGCATCCATACGGTACCAAACCACACCAAAACGGTGCAATACCGTACGAGTAAATCCATACGGTACCAAACCACACCAAAAGAGTACAAAACCGTACGAGTACTTCGTTATGGTACCAAACCACACCAAAACGGTGCAATACCGTACGAGTACATCCATACGGTACCAAACCACACCAAAACGGTGCAATAACGTACGAGTACATCCATACGGTACCAAACCGCACCAAAACGGTGCAAAACCATACGAGTACATCCATACGGTACCAAACCACACCAAAACGGTACAATACCGTACGAGTTCATCCATACGGTACCAAACCACACCAAAACGGTGCAAAACCGTACGAGTAAATCCATACGATACCAAACCATACCAAAACGGTGCAATAACGTACGAGTACATCCATACGGTACCAAACCACACCAAAACGGTGCAAAACTGTACGAGTACATCCATACGGCTCCAAACCACACGAAAATGGTGCAATACCGTACGAGTACATCAATACGGTACCCAACCACACGAAAACGGTGCAATACTGTACGAGTACATCCATACTGTACCAAACCACACCAAAATGGTGCACTACCGTACGAGTACTTCGTGACGGTACCAAACCACAGAAAAATAGTAAAAACCACACAAAAATAGTACAATACCGTACGAGTACTTCGTTACGGTACCAAACCACACCAAAACGGTGCAATACCGTACGAGTACATCCATACGATACCAAACCACACCAAAACGGTGCAATACCGTACGAGTACATCCATAAGGTACCAAACCACACCAAAACGGTGCAAAACCGTACGAGTACATCAATACGGTACCAAACCACACCAAAACGGTGCAATACCGTACGAGTACATCCATACGGTACCAAACCACACCAAAACGGAGCCAAATCGTACGAGTACTTCGTTACGGTACAAAACCACACAAAAACGGTACAATACGGTACGAGTACATCCATACGGTACCAAACCACACCAAACCGGTACAATACCGTACGAGTACATTCATACAGTACCAAACCACACAAAACGGTGCAATACCGTACGAGTACATCCATATGGTACCAAACCACACAAAAACGGTGAAAAATCGTACGAGTACATCCATACGGTACAAAACCACACCAAAACGGGGCAATATTGTACGAGTGCATCCATACGGTACCAAACCACACCAAAACGGTGCAATACCGTACGAGTACATCCATACGATACCCAACCACACCAAAACGGTGCAATACCGTACGAGTACTTCGTTTCGGTACCAAACCACACCAAAATAGTACAATACCGTACAAGTACTTCGTTACGGTACAAAACAACACAAAAACGGTGCAATATCGTATGAGTACATCCATACGGTACCAAACCACACCAAAATGGTGCAATACCGTACGAGTACATCCATACGGTACCAAACCACACCAAAACGGTGCAATACCGTACGAGTACATCAATACGGTACCAAACCACACCAAAACGGTGCAAAACCGTACGAGTACATCCATACGGTACCAAACCACACCAAAACGGAGCCAAACCGTACGAGTACTTCGTTACGGTGCCAAACCACACAAAAACGGTACAATACAGTACGAGTACATCCATACGGTACCAAACCACACCAAACCGGTACAACACCGTACGAGTACATTCATACGGTAGCAAACCACACGAAAACGGTGCAATACCGTACGAATACGTCCATACGGTACCAAACCACACCAAAACGGTGCAATACCGTACGAGTACATCCATACGGTACCAAACCACACCAAAACGGTGCAATACCGTACGATTACCTCCATACGGTACCAAACCACACCAAAACGGTGCAATGCCGTACGAGTACATCCATAAGGTACCAAACCACACAAAAACGGTGCAAAACCGTACGAGTACATCAATACGGTACCAAACCACACCAAAACGGTGCAATACCGTACGAGTACATCCATACGGTACCAAACCACACCAAAACGGTGCAATACCGTACGAGTACATCCATACGGTACCAAACCACACAAAAACGGTGCAATACCGTACGAGTGCGTCGATACAGTACCAAACCACACCAAAACGGCGCAATACTGTACGAGTTCATCCATACGATACCAAACCACACCAAAACGGTGCAATACCGTACGAATACTTCGTTACGGTACCAAACCACACCAAAACAGTACAATACCGTACGAGTACTTCGTTACGGTAACAAACAACACTAAAATGGTGCAAAACCGTACGAGTACATCAATACGGTACCAAACCACACAAAACGGTGCAATACCGTACGAGTACATCCATACGGTACCAAACCACACCAAAACGGTGCAATACCGTACGAGAATATCCATACGGTACCAAACCACACCAAAACGGTGCAAAACTATACGAGTACATCCATACGGTACCAAACCACACTAAAACGGTGCAATACCGTACGAGAACATCCATACGGTACCAAACCACACCAGAAGGGTGCAATACCATACGAGTACATCCATACGGTACAAAAAAACACCAAAACGGTGCAATACCGTACGAGTACATCCATAAGGTACCAAACCACACCAAAATGGTGCAAAACCGTACGAGGTCATCCTTACGGTACCAAACCACACCAAAATGGTGCAATACTATACGAGTACATCCATACGGTACCAAACCACACCAAAACGGTGCAATACCGTACGAGTACATTCATAAGGTACCAAACCACACGAAAACGGTGCAATACCGTACGAGTACATCCATACGGTACCAAACCAAACCAAAACGGTGCAAAACCGTACGAGTACATCCATACGGTACCAAACCACACCAAAACGGTGCAAAACCGTACGAGTGCATCCATACGGTACCAAACCACACCAAAACGGTGCAATACCGTAAGAGTACATCCATACGATACCAAACCACACCAAAACGGTGCAATACCGTATGAGTACTTCGTTACGGTACCAAACCACACCAAAACAGTACAATACTGTACGAGTACTTCGTTACGGTACCAAACAACACCAAAACGGTGCAATATTGTATGAGTACATCCATACGGTACCAAACCACACCAAAATGGTGCAATACCGTACGAGTACATCTATACGGTACCAATCCACACCAAAACGGTGCAATAGCGTACATGTACATCCATAAGTTAACAAACCATACCAAAACGGTGCAAAACCGTACGTGTACATCCATACGGTACCAAACCACACCAAAACGGTGCAATACCGTAGGAGAACATCCATACGGTACCAAACCACACCAGAACGGTGCAATACCATACGAGTACATCCATACGGTACCAAACCACACCAAAACGGTGCAATACCGTACGAGTACATCCATAAGGTACCAAACCACACCAAAATGGTGCAAAACCGTACGAGGTCATCCTTACGGTACCAAACCACACCAAAATGGTGCAATACTATACGAGTACATCCATACGGTACAAAACCACACCAAAACGGTGCAAAACGGTACGAGTACATCCATACGGTACCAAACCACACCAAAACGGTGCATAACCGTACAAGTACATCCATACGCTACCAAACCACACCAAAACAGTGCAATACCGTACGAGAACATCCATACGGTACCAAACCACACCAGAACGGTGCAATACCGTACGAGTACATCCTTACGGTACCAAACCACACCAGAACGGTGCAATACCGTACGAGTACATCCATAAGGTACCAAACCACACCAAAACGGTGCAAACCCGTACGAGTACATCCATACGGTACCAAACCACACCAAAACGGTGCAATACCGTACCAGTGCATACATACGGTACCAAACCACACCAAAATGGTGCAATACCGTACGTGTACTTCATTACGGTACCAAACCACACAAAAATAGTAGAAACCACACAAAAATAGTACAATACCGTACGAGTACTTCGTTACGGTACCAAACCACACCAAAACGGTGCAATACCGTACGAGTACATTCATACGATACCAAACAAAACCAAAACGGAGCCAAACCGTACGAGTACTTCATTACGGTACCAAACCACACAAAAACGGTACAATACGGTACGAGTACATCCATACGGTACCAAACCACACCAAACCGGTACAATACCGTACGAGTACATTCATACGGTACCAAACCACACAAAACGGTGCAATACCGTACGAGTAGATCCATACGGTACCAAACCACACCAAAACGGTGAAAAATCGTACGAGTACATCCATACGGTACAAAACCACACCAAAACGGTGCAATATTGTACGACTGCATCCATACGGTACCAAACCACACAAAAACGGTGCAATAACGTACGAGTACATCCATACGATACCAAACCACACCAAAACGTTGCAATACCGTACGAGTACTTCGTTACGGTACCAAACCACACCAAAATAGTACAATACCGTACAAGTACTTCGTTACGGTACCAAACAACACAAAAACGGTGCAATATCGTATGAGTACATCCATACGGTACCAAACCACACCAAAACGGTGCAATACCGTACTAGTACTTCGTTACGGTTCCAAACCACAACAAAAGGGTACAATACCGTACGAGTACTTCGTTACGGTACCAAACCACACCAAAATGGGACAATACCGTACGAGTAAATCCATACGGTACCAAACCACATTAAAACGGTGCAATACCGTACGAGTACATCCATACGATACGAAACCACACCAAAACGGTGCAAAACCATACGAGTACATCCATACGGTACCAAACCACACCAAAACGGTGCAATACCGTACGAGTATATCCATACGGTACCAAACCACACCAAAACGGTGCAATACCGTACGAGTACTTCGTTACGGTACCAAACCACACCAAAATAGTACAATACCGTACGAGAACTTCGTTACGGTATCAAACCACACCAAAACGGTACAATACCGTACGAGTAAATCCATACGGTACCAAACCACACCAAAACGGTGCAATACCGTACGAGTACATCCATAAGGTACCAAACCACTCCAAAACGGTGCAAAACCGTACGAGTACATCAATACGGTACCAAACCACACCAAAACGGTGCAATACCGTACGAGTACATCCATACGGTACCAAACCACACCTAAACGGAGCCAAACCGTACGAGTACTTCGTTACGGTACCAAAGCACACAAAAATGGTACGATACGGTATGAGTACATCCATACGGTACCAAACCACACCAAACCGGTACAATACCGTACGGGTACATTCATACGGTACCAAACCACACAAAACGGTGCAATACCGTACTAGTACATCCATACGGTACCAAACCACACCAAAACGGTGCAAAACTGTACGAGTATATCCATACGGTACCAAACCACACCAAAACTGTGCAAAACCGTACGAGTACATCAATACGGTACCAAACCACACGAAAACGGTGCAATACCGTATGAGTACATCCATACGGTACCAAACCACACCAAACCGGTACAATACCGTACGAGTACATTCATACGGTACCAAACCACACGAAAACGGTGCAATACCGTACGAATACATCCATACGGTACCAAACCACACCAAAACGGTGCAATACCATACTAGTGCATCCATACGGTACCAAACCACACCAAAACGGTGCAATACCGTACGAGTAAATCCATACGGTACCAAACCACACCAAAAGAGTACAATACCGTACGAGTACTTCGTTATGGTACCAAACCAAACCAAAACAGTGCAATACCGTACGAGTACATCCATACGGTACCAAACCACACCAAAACGGTGCAATACCGTACGAGTACATCCATACGGTACCAAACCACACCAAAAGAGTACAATACCGTACGAGTACTTCGTTATGGTACCAAACCAAACCAAACCGGTACAATACCGTACGAGTACATTCATACGGTACCAAACCACAGGAAAACGGTGCAATACCGTACGAGTACAACCATACGGTACCAAACCACACAAAAACGTTGCAATACCATACGAGTGCATCCATACGGTACCAAACCACACCAAAACGGTGCAATACCGTACGATTACATCCATACGATACCAAACCACACCAAAACGGTGCAATACCGTTCGACTACATCCATACGGTACCAAAACACACCAAAACGGTGCAAAACCGTACGAGTACATCCATACGGTACCAAACCACCCCAAAACGGTGCAATACCGTACGAGTGCTTCGATACGGTACCAAACCACACCAAAACGATGCAATACCATACGAGTCCATCCATACGATACCAAACCACACGAAAACGGTACAATACCGTACGAGTACATCCATAAGGTACCAAACCACACGAAAACGGTGCAAAACCTTACGAGTACATCAATACGGTACCCAACCACACGTAATCGGTGCAATACCGTACTAGTACATCCATACGGTATCAAACCACACCAAAACGGTGCAAAACTGTACGAGTACATCCATACGGTACCAAACCACACGAAAATGGTGCAATACCGTACGAGTACATAAATACGGTACCCAACCACACGAAAACGGTGCAATACCGTACGAGTACATCCATACGGTACCAAACCACACCAAACTGGTACAATACCGTACGAGTACATTCATACGGTACCAAACCACACGAAAACGTTGCAATACCGTACGAGTAAATCCATACGGTAGCAAACCACACCAGAACGGTGCAAAACCGTACGAGTACATCCATACGGTACCAAACCACACCAAAACGGTGCAATACCGTACGAGTACATCCATACGGTACCAAACCACACCAAAACGGTGCAATAACGTACGAGTACATCCATACCGTACCAAACCACACCAAAACGGTGCAATACCGTACGAGTACTTCGTTACGGTACCAAACCACACCAAAAGAGTACAATACCATACGAGTACTTCGTTATGGTACCAAACCACACAAAACTAGTGCAATACCGTACGAGTACATTTATACGGTACCAAACCACACCAAAACGGTGCAATACCATACGAGTACATCCATACGGTACCAAACCACACCAAAACGGAGCCAAACCGTACGAGTACTTCGTTACGGTACCAAACCACACAAAAATGGTACAATACGGTACGTGTACATCCATACGGTACCAAACCACACCAAACCGGTACAATACCGTACGAGTACATTCATACGGTACCAAACCACACGAAAACGGTGCAATACCGTACGAATACATCCATACGGTACCAAACCACACCAAAACGGTGCAATACCATACTAGTGCATCCATACGGTACCAAACCACACCAAAACGGTGCAATACCGTACGAGTAAATCCAAACGGTACCAAACCACACCAAAAGAGTACAATAGCGTACGAGTACTTCGTTATGGTACCAAACCAAACCAAAACAGTGCAATACCGTACGAGTACATCCATACGGTACCAAACCACACCAAAACGGTGCAATAACGTACGAGTACATCCATACGGTACCAAACCACACCAGAACGGTGCAAAACCGTACGAGTACATCCACACGGTACCAAACCAATTCAAAACTGTGCAATACCGTACGAGCGCATCCATACGGTACCAAACCACACCAAAACGGTGCAATACCGTACGAGTACATCCATACGGTACCAAACCACTCCAAAACGGAGCAATACCGTACGAGTACACCCATACGGTACCAAACCACACCAAAACGGTGCAAAACCGTACGAGTAAATCCATACGATACCAAACCACACCAAAACGGTGCAATAACGAACGAGTACATCCATACGGTACCAAACCACACCAAAACGGTGCAAAACCGTACGAGTACATCCATACGGTACCAAACCACACCAAAACGGTGCAATACCGTACGAATGCATACATACGGTACCATACCACACCAAAACAGTGCAATACCGTACGAGTACATCCATACGGTACCAAACCACTCCAAAACGGAGCAATACCATATGAGTACATCCATACGGTACCAAACCATACCAAAACGGTGAAAAACCGTACGAGTAAATCCATACGATACCAAACCATACCAAAACGGTGCAATAACGTACGAGTACATCCATACGGTACCAAACCACACCAAAACGGTGCAAAACCGTACGAGTACATCCATACGGTACCAAACCACACCAAAACGGTGCAATACCGTACGAGTGCATCCATACGGTACCAAACCACACCAAAACAGTGCAATACCGTACGAGTACATCCATACGGTACCAAACCACTCCAAAACGGAGCAATACCGTATGATCACATCCATACGGTACCAAACCACACGAAAACGGTGCAATACCGTACGAATACATCCATACGGTACCAAACCACACCAAAACGGTGCAATACCATACTAGTGCATCCATACGGTACCAAACAACACCAAAACGGTGCAATACCGTACGAGTAAATCCATATGGTACCAAACCACACCAAAAGAGTACAATACCGTACAAGTACTTCGTTATGGTACCAAACCACACCAAAACGGTGCAATACCGTACGAGTACATCCATACGGTACCAAACCACACCAAAACGGTGCAATAACGTACGAGTACATCCATACGGTACCAAACCACAGCAAAACGGTGCAAAACCGTACGAGTACATCCATACGGTACCAAACCACACCAAAACGGTGCAATACCGTACGAGTGCATCCATACGGTACCAAACCACACCAAAACGGTGCAAAACCGTATGAGTACATCCATACGGTGCCAAACCACACCAAAACGGTGCAATACCGTACGAGTACATCCATACGGTACCAAACAACACCATAACGGTGCAATAACGTACGAGTACATCCATACGGTACAAAACCACACCAAAACGGTGCAAAACTGTACGAGTACATCCATACGGTTCCAAACCACACGAAAATGGTGCAATACCGTACGAGTACATCAATACGGTACCCAACCACACGAAAACGGTGCAATACTGTACGAGTACATCCATACGGTACCAAACCACACCAAACTGGTACAATACCGTACGAGTACATTCATACGGTACCAAACCACACGAAAACGTTGCAATACCGTACGAGTAAATCCATACGGTAGCAAACCACACCAAAACGGTGCAATACCGTACGAGTACTTCGTTACGGCACCAAACCACACCAAAAGAGTTCAATACCGTACGAGTACTTCGTTGTGGTACCAAACCACACAAAAACGGTGCAATACCGTACGAGTAAATCCATACGGTACCAAACCACACCAAAAGAGTACAGTAGCGTACGAGTACTTCGTTATGGTACCAAACCAAACCAAAACAGTGCAATACCGTACGAGTACATCCATACGGTACCAAACCACACCAAACCGGTACAATACCGTACGAGTACATTCATACGGTACCAAACCACACGAAAACGGTGCAATACCGTACGAATACATCCATACGGTACCAAACCACACCAAAACGGTGCAATACCATACTAGTGCATCCATACGGTACCAAACCACACCAAAACGGTGCAATACCGTACGAGTAAATCCATACGGTACCAAACCACACCAAAAGAGTACAAAACCGTACGAGTACTTCGTTATGGTACCAAACCACACCAAAACGGTGCAATACCGTACGAGTACATCCATACGGTACCAAACCACACCAAAACGGTGCAATAACGTACGAGTACATCCATACGGTACCAAACCGCACCAAAACGGTGCAAAACCATACGAGTACATCCATACGGTACCAAACCACACCAAAACGGTACAATACCGTACGAGTTCATCCATACGGTACCAAACCACACCAAAACGGTGCAAAACCGTACGAGTAAATCCATACGATACCAAACCATACCAAAACGGTGCAATAACGTACGAGTACATCCATACGGTACCAAACCACACCAAAACGGTGCAAAACTGTACGAGTACATCCATACGGCTCCAAACCACACGAAAATGGTGCAATACCGTACGAGTACATCAATACGGTACCCAACCACACGAAAACGGTGCAATACTGTACGAGTACATCCATACTGTACCAAACCACACCAAACTGGTACAATACCGTACGAGTACATTCATACGGTACCGAACCACACGAAAACGTTGCAATACCGTACGAGTAAATCCATACGGTAGCAAACCACACCAAAACGGTGCAATACCGTACGAGTACTTCGTTACGGCACCAAACCACACCAAAAGAGTACAATACCGTACGAGTAATTTGTTATGGTACCAAACCACACCAAAACGGTGCAATACCGTACGAGTACATCAATACGGTACCCAACCACACGAAAACGGTGCAATACTGTACGAGTACATCCATACGGTACCAAACCACACCAAACCGGTACAATACCGTACGAGTACATTCATACGGTACCAAACCACACGAAAACGGTGCAATACCGTACGAATACATCCATACGGTACCAAACCACACCAAAACGGTGCAATACCATACTAGTGCATCCATATGGTACCAAACCACACCAAAACGGTGCAATACCGTACGAGTAAATCCATACGGTACCAAACCACACCAAAAGAGTACAGTAGCGTACGAGTACTTCGTTATGGTACCAAACCAAACCAAAACAGTGCAATACCGTACGAGTACATCCATACGGTACCAAACCACACCAAACCGGTACAATACCGTACGAGTACATTCATACGGTACCAAACCACACGAAAACGGTGCAATACCGTACGAATACATCCATACGGTACCAAACCACACCAAAACGGTGCAATACCATACTAGTGCATCCATACGGTACCAAACCACACCAAAACGGTGCAATACCGTACGAGTAAATCCATACGGTACCAAACCACACCAAAAGAGTACAAAACCGTACGAGTACTTCGTTATGGTACCAAACCACACCAAAACGGTGCAATACCGTACGAGTACATCCATACGGTACCAAACCACACCAAAACGGTGCAATAACGTACGAGTACATCCATACGGTACCAAACCGCACCAAAACGGTGCAAAACCATACGAGTACATCCATACGGTACCAAACCACACCAAAACGGTACAATACCGTACGAGTTCATCCATACGGTACCAAACCACACCAAAACGGTGCAAAACCGTACGAGTAAATCCATACGATACCAAACCATACCAAAACGGTGCAATAACGTACGAGTACATCCATACGGTACCAAACCACACCAAAACGGTGCAAAACTGTACGAGTACATCCATACGGCTCCAAACCACACGAAAATGGTGCAATACCGTACGAGTACATCAATACGGTACCCAACCACACGAAAACGGTGCAATACTGTACGAGTACATCCATACTGTACCAAACCACACCAAACTGGTACAATACCGTACGAGTACATTCATACGGTACCGAACCACACGAAAACGTTGCAATACCGTACGAGTAAATCCATACGGTAGCAAACCACACCAAAACGGTGCAATACCGTACGAGTACTTCGTTACGGCACCAAACCACACCAAAAGAGTACAATACCGTACGAGTAATTTGTTATGGTACCAAACCACACCAAAACGGTGCAATACCGTACGAGTACATCAATACGGTACCCAACCACACGAAAACGGTGCAATACTGTACGAGTACATCCATACGGTACCAAACCACACCAAACCGGTACAATACCGTACGAGTACATTCATACGGTACCAAACCACACGAAAACGGTGCAATACCGTACGAATACATCCATACGGTACCAAACCACACCAAAACGGTGCAATACCATACTAGTGCATCCATACGGTACCAAACCACACCAAAACGGTGCAATACCGTACGAGTAAATCCATACGGTACCAAACCACACCAAAAGAGTACAGTAGCGTACGAGTACTTCGTTATGGTACCAAACCAAACCAAAACAGTGCAATACCGTACGAGTACATCCATACGGTACCAAACCACACCAAACCGGTACAATACCGTACGAGTACATTCATACGGTACCAAACCACACGAAAACGGTGCAATACCGTACGAATACATCCATACGGTACCAAACCACACCAAAACGGTGCAATACCATACTAGTGCATCCATACGGTACCAAACCACACCAAAACGGTGCAATACCGTACGAGTAAATCCATACGGTACCAAACCACACCAAAAGAGTACAAAACCGTACGAGTACTTCGTTATGGTACCAAACCACACCAAAACGGTGCAATACCGTACGAGTACATCCATACGGTACCAAACCACACCAAAACGGTGCAATAACGTACGAGTACATCCATACGGTACCAAACCGCACCAAAACGGTGCAAAACCATACGAGTACATCCATACGGTACCAAACCACACCAAAACGGTGCAATACCGTACGAGTGCATCCATACGGTACCAAACCACACCAAAACGGTGCAATACCGTACGAGTACATCCATACGGTACCAAACCACTCCAAAACGGAGCAATACCGTACGAGTACATCCATACGGTACCAAACCACACCAAAACGGTGCAAAACCGTACGAGTAAATCCATACGATACCAAACCATACCAAAACGGTGCAATAACGTACGAGTACATCCATACGGTACAAAACCACACCAAAACGGTGCAAAACCGTACGAGTACATCCATACGGTACCAAACCACACCAAAACGGTGCAATACTGTACGAGTACATCCTTATGGTACAAACCACACCAAAACGGTGCAATACCGTACGAGTACATCCATACGGTACCAAACCACACCAAAACGGTGCAATAACGTACGAGTACATCCATACGGTACCAAACCGCACCAAAACGGTGCAAAACCATACGAGTACATCCATACGGTACCAAACCACACCAAAACGGTGCAATACCGTACGAGTGCATCCATACGGTACCAAACCACACCAAAACGGTGCAATACCGTACGAGTACATCCATACGGTACCAAACCACTCCAAAACGGAGCAATACCGTACGAGTACATCCATACGGTACCAAACCACACCAAAACGGTGCAAAACCGTACGAGTAAATCCATACGATACCAAACCATACCAAAACGGTGCAATAACGTACGAGTACATCCATACGGTACAAAACCACACCAAAACGGTGCAAAACCGTACGAGTACATCCATACGGTACCAAACCACACCAAAACGGTGCAATACTGTACGAGTACATCCTTATGGTACAAACCACACCAAAACGGTGCAATACCGTACGAGTACATCCATACGGTACCAAACCACTCCAAAACGGTGCAATACCGTACGAGTACATCCATACGGTACCAAACCACACCAAAACGGTGCAAAACCGTACGAGTAAATCCATACGATACCAAACCATACCAAAACGGTGCAATAACGTACGAGTACATCCATACGGTACCAAACCACACCAAAACGGTGCAAAACTGTACGAGTACATCCATACGGTTCCAAACCACACGAAAATGGTGCAATACCGTACGAGTACATCAATACGGTACCCAACCACACGAAAACGGTGCAATACTGTACGAGTACATCCATACGGTACCAAACCACACAAAACTGGTACAATACCGTACGAGTACATTCATACGGTACCAAACCACACGAAAACGTTGCAATACCGTACGAGTAAATCCATACGGTAGCAAACCACACCAAAACGGTGCAATACCGTACGAGTACTTCGTTACGGCACCAAACCACACCAAAAGAGTTCAATACCGTACGAGTACTTCGTTGTGGTACCAAACCACACAAAAACGGTGCAATACCGTACGAGTACATCCATACGGTACCAAACCACACCAAAACGGTGCAATACCGTACGAGTACATCCATACGGTACAAAACCACACCAAAACGGTGCAAAACCGTACGAGTACATCCATACGGTACCAAACCACACCAAAACGGTGCAATACCGTACGAGTACATCCATACGGTACCAACCCACACCAAACCGGTACAATACCGTACGAGTACATTCATACGGTACAAAACCACACGAAAACGGTGCAAAACCGTACGAGTACATCAATACGGTACCAAACCACACGAAAACGGTGCAAAACCGTTCGAGTACATCCATACGGTACCAAACCACACCAAAACTGTGCAAAACCGTACGAGTACATCCATACGGTACCAAACCACGCCAAAACGGTGCAATACCGTACGAGTGCATCCATACGGTACCAAACCACACCAAAACGGTGCAATACCGAACGAGTCCATCCATACGATACCAAACCACACCAAAACGGTGCAATACCGTACTAGTACATCCATACGGTACCAAACCACACCAAAACGGTGCAATACCGTACTAGTACTTCGTTACGGTTCCAAACCACACCAAAAGGGTACAATACCGTACGAGTACTTCCTTACGGTACCAAACAACCCCAAAACGGTGCAATATCGTAGGAGTACATCCATACGGTACGAAACCACACCAAAACGGTGCAATACCGTACGAGTACATCCATAAGGTACCAAACCACACGAAAACGGTGCAAAACCGTACGAGTACATCAATACGGTACCAAACCACACGAAAACGGTGCAATACCGTACGAGTACATTCATACGGTACCAAACCACACCAAAACTGTGCAAAACCGTACGAGTACATCCATACGGTACCAAACCACACCAAAACGGTGCAATACCGTACGAGTATTTCCATAAGGTACCAAACCACACGAAAACGGTGCAAAACCGTACGAGTACATCAATACGGTACCAAACCACACGAAAACGGTGCAAAACCGTTCGAGTACATCCATACGGTACCAAACCACACCAAAACTGTGCAAAACCGTACGAGTACATCCATACGGTACCAAACCACGCCAAAACGGTGCAATACCGTACGAGTGCATCCATACGGTACCAAACCACACCAAAACGGTGCAATACCGAACGAGTCCATCCATACGATACCAAACCACACCAAAACGGTGCAATACCGTACTAGTACATCCATACGGTACCAAACCACACCAAAACGGTGCAATACCGTACTAGTACTTCGTTACGGTTCCAAACCACACCAAAAGGGTACAATACCGTACGAGTACTTCGTTACGGTACCAAACCACACCAAAAGGGTACAATACCGTACGAGTACTTCGTTACGGTACCAAACCACCCCAAAACAGTACAATACCGTACTTCGTTACGGTACCAAACAACACCAAAACGGTGCAATATCGTACGAGTACATCCATACGGTACGAAAACACACCAAAATGGTGCAATACCATACGAGTACATCCATACGGTACGAAACCACGCCAAAACGGTGCCATACAGTACGAGTACATCCATAAGGTACCAAACCACACGAAAACGGTGCAAAACCGTACGAGTACATCAATACGGTACCAAACCACACGAAAACGGTGCAATACCGTACGAGTACATCCATACGGTACCAAACCACTCCAAAACGGTGCAAAACCGTACGAGTACATCCATACGGCACCAAACCACCCCAAAAAGGTGCAATACCGTACGTGTTCATCCATACGGTACCAAACCACACCAAACCGGTGCAATACCGTACGAGTACATCCATACGGTACCAAACCACACCAAAACGGTGCAAAACCGTACGAGTACATCAATACGGTACCAAACCACACGAAAACGGTGCAATACCGTACGAGTACATTCATACGGTACCAAACCACACCAAAACTGTGCAAAACCGTACGAGTACATCCATACGGTACCAAACCACACCAAAACGGTGCAATACCGTACGAGTGGATCCATACGGTACCAAACCACACAAAAACGGTGCAATACCGAACGAGTCCATCCATACGATACCAAACCACACCAAAACGGTGCAATACCGTACTAGTACATCCATACGGTTCCAAACCACACCAAAACGGTGCAATACCGTACTAGTACTTCGTTACGATTCCAAACCACACCAAAAGGGTACAATACCGTACGAGTACTTCGTTACGTTACCAAACCACACCAAAACAGTGCAATACCGTACTAGTACATCCATACGGTTCCAAACCACACCAAAACGGTGCAATACCGTACTAGTACTTCGTTACGATTCCAAACCACACCAAAAGGGTACAATACCGTACGAGTACTTCGTTACGTTACCAAACCACACCAAAACAGTACAATACCGTACGAGTACTTCCTTACAGTACCAAACAACCCCAAAACGGTGCAATATCGTAGGAGTACATCCATACGGTACGAAACCACACCAAAACGGTGCAATACCGTACGAGTACATCCATAAGGTACCAAACCACACGAAAACGGTGCAAAACCGTACGAGTACATCAATACGGTACCAAACCACACGAAAACGGTGCAATACCGTACGAGTACATCCATACGGTACCAAACCACTCCAAAACGGTGCAAAACCGTACGAGTACATCCATACGGCACCAAACCACCCCAAAAAGGTGCAATACCGTACGTGTTCATCCATACGGTACCAAACCACACCAAACCGGTGCAATACCGTACGAGTACATCCATACGGTACCAAACCACACCAAAACGGTGCAATACCGTACGAGTACTTCCATATGGTACCAAACCACACGAAAACGGTGCAAAACCGTACGAGTACATCAATACGGTACCAAACCACACGAAAACGGTGCAATACCGTACGAGTACATCCATACGGTACCAAACCACACCAAACCGGTACAATACCGTACGAGTACATTCATACGGTACCAAACCACACGAAAACTGTAGGGAGGTATTCCCGAACAGATACAAAATAAGCCCGAGCACGATCAAAAAGGGGTCAACGCGCTGTGGACCAGTGATATGAGAAGTCAATGGTACAGAGAGGTTGTACGATTCTCGGTGCAATAACATGAGACGTTATTAGGACCAAATCCAAGGAACATGACATGAGATGCCACTGTTCATAGGAACTTGTTCGGCAAGAGAGAGCCGAACAAGAAGGGAGCTCCTTAGAAAGGATATGGTTCAAATTGTTTTCTTAGGACCGGTAACACGTGAAGTAGCTGGTCCAGGCCGTCTGTTCGGCCATGAGATGGCCGAACAGAGAGAGAAGTCCTATTTGAGGGAACATTCTCGAAGGGTCCAGAATCACTGATATTCCGTTAAAGGATGAGATCCCAAGAATATAGGATCTAAGAAAGATACCCAACGAATATGGGATGTTCGGCTTGATATGGAAAAGAGTCCTACAAGGATTAAGGTAATGAACCGATAAAGGAAACGAGAATCCTTGATATCCTGGGATTCCTATACGAGTTAGGAATCCTAGGGCAACACGGATGCTTGGCCAGCAAGCATACGCAAATCTATAAATAAGAGGTAAACCTAGAGGTAAAAGGTACGCAATACACTGCACTCTATTTGCTTTCCTACTGATAATTAGGGTTTGATCACTAGTACGAAAGACTAACAAAGGCATCGGAGGGCCTTTGCCACGAGAGGCAAAGGTGCACTCACTCCTTGTCTGTTTTGCAGGATAAGGATTTCTTTGGCAAATTAGGGTTACGTTCAAGAGACACGTGAAGCCGCCGCACTCCAGTGCTGTACAAAGCACTACTTGAATTTGTCCACCTACAATTGGCGCCGTCTGTGGGAACGAAAGAGTTCCCTTTGAAATACGACCATGGTGGAAGTAGAGCCAGCAGCGCCACACGACCCAAAGGATGTGTTAATTGGAGGAGGGGATAAGTCTCCACCCAGGGCTCCGAGAAAGCCCGAAGGAGGACACAAAAGGACCACGAGTAAGGGCCACCCCCTTACTATCCACGGCAACTCCAGAAATAGAGATGGAGAGACGGCATCGAAGTCCACGAGAAGGACTAAATCCCATCGAGGGGATGAATCGATTGCACACTCCAAAAGTGTATACCGTAGCGAAGACGTTCTTGATAAGAAGAGACAAGAAATTGAGGAGTATGCTCGTTTGATCAAAAAACGAGAACATGAAATCAGAGAACTAGAGAGAATCAGAAAACATCCGGAGGACTCTGGACTATCTCGAAGAAATTCTAGAGGCAGTGAATACGCTTTGGTACAGTACCAAAAGGCTCCTTCACGAGGAAGGAGGAGCAGAAGCAGAAGTCTGACCCCGAGGCGACATAAAACTTCTCCACGAAAAGGGAGGAGCAGGATCCGAACACCCGAGCGAAGGAGGGTATCTCCAAGAAAGAGGAGAAGCAGAGGTCGGAGTTCTACCCCCGAAGAAGAAAGGAGTAGAAAACATCATAGGGACAGGTACGAGAGACCTGATTCCGATTGGGAACGAACTAGATCCAAGAAAGGACCAGAGGATGAAGCCATGACTGCACGGGAAGCAGCACGGAAAGCACTACAGAATATAGCATCCTCCCCTTTTGCAAAAAAGTTACAGGAGGCTAGATTGCCGACCAGGGTAAAGCACGGGACATTCATCCTCTATGAGACAGATGCTGATCCTGTGGCCCATATACAGCATTACCAGCAAGCAATGTTTATGCATGAAGGGGATGATGCAATCATGTGCAAGATGTTCCCGTTGAGTTTGGGAAAGGTTGCTCTGTCCTGGTTCCACAAATTGGGCTCGCGCTCCATCCGAACATGGGTACAATTGGCCGAGGAATTCACTGCACGGTTCTTGACGAGCAGGAAAGCTCCCAAAACCTTTGAGAGTCTTTCTTTTATGAAACAAGGAGAGGACGAGCCGATCAGGACTTATGCAAAGAAGTACTGGGAAACCTTCAACGAAATTGAAGGATGTAGTGAAGAGTACGCAATAGCCACGTTCAAAACGGGTTTACCTGTTCGGGGGGAACTGCGTAAGTCTCTAAACATGAGTCCCGTGCAGACATTGGCAAAATTAATGGAGAGGATTGAGCAGCATGCCAGGAACGAGGATGACATCCTACGAGAGGATGGAAAGTTGGCCGCCGAGCAAGTAAAGGGGCCTACAAAGAAAGCTGACAAGCCAGAGCCCAAAACCTATCGTGAAAGGAAAGATTATGGGCAGGCGAAGAAAGAGCAGTACAAGGATAAACAAGCCCCGGATCCCAAGTCATTCTTTTCAATAAACACGGTTTGGAAAGAGCCCATTTACAGGATTCTTTATCGAATAAAGAATCAACCATACTTCAAATGGCCCCCAACTCTTGGTGGGAATAAAGATGCAAAACGTGCTACGAACCAACACTGCAGTTACCATAAGGATTGGGGTCACATGACAGAGGACTGTGAGATGTTTAAACGACATCTTGATGATTTGGTCTCACGAGGTTACCTCAAAGAATTTATCCAAGAGGATTCCAAGGATAAAGACAAGGCAATGGAATTGGATTACGAACAGAATCCAAAAGGGATAATCCATATGATACATGGATTGGCCGAACCCTATACGAGAAATGAGGTGAGATTGCTTCAGAGACGAGTGAAACATGACCAGCATGTAATGCAGTTGGGGAAGAAAAGAGGTCGCAACGAAGGGGCAAGCAACGAGGGCATAGTTTTTACTGATGAAGATCTGGGAGGAGTCCAGGTACCTCACAATGATGCTTTGGTCATAACCCTACGAGTTGGGGAATATGATATGGAGAGAATCCTGGTGGATTCAGGGAGTTGCACCGAAGTGCTATACTATGATGCGTTCAAGAAACTGGGGCTCACACAAGAAGATTTGGTACAATCAGCAACTCCACTGGTCGGATTTGGAGCAGGAGCAGTTTGGCCGTTAGGCAAGGTAACTCTGCCTGTTCGGCCTGGGACAGTGGTGCTACGGACCGACTTCTTAGTGGTGGATGTACCGTCTTCCTATAACGTGATTATAGGAAGGACATGGTTGCACAAGATGAGGGCAGTCACTTCAACTTTCCATCAGATGGTAAAGTTCCCAGGGTCTAATGGGATTGAGCACATCAAAGGTAACCAAAAGATAGCTCAACAATGTTTGGTATCCATCATAAAAAGAGTCCATAATGCCCACCATGTTAATACTGTGGAAATTCCGGATCTGCCGACCATTGAGGATATTGGAAAAGACCCAACCGAGAGGGTAGTTGAGGATTTGAAGAAAACACCGATCAACGAGACTGATCCAGATAAGTATTTTCTAATTGGGGAATCACTGCCAGAAGAGGAAGAGAATGAACTGATTAGTTTCTTGAAAACCTATGTCGATGTATTTGCTTGGACACCAGAGGAGATGCCTGGGGTGAATGCAGATGTTATCTGCCATCACTTGAATATAGATCTACAGCATAAACCGGTCATTCAAAAGAAACGAAGGGCAGCCGTACAGCACGTTGACGCTGTAATTGAAGAAGTAGATCACTTGTTGGAAGCCAAGGCAATAAGGGAAGTTTATTATCCAGAGTGGCTATCAAATACTGTTGTCGTCAAGAAAAAGAACGGAAAATGGCGTGTATGTGTTGACTTCACAGATTTAAACAAGGCGTGTCCTAAAGACAGTTTTCCTCTTCCAAGGATTGACCAGTTGGTGGATGCAACAGCAGGATATGGACGGATGAGTTTTCTCAATGCATATCGAGGATACCATCAAATTGCAATGTTTGGGCCAGATCAGGAGAAGACGTCTTTTATTACACCACGAGGGTTGTACTGTTATAATGTCATGCCTTTTGGATTGAAGAATGCAGGGGCAACGTATCAGAGACTGGCGACCATCATGTTTAGAAAATTGCTTGGCAAAACTATGGAGGTCTACATAGATGACATGGTGGTAAAGAGTAAATCTGGGCAAGGCCATATTGCAGATTTGAGAGAAGCTTTCGAGATTTTGAGGAAATACAAGTTGAAACTCAACGCCTCGAAGTGTGCGTTTGGAGTCGGCTCTGGAAAGTTTTTGGGCCATCTTGTAACTCTAAGGGGAATAGAGGCAAATCCCGACCAGATAAAGGCCTTACAAAATCTGGAAAGTCCTCGGACAACGAAAGAAGTCCAACGATTAACTGGGATGGCAGCAACTCTTAATCGATTTATTAGCCGATCAAGTGACAAGTGCAGACCTTTCTTTCAGCTGTTAAAGAAAAGGGAAGGGTTTGAATGGGGAGCAGAATGTAAACAAGCCTTTCAGGATCTAAAGGGATATTTGGCCTCTCCTCCCCTTCTTTCGACTCCAGAAACAGGTGAGTCTCTGATTTTATATTTAGCTGTTTCTGAGCATGCTGTAAGTGCAGTACTTTTAAGGGATAAGGGATCCGAGCAAATCCCAGTCTATTATGTAAGCAAAACTTTGTTAGATGCCGAAACAAGGTATTTGCCCCTCGAGAAATTGGTCCTAGCACTAAGGACAGCAACTAGAAAATTGCCACATTATTTCCAGAGCCATAAAGTTGTGGTTTACACTGAGTTCCCATTAAAATCATTGCTCCGAAAGGCAGATTTCTCGGGAAGGATCTCAACTTGGTCCGTTGAGTTGAGCCAATATGACATCGACTATCAGCCGCGCACAGCAATCAAAGGCCAGGTGTTGGCGAATTTTGTGGCAGAATTCTCACCTGCGGTTGCACCTCTGCCTCCTACGAGAAAGGAGTGTGAAGCAAAGTCTCCTGTAACGAAGAAACAAGCATTAGCCGAACAAGATCCCCTGGAATGGAAGCTGTTTGTTGATGGGTCAGCTTGCAACACCGGTTCAGGAATTGGAGTTGTGCTTTTACCCCCTGAAGGGTCAATGTTAGAATTATCTGTTCGGCTAGGGTTCAATGCATCAAATAATGTGGCAGAGTATGAGGCGCTTTTAGCTGGTTTGAGAAGTGCAAAAACCCTAAAAGCTGAACGAGTTAGGGTGTATTCTGATTCACAGCTCGTAGTCCATCAACTGTCCGGGCAATATGAAACCCGGAGCGAGAAGATGGCGGCATATGTACAGGTGACCAGAGATCTGCTCGATACCTTCGAAAGGGTGTATATTGAACAGATAAGTTCTGGAAAGAATGCTCATGCAGATTCATTGGCATGGTTAGCTGCAGCTGTGCCATCTGAGTTTAAAAGAAAAATAGCCGTAGAGTATTTAACTAAGCCGAGCATTGGCAGAAGTGTAGAGATGGTCTTGGACGTGAACCAAGGACCAAGTTGGATGGACCCAATAGTGGAGTTTTTACGAGATGAAGTACTCCCTTTGGACAAAAAGGAGGCACATAAAATCAGGACAAAATCTGCTCGGTTCTGATTATCCCCAGAGGGAAAACTATATAGGAAGTCTTTTACAGGACCCTACTTGCTTTGTGTGCATCCTGAGATGGTGCAAAAGTTCCTCCACGAAATTCACGAGGGAACTTGTGGAAGCCATGCTAGTGGTCGGTCCATAGCCCACCGAGCAATCACTCAAGGGTATTGGTGGCCGTACATGCAAGAAGATGCTAAGGTGTACGTAAAAATTTGTGAGAAGTGTCAGAAATTTTCACCAATGATTCGAACACCAGCCAAGGACCTGGTGCCGCTGACAAGTCCCTGGCCGTTTGCTCAATGGGGAATGGACATAGTGGGTCCACTACACAAGGCAACTGGGAATCGAAAATTCCTATTAGTTGCAACAGATTACTTCACTAAGTGGATTGAGGCTGAGCCGTTGGCCAAGATTACTGAACCTATGATAGAAAGGTTTGTGTGGAAAAGCATCATAACTCGCTTTGGGGTACCCTATTCGTTGATTACAGACAATGGGTCGCAATTTCAGAAGAAATTCAAAACTTTCTGTGCCCAGTATGGGATAAGAAATTTTTATTCGACTCCAGCTTACCCTCAAAGCAACGGACAAGCAGAGGCTTCAAACAAAACAATCCTTGATGGGATTAAGAAACGTTTGGATAAAGCAAAGGGGAAATGGCCCGATGAATTGCCATTGGTCCTATGGGCATACCGAACAACGCCTAGGAGGTCTACGGGAGAGACCCCCTATTCATTAGCATATGGAACAGAGGCTGTTATTCCATTAGAAATAGGTCTGCCGACCAACAGGACCACTTTGGTTGAAAGTGGAGGAAATGACAGAGCCTTGGAGATTGAGTTAGACTTTGCCGAGGAACGACGAGAACGGGCCTTGGTGCACTTGGCCTCATACCAAGAGCAGCTCATCAACAGTTATAACAAGAATGTACACCCACGAGAGTTTGGTGTTGGAGACCTTGTGCTACGAAAAGTGCTCAGTAATACTAAAGTAGCTAACGAGGGAAAGCTAGGGGCAAATTGGGAAGGCCCATATCGGGTTACAGAAATCGCAGGCATTGGGGCTTATCGATTGGCAGACTTGGATGGGAACCCAGTGCCAAGACCTTGGAATGTCCATAATCTAAGAAAGTTTTTTATATGAATAAACTTTCTTTATGCACATCGTGATTGTGTGAGGGTTGCGAAAAACTCTCTTGTGTTTCAGTTTAGTTATTTTAGCTACAAGGGGTACGAGTAACGCCCTCTTGGGTTTCACAGTTTTTGAATGAAGTTATTCTTTTAGTATAAACTGCTGTTCTCTTGGTATTTGTTTTAAATACGAATTCCGACATTTGTTTTCCCTCATTCGTATTGGGGAGCAGGGTATGAGATATCCATTTCAGTACGTGATACTTAAACAGAACACAAGTACGAAACACTTGTATGAAGTTCCAAAGTACGTGAAACTTAAAGTGTGAGAACACTTGTGTGGAAATTAAAAACAGAACCTTAAAACTGCATACGAATATATGCATAAAGTACGTGAAACTTTACAGCATACGAGTATATGCACAAACAGTCCACAGCATACGAAGATATGCACAAACTTGGAAAGCATACGAATATATGCATAAAGTACGTGACACTTTAGCCGATTTAAAGTACGAACAACTTACATAAAGAACGAAATACTTAAACATTTCGAAACCACCCATGATAGAATTGTGCTGTGGAACAAGTATCTTAACAGGAATAATTCCAAACACAGATATACAGAAAGGCAGAGCTCATTCATCTTCAGTAAGATCTTGCACAGAAGAAGGAGCAATTACAGGAGCTGCTGGTGCAATCACATCATCAGTGGTATTTTCATCTCCACGTTGACCATCACTGGCTTCCTTTTGGCCAGGATTGGTCATATCAATCTGAGGCTCCACTACAGAAACAGGTTGCTCAGCGGACACGTTCACCACCTGCTCATCAATCAACTCCTCTGCAATATCTTCCTCCTGACCAGCAGCACTGGGTAGTTCAATGTTGGTCCAGAGAGGAGATGATTCAGGAATCTCAGCTTTGGCAAGGCAAGCTGTCCAAGAGGCCACCCAGACTTGGTCTTGTATCCCAGGCATTTGGCTTGTGTAGCTTTCCGTGGCCACCTTGATTCCTTCATTATACCCCTTCTCTAGAGCAGCTTTGGCTTCCGTCTGGCTCGCTTCCAATTCTTTCAGAGTTTGATGTAAGCTATCCTCAGCTCCCTTCAGTTGTCCTTTAAGTCCATCAGCTTCTCCCAAAGCTTGGTTTCTTTCTCTCTCAAGCCTGATGATGGTGCGTTGAAGCTTGTTGTTCTCACCGACCAGTTTGGCACGTTGGGGCTCAGATTGGCTAAGTTTTTGAGCCATGGCCACCATTTTTTGCATCACCTAGAAACATTCAACACAATTAAGCAAACGAAATGGTATACTATGGTTTATAAAGCAAAATTTCACCTTGGCATTGTGAGACATGAATGAGCTCAGAAGGTTGTCAGGAGAGCTTGCCACCTCCTTCTGCATATCTCCTGGCAGTAGAAAGGCTTGAGACAGGGCAAGGGCAGTGCCTTCTGACTCAACACTGTCCCGAGCAGTGATAGCACGGCTCCCGTGCGAGAATGTAGGAGCCCAGATAGGAGCAGGAGATGAAGAGGATGTTGGAGGTCTTTCTTGGGTTTCCTCCACTCGTTGACGTTTTTCACGGTGAAGGGCTTCAATCTCTTCAAGAGAAAATCCTGGGGGAGCACTTGTTTGAGTTTGGGGACGACGACCACGACCTTGAACATTTTGTCCCCGACCACGACCTCGACCAGGAATGGTGAGGAGGCTGCCCAGGTCAATTGGCCGGTTCATCTCTGAAGTTGAGAGGGTATGATCACTGGAAGACGAATTGGATGAGGGACTAGAAGTTTCCTCAGCAAGAGGGATTGGTTCGTCAGGGATCGGAGGTGTCCGAGAACGCCTTTCTTCTTGTTCGGGAACTGGTCTTGAAGGACCAGCTACTGCAGGGTTATCAGCTGCTCGGGTTCGCCGATCAATAAACCCACCGTATGAAGCTTTGTAGCTGAGAAGTACTTGAGCTGCTCTTGCTCGGCCTGCAAGGTATGTCCCTTCACCGTTGAATGCGAGTGCTCGTCTGATATCAGCTACGTGAACTTGTGGGGTTATAATGTTATAACCACGGTTAATATTTGATGCTGAAACAAAGCATAAGCAATTAGAAGCACGAAAAAGCTTTTCCTATGAAATAGGACAAAACAAATGAAATTAAGGGAGAGCACTAACGTGGGCTCCCGAATATGTGAGGGGCATGAAAACCAATCACTTGGTCGTCCTCGTCTCTGGGTTCGAAGTTGCCCGTAACGATCAGAAAGTCGTCATCATCCCCTCGAGCAGAGTCAGGGAGTTCGAGAACGAGCTTCTTTCTAGAATCCCTACTCTTTAAATAATACGTAAGGGCGTCCCCAGTTCTGGAAATGCTATATAGATGATGGATATCATACAAGCCTAGAGAAGTCCCTAACATTTGGTTTAGGGTATTTATACCCATAACTACTTGGAAGAAATTTGCAGAAACCTGCATTGGCGAAAGCCTGTAATACGCTAAAACTTGGTGGAGTAGAGGGGCTAAGGGGAATCTAACTCCGCCTTCGACGACGGCTACTACTGGAATGTGAAGTGTGTCGAAATCGAAGCTTTCGCGAATGGCATCCTCAGGAGCCAAAACAGTAGCTACGTTGTCAGGAATCCCATATCGAGATCTAAAACTTGCCATGGTTTGAGGAGTATTACAGTGTCTACGGAATCTCCCCATTACCAGAAAAACTTTTGGGGTTCTTTGAAGTATAAAGAAAGAGGACGATAAAACCCTAAAACGAGATTGTAAACAATCCACTAGAGAAAGGGAGTTGTAAGAAGAAGACGTGATGACTTACGAGAATAGTCGATGGAATCCCTAGAGAGCAGAAAAGAAGAGGCCTTGAGACGATGAACAGAGCTTCAATGGCGGGGAAGAGCTTGAACCGTTTGTTTCCTGTAGAAGGAGTCTAAGAGAGAGATTGGGGTTTTTTTTTAAAAATGGGACGAAAACCCAAAAATACCCTAAAAGTAGGTGGCGTACGTGAAACGTCACCCCAGACGCCGTTTTGAGCGTTCCGTTTTCCCATAAACACGTCTGTTCGTATTTAATGAAACGCAATACGATGGTTGACGTGTGTAAAGGTTAGGGCTAAAAGCCTGTGACGGCCACGAGAAAAGATGGTTTTTTCTTAGCAACGTGATGCAACATTGCACCAATATGTGAAATAGGGTGCAGAAACAAAGTGAATTTGTTCGGTAAAAAGCTTTACTCGTCATCTGAGTAAAATATAAACGAGCAAAGCTGGGGAGCAATTGTAGGGAGGTATTCCCGAACAGGTACAAAATAAGCCCGAGCACGATCAAAAAGGGGTCAACGCGCTGTGGACCAGTGATATGAGAAGTCAATGGTCCAGAGAGGTTGTACGATTCTTAGTGCAATAACATGAGACGTTATTAGGACCAAATCCAAGGAACATGACATGAGATGCCACTGTTCATAGGAACTTGTTCGGCAAGAGAGAGCCGAACAAGAAGGGAGCTCCTTAGAAAGGATATGGTTCAAATTGTTTTCTTAGGACCGGTAACACGTGAAGTAGCTGGTCCAGGCCGTCTGTTCGGCCATGAGATGGCCGAACAGAGAGAGAAGTCCTATTTGAGGGAACATTCTCGAAGGGTCCAGAATCACTGATATTCCGTTAAAGGATGAGATCCCAAGAATATAGGATCTAAGAAAGATACCCAACGAATATGGGATGTTCGGCTTGATATGGAAAAGAGTCCTACAAGGATTAAGGTAATGAACCGATAAAGGAAACGAGAATCCTTGATATCCTGGGATTCCTATACGAGTTAGGAATCCTAGGGCAACACGGATGCTTGGCCAGCAAGCATACGCAAATCTATAAATAAGAGGTAAACCTAGAGGTAAAAGGTACGCAATACACTGCACTCTATTTGCTTTCCTACTGATAATTAGGGTTTGATCACTAGTACGAAAGACTAACAAAGGCATCGGAGGGCCTTTGCCACGAGAGGCAAAGGTGCACTCACTCTTTGTCTGTTTTGCAGGATAAGGATTTCTTTGGCAAATTAGGGTTACGTTCAAGAGACACGTGAAGCCGCCGCACTCCAGTGCTGTACAAAGCACTACTTGAATTTGTCCACCTACAAAAACGGTGCAATACCGTACGAGTACATCCATACGGTACCAAACCACACCAAAACAGTGCAAAACCGTACGAGTACATCCATACGGTACCAAACCACACCAAAACGGTGCAATACCGTACGAGTGCATCCATACGGTACCAAACCACACCAAAACGGTGCAATACCGACCGAGTCCATCCATACGATACCAAACCACACCAAAACGGTGCAATACCGTACTAGTACATCCATACGGTACCAAACCACACCAAAATGGTGCAATACCGTACTAGTACTTCGTTACGATTCCAAACCACACCAAAAGGGTACAATACCGTACGAGTACTTCGTTACATTACCAAACCACACCAAAACAGTACAATACCGTACGAGTACTTCGTTACGGTACCAAACAACACCAAAACGGTGCAATATCGTAGGAGTACATCCATACGGTACGAAACCACACCAAAACGGTGCCATACCGTACGAGTACATCCATAAGGTACCAAACCACACGAAAACGGTGCAAAACCGTACGAGTACATCAATACGGTACCAAACCACACGAAAACGGTGCAATACGGTACGAGTACATCCATACGGTACATAACCACACCAAAACGGTGCAAAACCGTACGAGTACATCCATACGGTACCAAACCACGCCAAAACGGTGCAATACCGTACGAGTGCATCCATACGGTACCAAACCACCCCAAAACGGTGCAATACCGTACGAGTACATCCATACGATACCAAACCACACCAAAACGGTGCAATACCGTACTAGTACATCCAAACGGTACCAAACCACACCAAAACGGTGTAATACCATACTAGTACTTCGTTACGGTTCCAAACCACATCAAAAGGGTACAATACCGTACGAGTACTTCGTTACGGTACCAAACCACACCAAAACAGTACAATATCGTACGAGTACTTCGTTTCGGTACCAAAGAACACCAAAACGATGCAATATCGTATGAGTACATCCATACGGTACGAAACCACACGAAAACGGTGCAATACCGTAAGAGTGCATCCATAAGGCACCAAACCACGCCAAAACGGTGCAAAACCGTACGAGTACATCAATACGGTACCAAACCACACGTAAACGGTGCAATACCATACGAGTACATCCATAAGGTACCAAACCACACCAAAACGGTGCAAAACCGTACGAGTACATCCATACGGTACCAAACCACACGAAAACGGTGCAATACCGTACGAGTACATCCATACGGTACCAAACCGCACCAAACCGGTACAATACCGTACGAGTACATTCATACGGTACCAAACCACACGAAAACGGTGCAATACCGTACGAGTACATCCATACGGTACCAAACCACACCAAAACGGTGCAAAACTGTACGAGGACATCCATACGGTACCAAACCACACCAAAACGGTGAAATACCGTACGAGAACATCCATACGGTACCAAACCACACCAAACCGGTACAATACCGTACGAGTACATTCATACGGTACCAAACCACACGAAAACGGTGCAACACCGTACGAGTAAATGCATACGGTACCAAAGCACACCAAAACGGTGCAAAACCGTACGAGTACATCCATACGGTACCAAACCTCACCAAAACGGTGCAATACCGTACGAGTGCATCCATACGGTACCAAACCACACCAAACCGGTGCAATACCGTACGAGTGCATCCATACGGTACCAAACCACACCAAAACGGTGCAATACCGACCGAGTCCATCCATACGATACCAAACCACACCAAAACGGTGCAATACCGTACTAGTACATCCATACGGTACCAAACCACACCAAAACGGTGCAATACCGTACTAGTACTTCGTTACGATTCCAAACCACACCAAAAGGGTACAATACCGTACGAGTACTTCGTTACGTTACCAAACCACACCAAAATAGTACAATACCGTACGAGTACTTCGTTACGGTACCAAACAACACCAAAACGGTGCAATATCGTAGGAGTACATCCATACGGTACGAAACCACACCAAAACGGTGCCATACCGTACGAGTACATCCATAAGGTACCAAACCACACGAAAACAGTGCAAAACCGTACGAGTACATCAATACGGTACCAAACCACACGAAAACGGTGCAATACCGTACGAGTACATCAATACGGTACCAAACCACTCCAAAACGGAGCAAAACGGTACGAGTACATCCATACGGTACCAAACCACTCCAAAACGGAGCAAAACGGTACGAGTACATCCATACGGTACCAAACCACCCCAAAAAGGTGCAATACCGTACGAGTGCATCCATACGGTACCAAACCACACCAAAACGGTGCCATACCGTACGAGTCCATCCATACGGTACCAAACCACACCAAAACGGTGCAATACCGTACGAGTACATCCATAAGGTACCAAACCACACCAAAACGGTGCAAAACCGTACGAGTACATCAATACGGTACCAAACCACACAAAAACGGTGCAATACCGTACGAGTACATCCATACCGTACCAAACCACACCAAACCGGTACAATACCGCTCGAGTACATGCATACGGTACCAAACCACACCAAAACGGTGCAATACCGTACGAGTACATCCATACGGTACCAAACGACACCAAAACGGTGCAATACCGTATGAGCACATCCATACGGTACCAAACCACACCAAAACGGTACAATAACGTACGAGTACATCCATACGGTACCAAACCACACCAAAACGGTGCAAAACTTTACGAGTACATCCATACGGTACCAAACCACACCAAAACGGTGACATACCGTACGAGAACATCCATACGGTACCAAACCACACCAAACCGGTACAATACCGTACGAGTACATCCATTCGGTACCAAACCACTCCAAAACGGTGTAAAACCGTACGAGTACATCTATACAGTACCAAACCACCCCAAAAAGGTGCAATACCGTACGAGTGCATCCATACGGTACCAAACCACACCAAACCGGTGCTATACCATACGAGTACATCCATACGGTACCAAACCACACCAAAACGGTGCAATACCGTACGAGTACTTCCATAAGGTACCAAACCACACGAAAACGGTGCAAAACCGTACGAGTACATCAATACGGTACCAAACCACACGAAAACGGTGCAATACCGTACGAGTACATCCATACGGTACCAAACCACACCAAACCGGTACAATACCGTACGAGTACATTCATACGGTACCAAACCACACGAAAACGGTGCAATACCGTACAAGTACATCCATACGGTACCAAACCACACCAAAACTGTGCAAAACCGTACGAGTACATCCATACGGTACCAAACCACACCAAAACGGTGCAATACCGTACGAGTGCATCCATACGGTACCAAACCATACAAAAACGGTGCAATACCGACCGAGTCCATCCATACGATACCAAACCACACCAAAACGGTGCAATACCGTACTAGTACATCCATACGGTACCAAACCACACCAAAATGGTGCAATACCGTACTAGTACTTCGTTACGGTTCCAAACCACACCAAAAAGGTACAATACCGCACGAATACTTCGTTACGGTACCAAACCACACCAAAACAGTACAATACCGTACGAGTACTTCGTTACGGTACCAAACAACACCAAAACGGTGCAATATTGTAGGAGTACATCCATACGGTACGAAACCACACCAAAACAGTGCCACACCGTACGAGTACATCCATAAGGTACCAAACCACACGAAAACGGTGCAAAACCGTATGAGTACATCAATACGGTACCAAACCACACGAAAATGGTGCAATACCGTACGAGTACATCCATACGGTACCAAACAACTCCAAAACGGTGCAAAACCGTACGAGTACATCCATACGGTACCAAACCACCCCAAAAAGGTGCAATACCCTACCTGTGCATCCATACGGTACCAAACCACACCAAAACGGTGCCATACCGTACGAGTCCATCCATTCGGTACCAAACCACACCAAAACGGTGCAATACCGTACGAGTCCATCCATAAGGTACCAAACCACACCAAAACGGTGCAAAACCGTACGAGTACATCAATACGGTACCAAACCACACGGTACCAAACCACACGAAAACGGTGCAATACCGTACGAGTACATCCATACGGTACCAAACCACAGCAAACCGGTGCAAAACCGTACGAGTACATCCATACGGCACCAAACCACACCAAAACGGTGCAATACCGTACGAGTTCATCCATACGGTACCAAACCACACCAAAACGGTGCAATACCGTACGAGTGTATTCATACGGTATCAAACCACACCAAAACGGTGCAATACCGTACGAGTAATTCCATAAGGTACCAAACCACACGAAAACGGTGCAAAACCGTACGAGTACATCAATACTGTACCAAACCACACGAAAACGGTGCAATACCGTACGAGTACATCCATACGGTGCCAAACCACACCAAACCGGTACAATACTGTACGAGTACATTCATACGGTACCAAACCACACGAAAACGGTGCAGTACCGTACGAGTACATCCATACGGTAGCAAACCACACCAAAACGGTGCAATACCGTATGAGTACATCCATACGGTACCAAACCACACCAAAACGGTGCAATAACGTACTAGTACATCCATACGGTATTAAACCACACCAAAACGGTGCAAAACTTTACGAGTACATCCATACGGTACCAAACCACACCAAAACGGTGAAATACCGTACGAGAACATCCATACGGTACCAAACCACACCAAACCGGTACAATACCGTACGAGTACATCCATACGGTACCAAACCACTCCAAAACGGTGCAAAACCGTACGAGTACATCTATACAGTACCAAACCACCCCAAAAAGGTGCAATACCGTACGAGTGCATCCATACGTTACCAAACCACACCAAACCGGTGCTATACCGTACGAGTACATCCATACGGTACCAAACCACACCAAAACGGTGCAATACCGTACGAGTACTTCCATAAGGTACCAAACCACACGAAAACGGTGCAAAACCGTACGAGTACATCAATACGGTACCAAACCACACGAAAACGGTGCAAAACCGTACGAGTACATCAATACGGTACCAAACCACACGAAAACGGTGCAATACCGTACGAGTACATCCATACGGTACCAAACCACACCAAACCGGTACAATACCGTACGAGTACATTCATACGGTACCAAACCACACGAAAACGGTGCAATACCGTACGAGTACATCCATACGGTACCAAACCACACCAAAACTGTGCAAAACCGTACGAGTACATCCATACGGTACCAAACCACACCAAAACGGTGCAATACCGTACGAGTCCAACCATAAGGTACCAAACCACACCAAAACGGTGCAAAACCGTACGAGTACATCAATACGGTACCAAACCACACAAAAACGGTGCAATACCGTACGAGTACATCCATACGGTACCAAACCACACCAAACCGGTACAATACCGCTCGAGTACATGCATACGGTACCAAACCACACGAAAACGGTGCAATACCGTACGAGTACATCCATACGGTACCAAACCACACCAAAACGGTGCAATACCGTATGAGCACATCCATACGGTACCAAACGACACGAAAACGGTACAATAACGTACGAGTACATCCATACGGTACCAAACCACACCAAAATGGTGCAAAACTTTACGAGTACATCCATACGGTACCAAACCACACCAAAACGGTGACATACCGTACGAGAACATCCATACGGTACCAAACCACACCAAACCGGTACAATACCGTACGAGTACATCCATACGGTACCAAACCACTCCAAAACGGTGTAAAACCGTACAAGTACATCTATACAGTACCAAACCACCCCAAAAAGGTGCAATACCGTACGAGTGCATCCATACGGTACCAAACCACACCAAACCGGTGCTATACCGTACGAGTACATCCATACGGTACCAAACCACGCCAAAACGGTGCAATACTGTACGAGTACTTCCATAAGGTACCAAACCACACGAAAACGATGCAAAACCGTACGAGTACATCAATACGGTACCAAACCACACGAAAACGGTGCAATACCGTACGAGTACATCCATACGGTACAAAACCACACCAAACCGGTACAATACCGTACGAGTACATTCATACGGTACCAAACCACACGAAAACGGTGCAATACCGTACAAGTACATCCATACGGTACCAAACCACACCAAAACTGTGCAAAACCGTACGAGTACATCCATACGGTACCAAACCACACCAAAACGGTGCAATACCGTACGAGTGCATCCATACGGTACCAAACCATACCAAAACGGTGCAATACCGACCGAGTCCATCCATACGATACCAAACCACACCAAAACGGTGCAATACCGTACTAGTACATCCATACGGTACCAAACCACAACAAAACGGTGCAATACCGTACTAGTACTTCGTTACGGTTCCAAACCACACCAAAAAGGTAAAATACCGCACGAGTATTTCGTTACGGTACCAAACCACACCAAAACAGTACAATACCGTACGAGTACTTCGTTACGGTACCAAACAACACCAAAACGGTGCAATATCGTAGGAGTACATCCATACGGTACGAAACCACACCAAAACAGTGCCATACCGTACGAGTACATCCATAAGGTACCAAACCACACGAAAACGGTGCAAAACCCTATGAGTACATCAATACGGTACCAAACCACACGAAAATGGTGCAATACCGTACGAGTACATCCATACGGTACCAAACCACTCCAAAACAGTGCAAAACTGTAAGAGTACATCCATACGGTACCAAACCACCCCAAAAAGGTGCAATACCGTACCAGTGCATCCATACGGTACCAAACCACACCAAAACGGTGCCATACCGTACGAGTCCATCCATTCGGTACCAAACCACACCAAAACGGTGCAATACCGTACGAGTCCATCCATAAGGTACCAAACCACACCAAAACGGTGCAAAACCGTACGAGTACATCAATACGGTACCAAACCACACGGTACCAAACCACACGAAAACGGTGCAATTCCGTACGAGTACATCCATACGGTACCAAACCACAGCAAACCGGTGCAAAACCGTACGAGTACATCCATACGGCACCAAACCACACCAAAACGGTGCAATACCGTACGAGTGCATCCATACGGTACCAAACCACACCAAAACGGTGCAATACCGTACGAGTGCATTCATACGGTACCAAACCACACCAAAACGGTGCAATACCGTACGAGTAATTCCATAAGGTACCAAACCACACGAAAACGGTGCAAAATCGTACGAGTACATCAATACTGTACCAAACCACACGAAAATGGTGCAATACCGTACGAGTACATCCAAACGGTGCCAAACCACACCAAACCGGTACAATATTGTACGAGTACATTCATACGGTACCAAACCACACGAAAACGGTGCAGTACCGTACGAGTACATCCATACGGTAGCAAACCACACCAAAACGGTGCAATACCGTATGAGTACATCCATACGGTACCAAACCACACCAAAACGGTGCAATAACGTACGAGTACATCCATACGGTACCAAACCACACCAAAACGGTGCAAAACTTTACGAGTACATCCATACGGTACCAAACCACACCAAAACGGTGAAATACCGTACGAGAACATCCATACGGTACCAAACCACACCAAACCGGTACAATACCGTACGAGTACATCCATACGGTACCAAACTACTCCAAAACGGTGCAAAACCGTACGAGTACATCTATACAGTACCAAACCACGCAAAAAAGGTGCAATACCGTACGAGTGCATCCATACGGTACCAAACCACACCAAACCGGTGCTATACCGTACGAGTACATCCATACGGTACCAAACCACACCAAAACGGTGCAATACCGTACGAGTACTTCCATAAGGTACCAAACCACACGAAAACGGTGCAAAACCGTACGAGTACGTCAATAAGGTATCAAACCACACGAAAACGGTGCAATACCGTACGAGTACATCCATACGGTACCAAACCACACCAAACCGGTACAATACCGTACGAGTACATTCATACGGTACCAAACCACACGAAAACGGTGCAATACCGTACGAGTACATCCATACGGTACCAAACCACACCAAAACTGTGCAAAACCGTACGAGTACATCCATACGGTACCAAACCACACCAAAACGGTGCAATACCGTACGAGTCCATCCATAAAGTACCAAACCACACCAAAACGGTGCAAAACCGTACGAGTACATCCATACGGTACCAAACCACAGCAAACAGGTGCAAAACCGTACGAGTACATCCATACGGTACCAAACCACACCAAAACGGAGCAATACCGTACGAGTGCATCCATACGGTACCAAACCACACCAAAACGGTGCAATACCATACGAGTGCATTCATACGGTACCAAACCACACATAAACGGTGCAATACCGTACGAGTAATTCCATAAGGTACCAAACCACACGAAAACGGTGCAAAACCGTACGAGTACATCATTACTGTACCAAACCACACGAAAACGGTGCAATACCGTACGAGTACATCCATACGGTGACAAACCACACCAAAACGGTGCAATACCGTACGAGTACATCCATACGGTACCAAACCACACCAAAACGGTGCAATAACGTACGAGTACATCCATACGGTACCAAACCACACCAAAACGATGCAATAACGTACGAGTACATCCATACAGTACCAAACCACACCAAAACGGTGCAAAACTGTACGAGTACATCCATACGGTACCAAACCACACCAAAACGGTGCAATACCGTACGAGTACATCCATAAGGTACCAAACCAAACCAAAACGGTGCAAAACCGTACGAGTACATCAATACGGTACCAAACCACACCAAAACGGTGCAATACCTTACGAGTACATCCATAAGGTACCAAACCACACCAAAAGGGTGCAAAACCGTACGAGTACATCAATATGGTACCAAACCACACGAAAACGGTGCAATACCGTACGAGTACATCCATACGGTACCAACCACACCAAACCGGTACAATACCGTACGAGTACATTCATACGGTACAAAACCACATGAAAACGGTGCAATACGGTACGAGTACATCCATACGGTACCAAACCACACCAAACCGGTACAATACGGTACGAGTACATTCATACTGTACCAAACCACCCGAAAACGGTGCAGTACCGTACGAGTACATCCATACGGTACCAAACCACACCAAAACGGTGCAATACCGTACGAGTGCATCCATACGGTACCAAACCACGCCAAAACGGTGCAATACCGTACGAGTCCATCCATACGATACCAAACCACACCAAAACGGTGCAATACCGTACTAGTACATCCATACGGTACCGAACCACACCAAAATGGTGCAATACCGTACTAGTACTTCGTTACGGTTCCAAACCACACCAAAAGGGTACAATACCGTACGAGTACTTCCTTACGGTACCAAACCACACCAAAACAGTACAATACCGTACGAGTACTTCGTTACGGTACCAAACAACACCAAAACGGTGCAATATCGTATGAGTACATCCATACGGTACGAAACCACACCAAAACGGTGCAATACCGTACGAGTACATCCATAAGGTACCAAACCATACCAAAACGGTGCAAAACCGTACGAGTACATCTATGCGGTACCAAACCACACGAAAACGGTGCAATACCGTACGAGTACATCCATACGGTACCAAACCACACCAAACCGGTACAATACCGTACGAGTAATTCCATAAGGTACCAAACCACACGAAAACGGTGCAAAACCGTACGAGTACATCAATACGGTACCAAACCACACGAAAACGGTGCAATACCGTACGAGTACATCCATACGGTACCAAACCACACCAAACCGGTACAATACGGTACGAGTACATCCATACGGTACCAAACCACACGAAAACGGTGCAATACCGTACGAGTACATCAATACGGTACCAAACCACACGAAAACGGTGCAATACCGTACGAGTACATCCGTACGGTACCAAACCACACCAAACCGGTACAGTACCGTACGAGTACATTCATACGGTACAAAACCACAGGAAAACGGTGCAATACGGTTCGAGTACATCCATACGGTACCAAACAACACCAAAAGGGTGCAAAACCGTACGAGTACATCCATACGGTACCAAACCACGCCAAAACGGTGCAATATCGTACGAGTGCATCCATATGGTACCAAACCACACCAAAACGGTGCAATACCGTACGAGTCCATCCATACGGTACCAAACCACACCAAAACGGTGCAATACCTTACGAGTACATCCATAAGGTACCAAACCACACCAAAACGGTGCAAAACCGTACGAGTACATCAATACGGTACCAAACCACACGAAAACGGTGCAATACCGTACGAGTACATCCATACGGTACCAAACCACACCAAACCGGTACAATACCGTACGAGTACATTCATACGGTACCAAACCACACGAAAACGGTGCAATACCGTACGAGTACATCCATACGGTACCAAACCACACGAAAACAATGCAATACCGTACGAGTACATCCATACGGTACCAAACCACACCAAAACGGTGCAATACCGTACGAGTACATCCGCACGAGTACATCCATACGGTACCAAACCACACCAAAACGGTGCAATAACGTACGAGTAGATCCATACAGTACCAAACCACACCAAAACGGTGCAAAACTGTACGAGTACATCTATACGGTACCAAACCACACCAAAACGGTGAAATACCGTACGAGAACATCCATACGGTACCAAACCACACCAAACCGGTACAATACCGTACGAGTACATTCATACGGTATCAAACCACACGAAAACGGTGCAATACTAGACGAGTAAATCCATACGGTACCAAACCACACCAAAACGGTGCAAAACCAAACGAGTACATCCCTACGGTACCAAACTACACCAAAACGGTGCAATACCGTACGAGTGCATCCATACGGTACCAAACCACACCAAAACGGTGCAATACCGTACGAGTGCATCCATACGGTACCAAACCACGCCAAAACGGTGCAATACCGTACGAGTTCATCCATACGCTACCAAACCACACCAAAACGGTGCAATACCGTACTAGTACATCCATACGGTACCAAACCACACCAAAACGGTGCAATACCGTACAAGTACTTCGTTACGGTTCCAAACCACGCCAAAAGGGTACAATACCGTACGAGTACTTCGTTACGGTACCAAACCACACCAAAACAGTACAATACCGTACGAGTACTTCGTTACGGTACCAAAGAACACCAAAACGGTGCAATATCGTAGGAGTACATCCATATGGTACGAAACCACACCAAAACGGTGCAATACCGTACGAGTACATCCATAAGGTACCAAACCACACCAAAACGGTGCAAAACCGTTCGAGTACATCAATACGGTACCAAACCACACGAAAACAGTGCAATACCGTACCAGTACATCCATACGGTACCAAACCACACCAAACCGGTACAATTCCGTACGAGTACATTCATACGGTACCAAACCAAACGAAAACGGTGCAATACCGTACGAGTACATCCATACTGTACCAAACAAAAACAAAACGGTGCAAAACCGTACGAGTGCATCCATACGGTACCAAACCACGCAAAAACGGTGCAATACCGTACGAGTGCATCCATACGGTACCAAACCACACCAAAACGGTGCAATACCCTACTAGTACATCCATACGGTACCAAACCACACCAAAACGGTGCAATACCGTACTAGTACTTTGTTACGGTTCCAAACCACACCGAAAGGGTACAATACCGTACGAGTACTTCGTTACGGTACCAAACCACACCAAAACAGTACAATACCGTACGAGTACTTCGTTACGGTACCAAAGAACACCAAAACGGTGCAATATCATATGAGTACATCCATACGGTACGAAACCACACCAAAACGGTGCAATACCGTACGAGTACATCCAAAAGGTACCAAACCGCACCAAAACGGTGCAAAACCGTACGAGTACATCAATACGGTACCAAACCACACGAAAACGGTGCAATACCGTACTAGTACATCCATACGGTACCAAACCACACCCAAACGGTGCAATACCGTACGAGTGCATCCGTACGGTACCAAACCACACCAAAACGGTGCAATACCGTACGAGTACATCCATACGGTACCAAACCACACCCAAACGGTGCAATACCGTACGAGTGCATCCGTACGGTACCAAACCACACCATAACGGTGCAATACCGTACGAGTCTATCCATATGGTACCAAACCACACCAAAACAGTGCAATACCGTACGAGTAATTCCATAAGGTACCAAACCACACGAAAACGGTGCAAAACCGTACGAGTACATCAATACGGTACCAAACCACACGAAGACGGTGCAATACCGTACGAGTACATCCATACGGTACCAAACCACACCAAACCGGTACAATACCGTACGAGTACATTCATACGGTACCAAACCACACGAAAAACGGTGCAATACCGTACGAGTACATCCATACGGTACCAAACCACACCAAAACGGTGCAAAACCGTACGAGTACATCCATACGGTACCAAACCACGCCAAAACGGTGCAATACCGTACGCGTCCATCCATACGATACCAAACCACACCAAAACGGTTTAATACCGTACTAGTACATCCATACGATACCAAACCACACCAAAACGGTGCAATACCGTACTAGTACTTCGTTACGGTTCCAAACCATATCAAAAGGGTACAATACCGGACGAGTACTTCGTTACGGTACCGGACCACACCAAAACAGTACAATACCGTACGAGTACTTCGTTACGGTACCAAAGAACACCAAAACGGTGCAATATCGTATGAGTACATCCATACGGTACGAAACCACACCAAAAGAGTGCAATACCGTACGAGTACATCCATAAGGTACCAAACCACACCAAAACGGTGCAAAACCGTACGAGTACATCAATACGGTACTAAACCACACGAAGACGGTGCAATACCGTACGAGTACATCCATACGGTACCAAACCACACCAAACCGGTACAATACCATACGAGTACATTCATACGGTACCAAACCACACGAAAAACGGTGCAATACAGTACGAGTACATCCATACGGTACCAAACCACACCAAAACGGTGTAAAACCGTACGAGTACATCCATACGGTACCAAACCACGCCAAAACGGTGCAATACCGTACGGGTGCATACATACGGTACCAAACCACGCCAAAACGGTGCAATACCGTACGAGTCCATCCATACGATACCAAACCACACCAAAATGGTGCAATACCGTACGAGTAATTCCATAAGGTACCAAACCACACGAAAACGGTACAAAACCGTACGAGTACATCAATACGGTACCAAACCACACGAAGACGGTGCAATACCGTACGAGTACATCCATACAGTACCAAACCACACCAAACCGGTACAATACTGTACGAGTACATTCATACGGTACCAAACCACACGAAAAACGGTGCAATACCGTACGAGTACATCCATACGGTACCAAACCACACCAAAACGGTGCAAAACCGTACGAGTACATCCATACGGTACCAAACCACGCCAAAACGGTGCAATACCGTACGCGTCCATCCATACGATACCAAACCACACCAAAACGGTTTAATACCGTACTAGTACATCCATACGATACCAAACCACACCAAAACGGTGCAATACCGTACTAGTACTTCGTTACGGTTCCAAACCACATCAAAAGGGTACAATACCGGACGAGTACTTCGTTACGGTACCGGACCACACCAAAACAGTACAATACCGTACGAGTACTTCGTTACGGTACCAAAGAACACCAAAACGGTGCAATATCGTATGAGTACATCCATACGGTACGAAACCACACCAAAAGAGTGCAATACCGTACGAGTACATCCATAAGGTACCAAACCACACCAAAACGGTGCAAAACCGTACGAGTACATCAATACGGTACTAAACCACACGAAGACGGTGCAATACCGTACGAGTACATCCATACGGTACCAAACCACACCAAACCGGTACAATACCGTACGAGTACATTCATACGGTACCAAACCACACGAAAAACGGTGCAATACAGTACGAGTACATCCATACGGTACCAAACCACACCAAAACGGTGCAAAACCGTACGAGTACATCCATACGGTACCAAACCACGCCAAAACGGTGCAATACCGTACGGGTGCATACATACGGTACCAAACCACGCCAAAACGGTGCAATACCGTACGAGTCCATCCATACGATACCAAACCACACCAAAATGGTGCAATACCGTACGAGTAATTCCATAAGGTACCAAACCACACGAAAACGGTGCAAAACCGTACGAGTACATCAATACGGTACCAAACCACACGAAGACGGTGCAATACCGTACGAGTACATCCATACGGTACCAAACCACACCAAACCGGTACAATACCGTACGAGTACATTCATACGGTACCAAACCACACGAAAAACGGTGCAATACCGTACGAGTACATCCATACGGTACCAAACCACACCAAAACGGTGCAAAACCGTACGAGTACATCCATACGGTACCAAACCACGCCAAAACGGTGCAATACCGTACGCGTCCATCCATACGATACCAAACCACACCAAAACGGTTTAATACCGTACTAGTACATCCATACGATACCAAACCACACCAAAACGGTGCAATACCGTACTAGTACTTCGTTACGGTTCCAAACCATATCAAAAGGGTACAATACCGGACGAGTACTTCGTTACGGTACCGGACCACACCAAAACAGTACAATACCGTACGAGTACTTCGTTACGGTACCAAAGAACACCAAAACGGTGCAATATCGTATGAGTACATCCATACGGTACGAAACCACACCAAAAGAGTGCAATACCGTACGAGTACATCCATAAGGTACCAAACCACACCAAAACGGTGCAAAACCGTACGAGTACATCAATACGGTACTAAACCACACGAAGACGGTGCAATACCGTACGAGTACATCCATACGGTACCAAACCACACCAAACCGGTACAATACCGTACGAGTACATTCATACGGTACCAAACCACACGAAAAACGGTGCAATACAGTACGAGTACATCCATACGGTACCAAACCACACCAAAACGGTGCAAAACCGTACGAGTACATCCATACGGTACCAAACCACGCCAAAACGGTGCAATACCGTACGGGTGCATACATACGGTACCAAACCACGCCAAAACGGTGCAATACCGTACGAGTCCATCCATACGATACCAAACCACACCAAAATGGTGCAATACCGTACGAGTAATTCCATAAGGTACCAAACCACACGAAAACGGTGCAAAACCGTACGAGTACATCAATACGGTACCAAACCACACGAAGACGGTGCAATACCGTACGAGTACATCCATACGGTACCAAACCACACCAAACCGGTACAATACCGTACGAGTACATTCATACGGTACCAAACCACACGAAAAACGGTGCAATACCGTACGAGTACATCCATACGGTACCAAACCACACCAAAACGGTGCAAAACCGTACGAGTACATCCATACGGTACCAAACCACGCCAAAACGGTGCAATACCGTACGCGTCCATCCATACGATACCAAACCACACCAAAACGGTTTAATACCGTACTAGTACATCCATACGATACCAAACCACACCAAAACGGTGCAATACCGTACTAGTACTTCGTTACGGTTCCAAACCACATCAAAAGGGTACAATACCGGACGAGTACTTCGTTACGGTACCGGACCACACCAAAACAGTACAATACCGTACGAGTACTTCGTTACGGTACCAAAGAACACCAAAACGGTGCAATATCGTATGAGTACATCCATACGGTACGAAATCACACCAAAAGAGTGCAATACCGTACGAGTACATCCATAAGGTACCAAACCACACCAAAACGGTGCAAAACCGTACGAGTACATCAATACGGTACTAAACCACACGAAGACGGTGCAATACCGTACGAGTACATCCATACGGTACCAAACCACACCAAACCGGTACAATACCGTACGAGTACATTCATACGGTACCAAACCACACGAAAAACGGTGCAATACAGTACGAGTACATCCATACGGTACCAAACCACACCAAAACGGTGCAAAACCGTACGAGTACATCCATACGGTACCAAACCACGCCAAAACGGTGCAATACCGTACGGGTGCATACATACGGTACCAAACCACGCCAAAACGGTGCAATACCGTACGAGTCCATCCATACGATACCAAACCACACCAAAATGGTGCAATACCGTACGAGTAATTCCATAAGGTACCAAACCACACGAAAACGGTGCAAAACCGTACGAGTACATCAATACGGTACCAAACCACACGAAGACGGTGCAATACCGTACGAGTACATCCATACGGTACCAAACCACACCAAACCGGTACAATACCGTACGAGTACATTCATACGGTACCAAACCACACGAAAAACGGTGCAATACCGTACGAGTACATCCATACGGTACCAAACCACACCAAAACGGTGCAAAACCGTACGAGTACATCCATACGGTACCAAACCACGCCAAAACGGTGCAATACCGTACGCGTCCATCCATACGATACCAAACCACACCAAAACGGTTTAATACCGTACTAGTACATCCATACGATACCAAACCACACCAAAACGGTGCAATACCGTACTAGTACTTCGTTACGGTTCCAAACCACATCAAAAGGGTACAATACCGGACGAGTACTTCGTTACGGTACCGGACCACACCAAAACAGTACAATACCGTACGAGTACTTCGTTACGGTACCAAAGAACACCAAAACGGTGCAATATCGTATGAGTACATCCATACGGTACGAAATCACACCAAAAGAGTGCAATACCGTACGAGTACATCCATAAGGTACCAAACCACACCAAAACGGTGCAAAACCGTACGAGTACATCAATACGGTACTAAACCACACGAAGACGGTGCAATACCGTACGAGTACATCCATACGGTACCAAACCACACCAAACCGGTACAATACCGTACGAGTACATTCATACGGTACCAAACCACACGAAAAACGGTGCAATACAGTACGAGTACATCCATACGGTACCAAACCACACCAAAACGGTGCAAAACCGTACGAGTACATCCATACGGTACCAAACCACGCCAAAACGGTGCAATACCGTACGGGTGCATACAGACGGTACCAAACCACGCCAAAACGGTGCAATACCGTACGAGTCCATCCATACGATACCAAACCACACCAAAAAGGTGCAATACCGTACGAGTAATTCCATAAGGTACCAAACCACACGAAAACGGTGCAAAACCGTACGAGTACATCAATACGGTACCAAACCACACGAAGACGGTGCAATACCGTACGAGTACATCCATACGGTACCAAACCACACCAAACCGGTACAATACCGTACGAGTACATTCATACGGTACCAAACCACAAGAAAAACGGTGCAATACCGTACGAGTACATCCATACGGTACCAAACCACACCAAAACGGTGCAAAACCGTACGAGTACATCCATACGGTACCAAACCACGCCAAAACGGTGCAATACCGTACGGGTGCATCCATACGGTACCAAACCACACCAAAACGGTGCAATACCGTAAGAGTCCATCCATACGATACCAAACCACTCCAAAACGGTGTAATACCGTACTAATACATCCATAAGGTACCAAACCACACCAAAACGGTGCAATACCGTACGAGTCCATCCATACGATACCAAACCATACCAAAACGGTGCAATACCGTACGAGTAATTCCATAAGGTACCAAACCACACAAAAACGGTGCAAAACCGTACGAGTACATCAATACGGTACCAAACCACACGAAGACGGTGCAATACCGTACGAGTACATCCATACGGTACCAAACCACACCAAACCGGTACAATACCGTACGAGTACATTCATACAGTACGAAACCACACCAAAACGGTGCCAAACCGTACGAGTACTTCGTTCCGGTACCAAACCACACAAAAACGGTACAATACGGTACGAGTACATCGATACGGTACTAAACCACACCAAAACGGTACAATACCGTACGAGTACATTCATACGGTACCAAACCACACCAAACCGGTACAATACCGTTCGAGCACATCCATACGGTACCAAACCACGCCAAAACGGTGCAAAACTGTACGAGTATATCCATACGGTACCAAACCACACAAAAACAGTACAATACGGTACGAGTACATCCATATGGTACCAAACCACACCAAAACGGTGCAATACCGTACGAGTACATCCATACGATACCAAACCACACCAAAACGGTGCAAAACTGTACGAGTATATTCATACGGTACCAAACCACACAAAAACGGTACAATACGGGACGAGTACATCCATACGGTACCAAACCACACCAAAACAGTGCAATACCGTACGAGTACATCCATACGGTACCAAACCACACCAAAACGGTGAAATAACGTACGAGTACATCCGTACGGTACCAACCCACACGAAAACGGTGCCAAACCATACAAGTTTTTCGTTACGGTACCAAACCACACAAAAACGGTGCAATACGATACGAGTACATCCATACGGTACCAAACCACACCAAAACGGTGCAAAACCGTGTGAGTACATCAATACGGTACCAAGCCACACGAAAACGGTGCAATACCGTACGAGTACATCCATACGGTACCAAACCACACAAAACCGGTACAATACCGTTCGAGTACATCCATACGGTACCAAACCACACGAAAACGGTGCAATGCCGTACGAGTACATCCATACGGTACCAAACCACACCAAAACGGTGCAATACCGTACGAGTACATCCATACGGTACCAAACCACACCAAAACGGTGCAATACCGTACGAGTACATCCATACGGTACCAAACCACACCAAAATGGTGAAATACCATACGAGAACATCCATACGGTACCAAACCACACCAAACCGGTACAATACCGTAACAGTACATTCATACGGTAACAAACCAAACTAAAACGGTGCAATACCGTACGAGTAAATCCATACGATCCCAAACCACACCAAAACGGTGCAATACCGTACGAGTGCATCCATACGGTACCAAACCACATCAAAACGGTGCAATACCGTACGAGTACATCCATACGGTACCAAACCACACCAAAACCGTTCAATACCGTACGAGTAATTCCATAAGGTACCAAACCACACGAAAACGGTGCAAAACCGTACGAGTACATCAATACGGTACCAGACCACACGAAAACGGTGCAATACAGTACGAGTAAATCCATACGGAACCAAACCACACCAAACCGGTACAATACCGTACGAGTACATTCATACGGTACCAAACCACACCAAAACGGTGCAATACCGTACGAGTACATCCATACGGTACCAAACCACACCAAAATGGTGAAATACCATACGAGAACATCCATACGGTACCAAACCACACCAAACCGGTACAATACCGTAACAGTACATTCATACGGTAACAAACCAAACTAAAACGGTGCAATACCGTACGAGTAAATCCATACGATCCCAAACCACACCAAAACGGTGCAATACCGTACGAGTGCATCCATACGGTACCAAACCACACCAAAACGGAGCCAAACCGTACGAGTACTTTGTTACGGTACCAAACCACACAAAAATGTTACAATACGGTACAAGTACATCCATACGTTACCAAACCACACCAAACTTGTACAATACCGTACGAGTACATTCATACGGTACCAAACCACACGAAAACGGTGCAATACCGTACGAGTACATCCATACGGTACCAAACCACTCCAAAACGGTGCAATACCGTACGAGTGCATCCATACGGTACCAAACCACACCAAAACGGTGCAATGCCGTATGAGTACATCCATATGCTACCAAACCACACCAAAACGGTGCAGTACTGTACGAGTACATCGTTACGGTACCAAACCACACCAAAATAGAACAATACCGTACGAGTACTTCGTTACGGTACCAAACAACACCAAAATGGTTCAATATCGTATCAGTACATCCATACGGTACCAAACCACACCAAAACGGTGCAATACCCTACGAGTACATCCATACGGTACCAAACCACACCAAAACGGTGCCAAACCGTATGATAAATTCGTTACGGTACCAAACCACACAAAAATGGAACAATACGGTACGAGTACATCCATACGGTACCAAACCACACCAAAACGGTGCAATACCATACGAGTACATCCATAAGGTACCAAACCACACCAAAATGGTGCAAAACCGTAGGAGTACATCAATACGGTACCAAACCACGCCAAAACGGTGCAATACCGTACGAGTACATCCATACGGTACCAAACCACACCAAAATGGTGCAATACCGTACGAGTAATTCCATAAGGTACCAAACCACACGAAAACGGTGCAAAACCGTACGAGTACATCAATACGGTACCAAACCACACGAAGACGGTGCAATACCGTACGAGTACATCCATACGGTACCAAACCACACCAAACCGGTACAATACCGTACGAGTACATTCATACGGTACCAAACCACACGAAAAACGGTGCAATACCGTACGAGTACATCCATACGGTACCAAACCACACCAAAACGGTGCAAAACCGTACGAGTACATCCATACGGTACCAAACCACGCCAAAACGGTGCAATACCGTACGCGTCCATCCATACGATACCAAACCACACCAAAACGGTTTAATACCGTACTAGTACATCCATACGATACCAAACCACACCAAAACGGTGCAATACCGTACTAGTACTTCGTTACGGTTCCAAACCACATCAAAAGGGTACAATACCGGACGAGTACTTCGTTACGGTACCGGACCACACCAAAACAGTACAATACCGTACGAGTACTTCGTTACGGTACCAAAGAACACCAAAACGGTGCAATATCGTATGAGTACATCCATACGGTACGAAATCACACCAAAAGAGTGCAATACCGTACGAGTACATCCATAAGGTACCAAACCACACCAAAACGGTGCAAAACCGTACGAGTACATCAATACGGTACTAAACCACACGAAGACGGTGCAATACCGTACGAGTACATCCATACGGTACCAAACCACACCAAACCGGTACAATACCGTACGAGTACATTCATACGGTACCAAACCACACGAAAAACGGTGCAATACAGTACGAGTACATCCATACGGTACCAAACCACACCAAAACGGTGCAAAACCGTACGAGTACATCCATACGGTACCAAACCACGCCAAAACGGTGCAATACCGTACGGGTGCATACAGACGGTACCAAACCACGCCAAAACGGTGCAATACCGTACGAGTCCATCCATACGATACCAAACCACACCAAAAAGGTGCAATACCGTACGAGTAATTCCATAAGGTACCAAACCACACGAAAACGGTGCAAAACCGTACGAGTACATCAATACGGTACCAAACCACACGAAGACGGTGCAATACCGTACGAGTACATCCATACGGTACCAAACCACACCAAACCGGTACAATACCGTACGAGTACATTCATACGGTACCAAACCACAAGAAAAACGGTGCAATACCGTACGAGTACATCCATACGGTACCAAACCACACCAAAACGGTGCAAAACCGTACGAGTACATCCATACGGTACCAAACCACGCCAAAACGGTGCAATACCGTACGGGTGCATCCATACGGTACCAAACCACACCAAAACGGTGCAATACCGTAAGAGTCCATCCATACGATACCAAACCACTCCAAAACGGTGTAATACCGTACTAATACATCCATAAGGTACCAAACCACACCAAAACGGTGCAATACCGTACGAGTCCATCCATACGATACCAAACCATACCAAAACGGTGCAATACCGTACGAGTAATTCCATAAGGTACCAAACCACACAAAAACGGTGCAAAACCGTACGAGTACATCAATACGGTACCAAACCACACGAAGACGGTGCAATACCGTACGAGTACATCCATACGGTACCAAACCACACCAAACCGGTACAATACCGTACGAGTACATTCATACAGTACGAAACCACACCAAAACGGTGCCAAACCGTACGAGTACTTCGTTCCGGTACCAAACCACACAAAAACGGTACAATACGGTACGAGTACATCGATACGGTACTAAACCACACCAAAACGGTACAATACCGTACGAGTACATTCATACGGTACCAAACCACACCAAACCGGTACAATACCGTTCGAGCACATCCATACGGTACCAAACCACGCCAAAACGGTGCAAAACTGTACGAGTATATCCATACGGTACCAAACCACACAAAAACAGTACAATACGGTACGAGTACATCCATATGGTACCAAACCACACCAAAACGGTGCAATACCGTACGAGTACATCCATACGATACCAAACCACACCAAAACGGTGCAAAACTGTACGAGTATATTCATACGGTACCAAACCACACAAAAACGGTACAATACGGGACGAGTACATCCATACGGTACCAAACCACACCAAAACAGTGCAATACCGTACGAGTACATCCATACGGTACCAAACCACACCAAAACGGTGAAATAACGTACGAGTACATCCGTACGGTACCAACCCACACGAAAACGGTGCCAAACCATACAAGTTTTTCGTTACGGTACCAAACCACACAAAAACGGTGCAATACGATACGAGTACATCCATACGGTACCAAACCACACCAAAACGGTGCAAAACCGTGTGAGTACATCAATACGGTACCAAGCCACACGAAAACGGTGCAATACCGTACGAGTACATCCATACGGTACCAAACCACACAAAACCGGTACAATACCGTTCGAGTACATCCATACGGTACCAAACCACACGAAAACGGTGCAATGCCGTACGAGTACATCCATACGGTACCAAACCACACCAAAACGGTGCAATACCGTACGAGTACATCCATACGGTACCAAACCACACCAAAACGGTGCAATACCGTACGAGTACATCCATACGGTACCAAACCACACCAAAATGGTGAAATACCATACGAGAACATCCATACGGTACCAAACCACACCAAACCGGTACAATACCGTAACAGTACATTCATACGGTAACAAACCAAACTAAAACGGTGCAATACCGTACGAGTAAATCCATACGATCCCAAACCACACCAAAACGGTGCAATACCGTACGAGTGCATCCATACGGTACCAAACCACATCAAAACGGTGCAATACCGTACGAGTACATCCATACGGTACCAAACCACACCAAAACCGTTCAATACCGTACGAGTAATTCCATAAGGTACCAAACCACACGAAAACGGTGCAAAACCGTACGAGTACATCAATACGGTACCAGACCACACGAAAACGGTGCAATACAGTACGAGTAAATCCATACGGAACCAAACCACACCAAACCGGTACAATACCGTACGAGTACATTCATACGGTACCAAACCACACCAAAACGGTGCAATACCGTACGAGTACATCCATACGGTACCAAACCACACCAAAATGGTGAAATACCATACGAGAACATCCATACGGTACCAAACCACACCAAACCGGTACAATACCGTAACAGTACATTCATACGGTAACAAACCAAACTAAAACGGTGCAATACCGTACGAGTAAATCCATACGATCCCAAACCACACCAAAACGGTGCAATACCGTACGAGTGCATCCATACGGTACCAAACCACACCAAAACGGAGCCAAACCGTACGAGTACTTTGTTACGGTACCAAACCACACAAAAATGTTACAATACGGTACAAGTACATCCATACGTTACCAAACCACACCAAACTTGTACAATACCGTACGAGTACATTCATACGGTACCAAACCACACGAAAACGGTGCAATACCGTACGAGTACATCCATACGGTACCAAACCACTCCAAAACGGTGCAATACCGTACGAGTGCATCCATACGGTACCAAACCACACCAAAACGGTGCAATGCCGTATGAGTACATCCATATGCTACCAAACCACACCAAAACGGTGCAGTACTGTACGAGTACATCGTTACGGTACCAAACCACACCAAAATAGAACAATACCGTACGAGTACTTCGTTACGGTACCAAACAACACCAAAATGGTTCAATATCGTATCAGTACATCCATACGGTACCAAACCACACCAAAACGGTGCAATACCCTACGAGTACATCCATACGGTACCAAACCACACCAAAACGGTGCCAAACCGTATGATAAATTCGTTACGGTACCAAACCACACAAAAATGGAACAATACGGTACGAGTACATCCATACGGTACCAAACCACACCAAAACGGTGCAATACCATACGAGTACATCCATAAGGTACCAAACCACACCAAAATGGTGCAAAACCGTAGGAGTACATCAATACGGTACCAAACCACGCCAAAACGGTGCAATACCGTACGAGTACATCCATACGGTACCAAACCACACCAAAATGGTGCAATACCGTACGAGTACATCCATACGGTACCAAACCACACCAAAACGGTGCAAAACTGTACGAGTACATCCATACGGTACCAAACCATACCAAAATGGTACAATACCATACGAGTACTTCGTTACGGTACCAAAACACACCAAACGGTGCAATACCGTACGAGTACATCCATACGGTACCAGACCACCCCAAAACGGTTCAATGCTGTACGAGTACTTCGTTACGGTACCAAACCACACAAAAACGGTACAATACCGTACGAGTACTTCGTTACGGTACCAAACCACACCAAAACGGTGCAATACCGTACGAGTACATCCATACGGTACCAAACCACCCCAAAACGGTGCAATACTGTACGAGTACTTCGTTACGGTACCAAACCACACCAAAACGGTGCCAAACCGTACGAGTACTTCGTTACGGTACCAAACCACACAAAAACGGTACAATATGGTACGAGTACATCCATACGGTACCAAACCACACCAAAAGGGTACAATACCGTACGAGTACATTCATACGGTACCAAACCACACGAAAACGGTGCAATACCGTACGAGTACATCCATACGGTACAAAACCACACCAAAACCATACGAGTTCTTCGTTACAGTTCCAAACCACACCAAAAGGGTACAATACCGTACGAGTACTTCGTTACGGTAACAAATAACACCAAAATGGTGCAATACCGTACGAGTACATCCATACGATACCAAACCACACCAAAACGGTGCAAAACCGTACTAGTACATCAATACGGTACCAAACCACACCAAAACGGTGCAATACCATACGAGTACATCCATACGGTACCAAACCACACCAAAACGGTACAATACCGTACGAGTACATTTATACGGTACCAAACCACACGAAAACGGTGCAATACCGTATGAGTTTATCAATACGGTACCAAACCACACCAAAACGGTGCAATACCATATGAGTACTTCGTTACGGTACCAAACCACACAAAATCAGTGCAATACCGTATGAGTACATCGTTATAGTACCAAACCACACAAAAACGGTGCAATACCGTACGAGTACATCCATACGGTACCAAACCACACCAAAACGGTGCAATACCGAACGAGTACATCCATACGGTACCAAACCACACCTAAACGGAGCAAAACCGTACGAGTACAAAAATATGGTACCAAACCTCACCAAAACGGTGCAAGACCGTACGAGTACATCCATACGGTACCAAACCACACGAAAACGGTGCAATACCGTACGAGTACATCCATACGGTACCAAAACACACGAAAACGGTACAATACCGTACGAGTACATTCATACGGTACCAAACCACACGAAAATGGTGCAATACCGTACGAGTACATCCATACGGTACAAACCACACCAAAACGGTGCCAAACCGTACGAGTACTTTGTTACGGTACCAAACCACACAAAAATGGTACAATACGGTACGAGTACACCCATACGGTACCAAAACACACGAAAACGGTACAATACCGTACGAGTACATTCATACGGTACCAAACCACACGAAAATGGTGCAATACCGTACGAGTACATCCATACGGTACAAAACCACACCAAAACGGTGCAATACCGTACGAGTACATCCATACGATACTAAACCACACCAAAACGGTGCAAAACCGTACGAGTACATCAATACGGTACCAAACCTCACCAAAACGGTGCAATACCGTACGAGTACATCCATACGGTACCAAACCACAACAAAACGGTGCAATACCGTACGAGTACATCCATACGGTACCAAACCACACCAAAACGGTGCAATACCGTACGAGTACATCCATACGGAACGAAACCACACCAAAACGGTGCCAAACCGTACGAGTACTTTGTTACGGTACCAAACCACACAAAAACGGTACAATACGTTACGAGTACATCCATACGGTACCAAACCACACCAAAACAGTGCAATACTATACGAGAACATCCATACGGTACCAAACCACACCAAAACGGTGCAATACCGTACGAGTACATCCATACGGTACCAAATCACACCAAAACGGTGCAATACCGTACAAGTACATCCATAAGGTACCAAACCACACCAAAACGGTGCAAAACCGTACGAGTACATCCATACGGTACCGAACCACACCAAAACGGTGCAATACCGTACGAGAACATCCATACGGTACCAGACCACACCAAAACGGTGCAATACCGTACGAGTACATCCATACGGTACCAAACTACACCAAAACGGTGCAATACCGTACGAGTACATCCATACGGTACCAAAGCACACCAAAACGGTGCAATACCATACGAGAACATCCATACGGTACCAAAGCACACCAAAACGGTGCAATACCTTACGAGAACATCCATACGGTACCAAACCACACCAAAACGGTGCAATACCTTACTAGTACTTTCTTACGGTTCCAAACCACACCAAAAGGGTACAATACCGTACGAGTACTTCGTTACGGTACCAAACCACACCAAAACGGTCCAATACCGTACGAGTACATCCATACGGTACCAAACCACACCAAAACGGTCCAATACTGTACGAGTACATCCATACGGTACCAAACCACACAAAAACGGTGCAATACCATACGAGTACGTCCATACTGTACCAAACCACACCAAAACGGTGCAATACCGTACGAGTACATCCATACGGTACCATACCACACGAAAACGGTGCAATACCGTACGAGTACATCCATGCGGTACCAAACCACACCAAAACGGTGCGATACTGTACGAGTACATCCGTACGGTACCAAACCACACCAAAACGGTGCAATACCGTACGAGTACATCCGTACGGTACCAAGCCACACAAAAACGGTGCAGAACCGTACGAGTACATCCGTACGGTAACAAACCACACCAAAACGGTGCAAAACCGTTCGAGTACATCCATACGGTACCAAACCACACCAAAACGTTGCAATACCGTACGAGTACGTCCATACGGTACCAAACCACACCAAAACGGTGCAATACAGTACGAGTACATCCATACGGTACCAAACCACACCAAAACGGTGCAATACTGTACGAGTACATCCATACGGTACCAAACCACACAAAAGCGGTGCAGAACCGAACGAGTACATCCATAAGGTAACAAACCACACCAAAACGGTGCAAAACCGTACGAGTACATCCATACGGTACCAAACCACACCAAAACGTTGCAATACCGTACGATTACATCCATACGGCACCAAACCACACCAAAACGGTGCAAAACCGTACGAGTACATCCATACGTACCAAACCACACCAAAACGGTGCAATACCCTACGAGTACATCCATACGTACCAAACCACACCAAAACAGTGCAATACCGTACGAGTGCATCCATACGGTACCAAACCACACCAAAACGGTGCAATACTGTACGAGTACTTCGTTACGGTACCAAACCTCACCAAAACGGTACAATACCGTACGAGTACATCCATACGGTACCAAACCACACCAAAACGGTGCAATTCCGTACGAGTACTTCGTTACGGTACCAAACCACACCAAAATGGTACAATACCGTACGAGTAAATCCATACGGTACCAAACCACACCTAAACGGTGCAATACCGTACGAGTACTTCGTTACGGTACCAAACCACACCAAAACTGTACAATACCGTACGAGTACTTTGTTACGGTACCAAATCACACCAAAACGGTGCAATACTGTATGAGTACATCCATACGGTACCAAACAACACAAAAACGGTGCAATACCATACGAGTACATCCATAAGGTACCAAACCGCACCAAAACGGTGCAATACCGTACGAGTACATCCATACGGTACCAAACCACACCAAAACGGTGCAATACTGTACGAGTACTTCGTTACGGTACCAAACCACACCAAAACGGTACAATACCGTACGAGTACATCCATTAGGTACCAAACCACACCAAAACGGTGCAATACCGTACGAGTACTTCGTTACGGTACCAAACCACACCAAAACGGTACAATACCGTACAAGTACATCCATACGGTACCAAACCACAGCAAAACGGTGCAATACCGTACGAGTACATCCATACGGTACCAAACCACACCAAAACGGTGCAATACCATACGAGTACATCCATAAGGTACCGAACCACACCAAAACGGTGCAATACCGTACGAGTACATCCATGAGGTACCAAACCACACCAAAACGGTGCAATACCGTACGAGTACATCCATACGGTACCAAACCACACCAAAACGGTGCAATACCGTACGACTACATCCATACGGTACCAAACCACACCAAAACGGTGCAATACCGTACGAGTGCATCCATACGGTACCAAACCACACCAAAACGGTGCAATACTGTACGAGTACTTCGTTACGGTACCAAACCTCACCAAAACGGTACAATATCGTACGAGTACATCCATACGGTACCAAACCACACGAAAACGGTGCAATTCCGTACGAGTACTTCGTTACGGTACCAAACCACACCAAAATGGTACAATACCGTACGAGTACATCCATACGGTACCAAACCACACCTAAACGGTGCAATACCGTACGAGTACTTCGTTACGGTACCAAACCACACCAAAACTGTACAATACCGTACGAGTACTTTGTTACGGTACCAAATCACACCAAAACGGTGCAATACTGTATGAGTACATCCATACGGTACCAAACAACACAAAAACGGTGCAATACCGTACGAGTACATCCATAAGGTACCAAACCACACCAAAACGGTGCAATACCGTACGAGTACATCCATAAGGTACCGAACCACACCAAAACGGTGCAAAACCGTACGAGTACATCCATACGGTACCAAACAACACCAAAACGGTGCATTACCGTACGAGTACATCCATAAGGTACCAAACCACACCAAAATGGTGCAAAACCGTATGAGTATATCAATACGGTACCAACCCACACCAAAACGGTGCCAAACCGTACAAGTACTTTGTTACGGTACCAAACCACACAAAAACGGTTCAATACCATACGAGTACATCCATACGGTACCGAACCACACCAAAACGGTGCAATACCATACGAGTACATCCATAAGGTACCGAACCACACCAAAACGGTGCAATACCGTACGAGTACATCCATGAGGTACCAAACCACACCAAAACGGTGCAATACCGTACGAGTACATCCATACGGTACCAAACCACACCAAAACGGTGCAATACCGTACGACTACATCCATACGGTACCAAACCACACCAAAACGGTGCAATACCGTACGAGTGCATCCATACGGTACCAAACCACACCAAAACGGTGCAATACTGTACGAGTACTTCGTTACGGTACCAAACCTCACCAAAACGGTACAATATCGTACGAGTACATCCATACGGTACCAAACCACACGAAAACGGTGCAATTCCGTACGAGTACTTCGTTACGGTACCAAACCACACCAAAATGGTACAATACCGTACGAGTACATCCATACGGTACCAAACCACACCTAAACGGTGCAATACCGTACGAGTACTTCGTTACGGTACCAAACCACACCAAAACTGTACAATACCGTACGAGTACTTTGTTACGGTACCAAATCACACCAAAACGGTGCAATACTGTATGAGTACATCCATACGGTACCAAACAACACAAAAACGGTGCAATACCATACGAGTACATCCATAAGGTACCAAACCGCACCAAAACGGTGCAATACCGTACGAGTACATCCATACGGTACCAAACCACACCAAAACGGTGCAATACTGTACGAGTACTTCGTTACGGTACCAAACCACACCAAAACGGTACAATACCGTACGAGTACATCCATTAGGTACCAAACCACACCAAAACGGTGCAATACCGTACGAGTACTTCGTTACGGTACCAAACCACACCAAAACGGTACAATACCGTACAAGTACATCCATACGGTACCAAACCACAGCAAAACGGTGCAATACCGTACGAGTACATCCATACGGTACCAAACCACACCAAAACGGTGCAATACCATACGAGTACATCCATAAGGTACCGAACCACACCAAAACGGTGCAATACCGTACGAGTACATCCATGAGGTACCAAACCACACCAAAACGGTGCAATACCGTACGAGTACATCCATACGGTACCAAACCACACCAAAACGGTGCAATACCGTACGACTACATCCATACGGTACCAAACCACACCAAAACGGTGCAATACCGTACGAGTGCATCCATACGGTACCAAACCACACCAAAACGGTGCAATACTGTACGAGTACTTCGTTACGGTACCAAACCTCACCAAAACGGTACAATATCGTACGAGTACATCCATACGGTACCAAACCACACGAAAACGGTGCAATTCCGTACGAGTACTTCGTTACGGTACCAAACCACACCAAAATGGTACAATACCGTACGAGTACATCCATACGGTACCAAACCACACCTAAACGGTGCAATACCGTACGAGTACTTCGTTACGGTACCAAACCACACCAAAACTGTACAATACCGTACGAGTACTTTGTTACGGTACCAAATCACACCAAAACGGTGCAATACTGTATGAGTACATCCATACGGTACCAAACAACACAAAAACGGTGCAATACCGTACGAGTACATCCATAAGGTACCAAACCACACCAAAACGGTGCAATACCGTACGAGTACATCCATAAGGTACCGAACCACACCAAAACGGTGCAAAACCGTACGAGTACATCCATACGGTACCAAACAACACCAAAACGGTGCATTACCGTACGAGTACATCCATAAGGTACCAAACCACACCAAAATGGTGCAAAACCGTATGAGTATATCAATACGGTACCAACCCACACCAAAACGGTGCCAAACCGTACAAGTACTTTGTTACGGTACCAAACCACACAAAAACGGTTCAATACCATACGAGTACATCCATACGGTACCAAACCACACCAAAACGGTACAATACCGTACGAGTACTTCGTTACGGTACCAAACCACACCAAAACGGTGCAATACCGTACGAATACATCCATACAGTACCAACCACAACAAAATGGTGCAATACCGTACGAGTACTTCGTTACGGTACCAAACCACACCTATACAGTACAATACCGTACGAGTACTTTGTTACAATACCAAATTACACCAAAACGGTGCAATACTGTACGAGTACATCCATACGGTACCAAACCACACAAAAACGGTGCAATACCGTACGAGTACATCCATAAGGTACCAAACCACACGAAAATGGTGCAAAACCGTACGAGTACATCCATACGGTACCAAACCACACCAAAACGGCGCAATACCGTACGAGTACATCCATACGGTACCAAACCACACAAAAACGGTGCAATACCGTACGAGTACTTCGTTACGGTACCAAACGATACCAAAACGGTACAATACCTTACGAGTACTTCGTTACGGTACCAAACCACACCAAAACGGTGCAATACCGTACGAATATATCCATACGGTACCAAACCACACCAAAACGGTGCAATACCGTACGAGTACTTCATTACGGTACCAAAGCACACCAAAAGGTACAATACCGTACGAGTACTTCGTTACGGTACCAAACCACACCAAAACGATGCAATATCGTACGAGTACATCCATACGGTACCAACCACAGTAAAATGGTGCAATACCGTACGAGTACTTCGTTACGGTACCAAACCACACCAAAACAGTACAATGCCGTACGAGTAATTCGTTACGGTACCAAACCACACCAAAACGGTGCAATACCGTACGAATACATCCATACAGTACCAACCACAACAAAATGGTGCAATACCGTACGAGTACTTCGTTACGGTACCAAACCACACCAATACAGTACAATACCGTACGAGTACTTTGTTACAATACCAAATTACACCAAAACGGTGCAATACTGTACGAGTACATCCATACGGTACCAAACCACACAAAAACGGTGCAATACCGTACGAGTACATCCATAAGGTACCAAACCACACGAAAATGGTGCAAAACCGTACGAGTACATCCATACGGTACCAAACCACACCAAAACGGCGCAATACCGTACGAGTACATCCATACGGTACCAAACCACACCAAAACGGTGCAATACCGTACGAGTACTTCGTTACGGTACCAAACGATACCAAAACGGTACAATACCTTACGAGTACTTCGTTACGGTACCAAACCACACCAAAACGGTGCAATACCGTACGATTATATCCATACGGTACCAAACCACACCAAAACGGTGCAATACCGTACGAGTACTTCATTACGGTACCAAAGCACACCAAAAGGTACAATACCGTACGAGTACTTCGTTACGGTACCAAACCACACCAAAACGATGCAATATCGTACGAGTACATCCATACGGTACCAACCACAGTAAAATGGTGCAATACCGTACGAGTACTTCGTTACGGTACCAAACCACACCAAAACAGTACAATGCCGTACGAGTAATTCGTTACGGTACCAAACCACACCAAAACGGTGCAATAGCGTCCGAGTACATCCATAAGGTACCAAACCACACCAAAATGGTGCAAAACCGTACGAGTGCATCCATACGGTACCAAACCACACCAAAACGGTGCAATAACGTACGAGTACATCCATACGGTACCAAACCACACCAAAACGGTGCAATACCGTACGAGTACATCCATACGGTACCAAACCACACCAAAACGGTGCATAACCGTACAAGTACTTCGTTACGGTACCAAACCTCACCAAAACGGTACAATACCGTACGAGTACATCCATACGGTACCAAACCACACCAAAACGGTGCAATTCCGTACGAGTACTTCGTTACGGTACCAAACCACACCAAAATGGTACAATACCGTACGAGTAAATCCATACGGTACCAAACCACACCTAAACGGTGCAATACCGTACGAGTACTTCGTTACGGTACCAAACCACACCAAAACTGTACAATACCGTACGAGTACTTTGTTACGGTACCAAATCACACCAAAACGGTGCAATACTGTATGAGTACATCCATACGGTACCAAACAACACAAAAACGGTGCAATACCATACGAGTACATCCATAAGGTACCAAACCGCACCAAAACGGTGCAATACCGTACGAGTACATCCATACGGTACCAAACCACACCAAAACGGTGCAATACTGTACGAGTACTTCGTTACGGTACCAAACCACACCAAAACGGTACAATACCGTACGAGTACATCCATTAGGTACCAAACCACACCAAAACGGTGCAATACCGTACGAGTACTTCGTTACGGTACCAAACCACACCAAAACGGTACAATACCGTACAAGTACATCCATACGGTACCAAACCACAGCAAAACGGTGCAATACCGTACGAGTACATCCATACGGTACCAAACCACACCAAAACGGTGCAATACCATACGAGTACATCCATAAGGTACCGAACCACACCAAAACGGTGCAATACCGTACGAGTACATCCATGAGGTACCAAACCACACCAAAACGGTGCAATACCGTACGAGTACATCCATAAGGTACCAAACCACACGAAAATGGTGCAAAACCGTACGAGTACATCCATACGGTACCAAACCACACCAAAACGGCGCAATACCGTACGAGTACATCCATACGGTACCAAACCACACCAAAACGGTGCAATACCGTACGAGTACTTCGTTACGGTACCAAACGATACCAAAACGGTACAATACCTTACGAGTACTTCGTTACGGTACCAAACCACACCAAAACGGTGCAATACCGTACGAGTATATCCATACGGTACCAAACCACACCAAAACGGTGCAATACCGTACGAGTACTTCATTACGGTACCAAAGCACACCAAAAGGTACAATACCGTACGAGTACTTCGTTACGGTACCAAACCACACCAAAACGATGCAATATCGTACGAGTACATCCATACGGTACCAACCACAGTAAAATGGTGCAATACCGTACGAGTACTTCGTTACGGTACCAAACCACACCAAAACAGTACAATGCCGTACGAGTAATTCGTTACGGTACCAAACCACACCAAAACGGTGCAATAGCGTCCGAGTACATCCATAAGGTACCAAACCACACCAAAATGGTGCAAAACCGTACGAGTGCATCCATACGGTACCAAACCACACCAAAACGGTGCAATAACGTACGAGTACATCCATACGGTACCAAACCACACCAAAACGGTGCAATACCGTACGAGTACATCCATACGGTACCAAACCACACCAAAACGGTGCATAACCGTACAAGTACTTCGTTACGGTACCAAACCTCACCAAAACGGTACAATACCGTACGAGTACATCCATACGGTACCAAACCACACCAAAACGGTGCAATTCCGTACGAGTACTTCGTTACGGTACCAAACCACACCAAAATGGTACAATACCGTACGAGTAAATCCATACGGTACCAAACCACACCTAAACGGTGCAATACCGTACGAGTACTTCGTTACGGTACCAAACCACACCAAAACTGTACAATACCGTACGAGTACTTTGTTACGGTACCAAATCACACCAAAACGGTGCAATACTGTATGAGTACATCCATACGGTACCAAACAACACAAAAACGGTGCAATACCATACGAGTACATCCATAAGGTACCAAACCGCACCAAAACGGTGCAATACCGTACGAGTACATCCATACGGTACCAAACCACACCAAAACGGTGCAATACTGTACGAGTACTTCGTTACGGTACCAAACCACACCAAAACGGTACAATACCGTACGAGTACATCCATTAGGTACCAAACCACACCAAAACGGTGCAATACCGTACGAGTACTTCGTTACGGTACCAAACCACACCAAAACGGTACAATACCGTACAAGTACATCCATACGGTACCAAACCACAGCAAAACGGTGCAATACCGTACGAGTACATCCATACGGTACCAAACCACACCAAAACGGTGCAATACCATACGAGTACATCCATAAGGTACCGAACCACACCAAAACGGTGCAATACCGTACGAGTACATCCATGAGGTACCAAACCACACCAAAACGGTGCAATACCGTACGAGTACATCCATACGGTACCAAACCACACCAAAACGGTGCAATACCGTACGACTACATCCATACGGTACCAAACCACACCAAAACGGTGCAATACCGTACGAGTGCATCCATACGGTACCAAACCACACCAAAACGGTGCAATACTGTACGAGTACTTCGTTACGGTACCAAACCTCACCAAAACGGTACAATATCGTACGAGTACATCCATACGGTACCAAACCACACGAAAACGGTGCAATTCCGTACGAGTACTTCGTTACGGTACCAAACCACACCAAAATGGTACAATACCGTACGAGTACATCCATACGGTACCAAACCACACCTAAACGGTGCAATACCGTACGAGTACTTCGTTACGGTACCAAACCACACCAAAACTGTACAATACCGTACGAGTACTTTGTTACGGTACCAAATCACACCAAAACGGTGCAATACTGTATGAGTACATCCATACGGTACCAAACAACACAAAAACGGTGCAATACCGTACGAGTACATCCATAAGGTACCAAACCACACCAAAACGGTGCAATACCGTACGAGTACATCCATAAGGTACCGAACCACACCAAAACGGTGCAAAACCGTACGAGTACATCCATACGGTACCAAACAACACCAAAACGGTGCATTACCGTACGAGTACATCCATAAGGTACCAAACCACACCAAAATGGTGCAAAACCGTATGAGTATATCAATACGGTACCAACCCACACCAAAACGGTGCCAAACCGTACAAGTACTTTGTTACGGTACCAAACCACACAAAAACGGTTCAATACCGTACGAGTACATCCATACGGTACCAAACCACACCAAAACGGTACAATACCGTACGAGTACTTCGTTACGGTACCAAACCACACCAAAACGGTGCAATACCGTACGAATACATCCATACAGTACCAACCACAACAAAATGGTGCAATACCGTACGAGTACTTCGTTACGGTACCAAACCACACCTATACAGTACAATACCGTACGAGTACTTTGTTACAATACCAAATTACACCAAAACGGTGCAATACTGTACGAGTACATCCATACGGTACCAAACCACACAAAAACGGTGCAATACCGTACGAGTACATCCATAAGGTACCAAACCACACGAAAATGGTGCAAAACAGTACGAGTACATCCATACGGTACCAAACCACACCAAAACGGCGCAATACCGTACGAGTACATCCATACGGTACCAAACCACACAAAAACGGTGCAATACCGTACGAGTACTTCGTTACGGTACCAAACGATACCAAAACGGTACAATACCTTACGAGTACTTCGTTACGGTACCAAACCACACCAAAACGGTGCAATACCGTACGAATATATCCATACGGTACCAAACCACACCAAAACGGTGCAATACCGTACGAGTACTTCATTACGGTACCAAAGCACACCAAAAGGTACAATACCGTACGAGTACTTCGTTACGGTACCAAACCACACCAAAACGATGCAATATCGTACGAGTACATCCATACGGTACCAACCACAGTAAAATGGTGCAATACCGTACGAGTACTTCGTTACGGTACCAAACCACACCAAAACAGTACAATGCCGTACGAGTAATTCGTTACGGTACCAAACCACACCAAAACGGTGCAATACCGTACGAATACATCCATACAGTACCAACCACAACAAAATGGTGCAATACCGTACGAGTACTTCGTTACGGTACCAAACCACACCAATACAGTACAATACCGTACGAGTACTTTGTTACAATACCAAATTACACCAAAACGGTGCAATACTGTACGAGTACATCCATACGGTACCAAACCACACAAAAACGGTGCAATACCGTACGAGTACATCCATAAGGTACCAAACCACACGAAAATGGTGCAAAACCGTACGAGTACATCCATACGGTACCAAACCACACCAAAACGGCGCAATACCGTACGAGTACATCCATACGGTACCAAACCACACCAAAACGGTGCAATACCGTACGAGTACTTCGTTACGGTACCAAACGATACCAAAACGGTACAATACCTTACGAGTACTTCGTTACGGTACCAAACCACACCAAAACGGTGCAATACCGTACGAGTATATCCATACGGTACCAAACCACACCAAAACGGTGCAATACCGTACGAGTACTTCATTACGGTACCAAAGCACACCAAAAGGTACAATACCGTACGAGTACTTCGTTACGGTACCAAACCACACCAAAACGATGCAATATCGTACGAGTACATCCATACGGTACCAACCACAGTAAAATGGTGCAATACCGTACGAGTACTTCGTTACGGTACCAAACCACACCAAAACAGTACAATGCCGTACGAGTAATTCGTTACGGTACCAAACCACACCAAAACGGTGCAATAGCGTCCGAGTACATCCATAAGGTACCAAACCACACCAAAATGGTGCAAAACCGTACGAGTGCATCCATACGGTACCAAACCACACCAAAACGGTGCAATAACGTACGAGTACATCCATACGGTACCAAACCACACCAAAACGGTGCAATACCGTACGAGTACATCCATACGGTACCAAACCACACCAAAACGGTGCATAACCGTACAAGTACTTCGTTACGGTACCAAACCACACAAAAATGGTACAATACCGTACGAGTACATCCATACGGTACCAAACCACTCCAAAACGGTGCCAAACCGTACGAGTACATCCAGACGGTACCAAACCACACCAAAACGGTGCAATACCATACGAGTACATCCATACGGTACCAAACCACACCAAAACGGTGCAATACTGTACGAGTACTTCTTTACGGTACCAAACCACACCAAAATGGTACAATACCGTACGAGTACTTCGTTACGGTACCAAACCACACAAAAACGGTGCAATACCGTACGAGTACATCCATGCGGTACCAAACCACATCAAAACGGTGCAATACCGTACGAGTACATCCATACGGTACCAAACCACACCAAAACGGTGCAATACCGTACGAGTACTTCGTTACGGTACCAAACCACACCAAAACGGTACAATACCGTACGAGTACTTCGTTACGGTACCAAACCACACCAAAACGGTGCAATACCGTACGAGTACATCCATACGGTACCAACCACAGCAAAATGGTGCAATACCGTACGAGTACTTCGTTACGGTACCAAACCACACCAAAACAGTACAATACCGTACGAGTACTTTGTTACGGTACCAAATCACACCAAAACGGTGCAATACTGTTCGAGTACATCCATACGGTACCAAACCACACAAAAAGAGTGCAATACCGTACGAGTACATCCATAAGGTACAGAACCACACCAAAATGGTGCAAAACCGTACGAGTACATCCATACGGTACCAAACCACACCAAAACGGTGCAATACCGTACTAGTACATCCATACGGTACCAAACCACACCAAAACGGTGCATAACCGTACAAGTACTTCGTTATGGTACCAAACCACACAAAAACGGTACAATACCGTACGAGTACATCCATACGGGTACCAAACCACTCCAAAACGGTGCCAAACCGTACGAGTACATCCAGACGGTACCAAACCACACCAAAACGGTGCAATACCATACGAGTACATCCATACGGTACCAAACCACACCAAAACGGTGCAATACTGTACGAGTACTTCTTTACGGTACCAAACCACACCAAAATGGTACAATACCGTACGAGTACTTCGTTACGGTACCAAACCACACAAAAACGGTGCAATACCGTACGAGTACATCCATGCGGTACCAAACCACACCAAAACGGTGCAATACCGTACGAGTACATCCATACGGTACCAAACCACACCAAAACGGTGCAAAACCGTACGAGTACATCCATACGGTACCAAACCACACCAAAACGGTGCATTACCGTACGAGTACATCCATTAGGTACCAAACCACACCAAAGTGGTGCAAAACCGTACGAGTACATCAATACGGTACCAACCCACACCAAAACGGTGCCAAACCGTACAAGTACTTCGTTACGGTACCAAACCACACAAAAACGGTTCAATACCGTACGAGTACATCCATACGGTACCAAACCACACCAAAACGGTACAATACCGTACGAGTACTTCGTTACGGTACCAAACCACACCAAAACGGTGCAATACCGTACGAGTACATCCATACGGTACCAACCACAGCAAAATGGTGCAATACCGTACGAGTACTTCGTTACGGTACCAAACCACACCAAAACAGTACAATACCGTACGATTACTTTGTTACGGTACCAAATCACACCAAAACGGTGCAATACTGTTCTAGTACATCCATACGGTACCAAACCACACAAAAAGAGTGCAATACCGTACGAGTACATCCATAAGGTACAGAACCACACCAAAATGGTGCAAAACCGTACGAGTACATCCATACGGTACCAAACCACACCAAAACGGTGCAATACTGTACGAGTAATTCGTTACGGTAGCAAACCACACCAAAACGGTACAATACCTTACGAGTACTTCGTTACGGTACCAAACCACACCAAAAGGGTGCAATACCGTACGAGTACATCCATACAGTACCAAACCACACCAAAACGGTGCAACACCGTACGAGTACTTCGTTACGGTACCAAACCACACCAAAACAGTACAATACCGTACGAGTACTTTGTTACGGTACCAAATCACACCAAAACGGTGCAATACTGTTCGAGTACATCCATACGGTACCAAACCACACAAAAACGGTGCAATACCGTACGAGTACATCCATAAGGTACAGAACCACACCAAAATGGTGCAAAACCGTACGAGTACATCCATACGGTACCAAACCACACCAAAACGGTGCAATACCGTACGAGTACATCCATACGGTACCAAACCACACCAAAACGGTGCAATACTGTACGAGTACTTCGTTACGGTAGCAAACCACACCAAAACGGTACAATACCTTACGAGTACTTCGTTACGGTACCAAACCACACCAAAACAGTGCAATACCGTACGAGTACATCCATACGGTACCAAACCACACCAAAACGGTGCAATACCGTACGAGTACATCCATACGGTACCAAACCACACCAAAACGGTGCAATACTGTACGAGTACTTCGTTACGGTAGCAAACCACACCAAAACGGTACAATACCTTACGAGTACTTCGTTACGGTACCAAACCACACCAAAACGGTGCAATACCGTACGAGTATATCCATACGGTACCAAACCACACCAAAACGGTGCAATACCGTACGAGTACTTCGTTACGGTACCAAACCACACCAAAACAGTACAATGCCGTAAGAGTACTTCGTTACGGTACCAAACCACACCAAAACGGTGCAATACCGTACGAGTATATCCATAAGGTACCAAACCACACCAAAACGGTGCAAAACCGTACGAGTACATCCATACGGTACCAAACCACACCAAAACGGTGCAATACTGTACGAGTACTTCGTTACGGTAACAAACCACACCAAAACGGTACAATACCTTACGAGTACTTCGTTACGGTACCAAACCACACCAAAACGGTGCAATACCGTACGAGTATATCCATACGGTACCAAACCACACCAAAATAGTGCAATACCGTACGAGTACTTCGTTACGGTACCAAACCACACCAAAACAGTACAATGCCGTAAGAGTATTTCGTTACGGTACCAAACCACACCAAAACGGTGCAATACCGTACGAGTATATCCATAAGGTACCAAACCACACCAAAACGGTGCAAAACCGTACGAGTACATCCATACGGTACCAAACCACTCCAAAACGGTGCATTACCGTACGAGTACATCCATAAGGTACCAAACCACACCAAAATGGTGCAAAACCGTACGAGTAAATCAATACGGTACCAACCCACACCAAAACGGTGCCAAACCGTACAAGTACTTCGTTACGGTACCAAACCACAAAAAAACGGTTCAATACCGTACGAGTACATCCATACGGTACCAAACCACACCAAAACAGTACAATACCGTACGAGTACTTCGTTACGGTACCAAACCACACCAAAACGGTGCAATACCGTACGAGTACATCCATACGGTACCCACCACAGCAAAATGGTGCAATACCGTACGAGTACTTCGTTACGGTACCAAACCACACCAAAACAGTACAATACCGTACGAGTACTTTGTTACGGTACCAAATCACACCAAAACGGTGCAATACTGTTCGAGTACATCCATACGGTACCAAACCACACAAAAACAGTGCAATACCGTACGAGTACATCCATAAGGTACAGAACCACACCAAAATGGTGCAAAACCGTACGAGTACATCATTACGGTACCAAACCACACCAAAACGGTGCAATACTGTACGAGTAATTCGTTACGGTAGCAAACCACACCAAAACGGTACAATACCTTACGAGTACTTCGTTACGGTACCAAACCACACCAAAAGGGTGCAATACCGTACGAGTACATCCATACGGTACCAAACCACACCAAAACGGTGCAATACCGTACGAGTACTTCGTTACGGTACCAAACCACACCAAAACAGTACAATGCCGTAAGAGTATTTCGTTACGGTACCAAACCACACCAAAACGGTGCAATACCGTACGAGTATATCCATAAGGTACCAAACCACACCAAAACGGTGCAAAACCGTACGAGTACATCCATACGGTACCAAACCACACCAAAACGGTGCAATACCGTACGAGTATATCCATAAGGTACCAAACCACACCAAAACGGTGCAAAACCGTACGAGTACATCCATACGGTACCAAACCACACCAAAACGGTGCAATACTGTACGAGTACTTCGTTACGGTAACAAACCACACCAAAACGGTACAATACCTTACGAGTACTTCGTTACGGTACCAAACCACACCAAAAGGGTGCAATACCGTACGAGTACATCCATACAGTACCAAACCACACCAAAACGGTGCAATACCGTACGAGTACTTCGTTACGGTACCAAACCACACCAAAACAGTACAATACCGTACGAGTACTTTGTTACGGTACCAAATCACACCAAAACGGTGCAATACTGTTCGAGTACATCCATACGGTACCAAACCACACAAAAACGGTGCAATACCGTACGAGTACATCCATAAGGTACAGAACCACACCAAAATGGTGCAAAACCGTACGAGTACATCCATACGGTACCAAACCACACCAAAACGGTGCAATACCGTACGAGTACATCCATACGGTACCAAACCACACCAAAACGGTGCAATACTGTACGAGTACTTCGTTACGGTAGCAAACCACACCAAAACAGTACAATACCGTACGAGTACTTTGTTACGGTACCAAATCACACCAAAACGGTGCAATACTGTTCGAGTACATCCATACGGTACCAAACCACACAAAAACGGTGCAATACCGTACGAGTACATCCATACGGTACCAAACCACACCAAAACGGTGCAATACCGTACGAGTACATCCATACGGTACAAAACCACACCAAAACGGTGCAATACCGTACGAGTGCATCCATACGGTACCAAACCACACCAAAACGGTGCAAAACCGTACGAGTACATCAATACGGTACCAACCCACACCAAAACGGTGCCAAACCGTACAAGTACTACGTTACGGTACCAAACCACAAAAAAACGGTTCAATACCGTACGAGTACATCCATATGGTACCAAACCACACCAAAACAGTACAATACCGTACGAGTACTTCGTTACGGTACGAAACCACACCAAAACGGTGCAACACCGTACGAGTACATCCATACGGTACCAACCACAGCAAAATGGTGCAATACCGTACGAGTACTTCGTTACGGTACCAAACCTCACCAAAACAGTACAATACCGTACGAGTACTTTGTTACGGTACCAAATCACACCAAAACGGTGCAATACTGTTCGAGTACATCCATACGGTACCAAACCACACAAAAACAGTGCAATACCGTACGAGTACATCCATAAGGTACAGAACCACACCAAAATGGTGCAAAACCGTACGAGTACATCCATACGGTACCAAACCACACCAAAACGGTGCAATACTGTACGAGTAATTCGTTACGGTAGCAAACCACACCAAAACGGTACAATACCTTACGAGTACTTCGTTACGGTACCAAACCACACCAAAAGGGTGCAATACCGTACGAGTACATCCATACGGTACCAAACCACACCAAAACGGTGCAATACCGTACGAGTACTTCGTTACGGTACCAAACCACACAAAAACAGTACAATACCGTACGAGTACTTTGTTACGGTACCAAATCACACCAAAACGGTGCAATACTGTTCGAGTACATCCATACGGTACCAAACCACACAAAAACGGTGCAATACCGTACGAGTACATCCATAAGGTACAAAACCACACAAAAATGGTGCAAAACCGTACGAGTACATCCATACGGTACCAAACCACACCAAAACGGTGCAATACCGTACGAGTACATCCATACGGTACCAAACCACACCAAAACGGTGCAATACTGTACGAGTACTTCGTTACGGTAGCAAACCACACCAAAACGGTACAATACCTTACGAGTACTTCGTTACGGTACCAAACCACACCAAAACAGTGCAATACCGTACGAGTACATCCATACGGTACCAAACCACACCAAAACGGTGCAATACCGTACGAGTACATCCATACGGTACCAAACTACACCAAAACGGTGCAATACTGTACGAGTACTTCGTTACGGTAGCAAACCACACCAAAACGGTACAATACCTTACGAGTACTTCGTTACGGTACCAAACCACACCAAAACGGTGCAATACCGTACGAGTATATCCATACGGTACCAAACCACACCAAAACGGTGCAATACCGTACGAGTACTTCGTTACGGTACCAAACCACACCAAAACAGTACAATGCCGTAAGAGTACTTCGTTACGGTACCCAACCACACCAAAACGGTGCAATACCGTACGAGTATATCCATAAGGTACCAAACCACACCAAAACGGTGCAAAACCGTACGAGTACATCCATACGGTACCAAACCAAACCAAAACGGTGCAATACTGTACGAGTACTTCGTTACGGTAGCAAACCACACCAAAACGGTACAATACCTTACGAGTACTTCGTTACGGTACCAAACCACACCAAAACGGTGCAATACCGTACGAGTATATCCATACGGTACCAAACCACACCAAAACGGTGCAATACCGTACGAGTACTTCGTTACGGTACCAAACCACACCAAAACAGTACAATGCCGTAAGAGTACTTCGTTACGGTACCAAACCACACCAAAACGGTGCAATACCGTACGAGTATATCCATAAGTTACCAAACCACACCAAAACGGTGCAAAACCGTACGAGTACATCCATACGGTACCAAACCACTCCAAAACGGTGCATTACCGTACGAGTACATCCATAAGGTACCAAACCACACCAAAATGGTGCAAAACCGTACGAGTACATCAATACGGTACCAACCCACACCAAAACGGTGCCAAACCGTACAAGTACTTCGTTACGGTACCAAACCACAAAAAAACGGTTCAATACCGTACGAGTACATCCATACGGTACCAAACAACACCAAAACAGTACAATACCGTACGAGTACTTCGTTACGGTACCAAACCAAACCAAAACGGTGCAATACCGTACGAGTACATCCATACGGTACCAACCACAGCAAAATGGTGCAATACCCTACGAGTACTTCGTTACGGTACCAAAACCACACCAAAATAGTACGATACCGTACGAGTACTTTGTTACGGTACCAAATCACACAAAAACGGTGCAATACTGTACGAGTACATCCATACGGTACCAAACCACACCAAAACGGTGCAATACCGTACGAGTACATCCATACGGTACCAAACCACACCAAAATGGTGCAAAACCGTACGAGTACATCCATACGGTACCAAACCACACCAAAACGGTGCATTACTGTACGAGTATATCCATAAGGTACCAAACCACACCAAAATGGTGCAAAACTGTACGAGTACACCAATACGGTACCAACACCAAAACGGTGCCAAACCTTACAAGTACTTCGTTACCGTACCAAACCACACAAAAACGGTTCAATACCGTACGAGTACATCCATACGGTACCAAACCACACCAAAACGGTACAATACCGTACGAGTACTTCGTTACGGTACCAAACCACACCAAAACGGTGCAATACCGTACGAGTACTTCGTTACGGTACAAAACCACACCAAAACAGTACAATGCCGTAAGAGTACTTCGTTACGGTACCAAACCACACCAAAACGGTGCAATACCGTACGAGTATATCCATAAGGTACCAAACCACACCAAAACGGTGCAAAACCGTACGAGTACATCCATACGGTACCAAACCACACCAAAACGGTGCAATACTGTACGAGTACTTCGTTACGGTAGCAAACCACACCAAAACGGTACAATACCTTACGAGTACTTCGTTACGGTACCAAACCACACCAAAACGGTGCAATACCGTACGAGTACTTCGTTACGGTACCAAACCACACCAAAACAGTACAATGCCGTAAGAGTACTTCGTTACGGTACCAAACCACACCAAAACGGTGCAATACCGTACGAGTATATCCATAAGGTACCAAACCACACCAAAACGGTGCAAAACCGTACGAGTACATCCATACGGTACCAAACCACTCCAAAACTGTGCATTACCGAACGAGTACATCCATGAGGTACCAAACCACACCAAAATGGTGCAAAACCGTACGAGTACATCAATACGGTACCAACCCACACTAAAACGGTGCCAAACCGTACAAGTACTTCGTCACGGTACCAAACCACACAAAAACGGTTCAATACCGTACGAGTACATCCATACGGTACCAAACCACACCAAAACGGTACAATACCGTACGAGTACTTCGTTACGGTACCAAACCACACCAAAACGGTGCAATACCGTACGAGTACATCCGTACGGTACCAACGACAGCAAAATGGTGCAATACCGTACGAGTACTTCGTTACGGTACCAAACCACACAAAAATAGTACAATACCGTACGAGTACTTTGTTACGGTACCAAATCACACCAAAACGGTGCAATACTGTACGAGTACATCCATTCGGTACCAAACCACACAAAAACGGTGCAATACCGTACGAGTACATCCATAAGGTACCAAACCACACCAAAATGGTGCAAAACAGTACGAGTACATGCATTCGGTACCAAACCACACCAAAACGGTGCAATACAGTACGAGTACTTCATTACGGTACCAAACCACACCAAAACAGTACTATACCTTACGAGTACTTCGTTATGGTACCAAACCACGCCAAAACGGTGCAATACCGTACGAGTACATCCATACGGTACCAAACCAGAGCAAAACGGTGCAATACCATACGAGTACTTCGTTACGGTACCAAACCACACCAAAACTGTACAATGTCGTACGAGTAATTCGTTACGGTACCAAACCACACCAAAACGGTGCAATAGCGTACGAGTACATCCATAAGGTACCAAACCACACCAAAATGGTGCAGAACCGTACGAGTACATCCATACGGTACCAAACCACACCAAAACGGTGCAATACCGTACGAGTACATCCATACGGCACCAAACCACACCAAAACGGTGCAATACCATACGAGTACTTCTTTACGGTACCAAACCACACCAAAATGGTACAATACCGTACGAGTACTTCGTTACGGTACCAAACCACACAAAAACGGTGCAATACCGTACGAGTACATCCATACGGTACCAAACCACACCAAAACGGTGCAATACCGTACGAGTACTTCGTTACGGTACCAAACCACACCAAAACGGTACAATACCGTACGAGTACTTCGTTACGGTACGAATCCACACAAAAACGGTGCAATACCGTACCAGTACATCCATACGGAACCAAACCACACCAAAACGGTGCAATACCGTACGAGTACATCCATACGGTACCAAACCACACCAAAACGGTGCGTAAGTGTACGAGTACTTCGTTACGGTACCAAACGACACAAAAACGGTACAATACCTTACGAGTACATCCATACGGTACGAAGCCACTCTAAAACGGTGCCAAACCGTACGAGTACATCCAGACGGTACCAAACCACACCAAAATGGTGCAATACCATACGAGTACATCCATACGGTACCAAACCACACCAAAACGGTGCAATACCGTACGAGTACTTCGTTACGGTACCAAACCACACCAAAAGGGTACAATACCGTACGAGTACTTCGTTACGGTACCAAACCACACAAAAACGGTGCAATACCGTTCGAGTACATCCATACGGTACCAAACCACACCAAAACGGTGCAATACCGTACGAGTACATCCATACGGTACCAAACCAAACCAAAACGGTGCAATACCATACGAGTACTTCTTTACGGTACCAAACCACACCAAAATTGTACAATACCGTACGAGTACTTCGTTACGGTACCAAACCACACAAAAACGGTGCAATACCGTACGAGTACATCCATACGGTACCAAACCACACCAAAACGGTGCAATACCGTACGAGTACTTCGTTACGGTACCAAACCACACCAAAACGGTACAATACCGTACGAGTACTTCCTTACGGTACGAATCCACACAAAAACGGTGCAATACCGTACGAGTACATCCATACGGAACCAAACCACACAAAAACGGTGCAATACCGTACGAGTACATCCATACGGTACCAAACCACACCAAAACGGTGCATAAGTGTACGAGTACTTCGTTACGGTACCAAACGACACAAAAACGGTACAATACCGTACGAGTACATCCATACGGTACGAAGCCACTCCAAAACGGTGCCAAACCGTACGAGTACATCCAGACGGTACCAAACCACACCAAAATGGTGCAATACCATACGAGTACATCCATACGGTACCAAACCACACCAAAACGGTGCAATACCGTACGAGTACTTCGTTACGGTACCAAACCACACCAAAAGGGTAAAATACCGTACGAGTACTTCGTTACGGTACCAAACCACACAAAAACGGTGCAATACCGTTCGAGTACATCCATACGGTACCAAACCACACCAAAACGGTGCAATACCGTACGAGTACATCCATACGGTACCAAACCACACCAAAACGGTGCAAAACCGTACGAGTACATCCATACGGTACCAAACCGCACCAAAACGGTACAATACCGTACGAGTACATCCATACGGTACCAAACCACACCAAAACGGTGCAAAACGGTACGAGTACATCCATACGGTACCAAACCACACCAAAACGGTGCAATACCGTACGAGAACATCCCTACGGTACCAAACCACACCAAAACGGTGCAATACCGTACGAGTACTTTGTTACGGTTCCAAACCACACCAAAAGGGTACAATACCGTACGAGTACTTCATTACGGTACCAAACCACATCAAAACGGTACAATACCGTACCAGTACATCCATACGGTACCAAACCACACCAAAACGGTGCTATACCGTACCAGTACATCCATACGGTACCAAACCACACCAAAAACGGTGCAATACCGTACGAGAACATCCATACGGTACCAAACCACACCAAAACGGTGCAATACCTTACGAGTACTTTGTTACGGTTCCAAACCTCCCCAAAAGGGTACAATACCGTACGAGTACTTCGTTACGGTACCAAACCACACCAAAATGGTACAATACCGTACGAGTACATCCATACGGTACCAAACCACACCAAAATGGTGCAATACCGTACGAGTACATCCATACGGTACCAAACCACACCAAAACGGTGCATAACTGTACGAGTACTTCGTTACGGTACCAAACGACACAAAAACGGTACAATACCGTACGAGTACATCCATACGGTACGAAACCACACCAAAACGGTGCCAAACCGTACGAGTACATCCAGACGGTACCAAACCACACCAAAATGGTGCAATACCGTACGAGTACATCCATACGGTACCAAACCACACCAAAACGGTGCAATACCGTACGAGTACATCGTTACGGTACCAAACCACACCAAAATGGTACAATACCGTACGAGTACTTCGTTACGGTACCAAACCACACAAAAACGGTGCAATACCGTTCGAGTACATCCATACGGTACCAAACCACACCAAAACGGTGCAATACCGTACGAGTACATCCATACGGTACCAAACCACACCAAAACGGTGCAAAACCGTACGAGTACATCCATACGGTACCAAACCACACCAAAACGGTACAATACCGTACGAGTACATCCATACGGTACCAAACCACACCAAAACGGTGCAAAACGGTACGAGTACATCCATACGGTACCAAACCACAACAAAACGGTGCAATACCGTACGAGAACATCCCTACGGTACCAAACCACACCAAAACGGTGCAATACCGTACGAGTACTTTGTTACGGTTCCAAACCACACCAAAAGGGTACAATACCGTACGAGTACTTCATTACGGTACCAAACCACACCAAAATGGTACAATACCGTACCAGTACATCCATACGGTACCAAACCACACCAAAACGGTGCTATACCGTACCAGTACATCCATACGGTACCAAACCACACCAAAAACGGTGCAATACCGTACGAGAACATCCATACGGTACCAAACCACACCAAAACGGTGCAATACCTTACGAGTACTTTGTTACGGTTCCAAACCTCCCCAAAAGGGTACAATACCGTACGAGTACTTCGTTACGGTACCAAACCACACCAAAATGGTACAATACCGTACGAGTACATCCATACGGTACCAAACCACACCAAAACGGTGCAATACCGTACGAGTACATCCATACGGTACCAAACCACACGAAAACGGTGCATAACTGTACGAGTACTTCGTTACGGTACCAAACCACACCAAAACGGTACAATACCTTACGAGTACTTCGTTACGGTACCAAACCACACCAAAACGGTACAATACCGTACGAGTACATCCATACGGTACGAAACCACTCCAAAACGGTGCCAAACCGTACGAGTACATCCAGACGGTACCAAACCACACCAAAACGGTGCAATACCGTACGAGTACATCCATACCGTACCAAACCACACCAAAACGGTGCAATACCGTACGAGTACTTCGTTATGGTACCAAACCACACCAAAATGGTACAATACCGTGCGAGTACTTCGTTACGGTACCAAACCACACAAAAACGGTGCAATACCGTACGAGTACATCCATACGGTACCAAACCACACCAAAACGGTGCACTACCGTACGAGTACATCCATACGGTACCAAACCACACCAAAACGGTGCAAAACCGTACGAGTACATCCATACGGTACCAAACCACACCAAAACGGTCCAATACCGTACGAGTACATCCATACGGTACCAAACCACACCAAAATGGTGCAATACCGTACGAGTACATCCATACGGTACCAAACCACACCAAAACGGTGCAATACCGTACGATTACATCGTTACGGTACCAAACCACACCAAAATGGTACAATACCGTACGAGTACTTCGTTACGGTACCAAACCACACAAAAACGGTGCAATACCGTTCGAGTACATCCATACGGTACCAAACCACACCAAAACGGTGCAATACCGTACGAGTACATCCATACGGTACCAAACCACACCAAAACGGTGCAAAACCGTACGAGTACATCCATACGGTACCAAACCACACCAAAACGGTACAATACCGTACGAGTACATCCATACGGTACCAAACCACACCAAAACGGTGCAAAACGGTACGAGTACATCCATACGGTACCAAACCACAACAAAACGGTGCAATACCGTACGAGAACATCCCTACGGTACCAAACCACACCAAAACGGTGCAATACCGTACGAGTACTTTGTTACGGTTCCAAACCACACCAAAAGGGTACAATACCGTACGAGTACTTCATTACGGTACCAAACCACACCAAAATGGTACAATACCGTACCAGTACATCCATACGGTACCAAACCACACCAAAACGGTGCTATACCGTACCAGTACATCCATACGGTACCAAACCACACCAAAAACGGTGCAATACCGTACGAGAACATCCATACGGTACCAAACCACACCAAAACGGTGCAATACCTTACGAGTACTTTGTTACGGTTCCAAACCTCCCCAAAAGGGTACAATACCGTACGAGTACTTCGTTACGGTACCAAACCACACCAAAATGGTACAATACCGTACGAGTACATCCATACGGTACCAAACCACACCAAAACGGTGCAATACCGTACGAGTACATCCATACGGTACCAAACCACACGAAAACGGTGCATAACTGTACGAGTACTTCGTTACGGTACCAAACCACACCAAAACGGTACAATACCTTACGAGTACTTCGTTACGGTACCAAACCACACCAAAACGGTACAATACCGTACGAGTACATCCATACGGTACGAAACCACTCCAAAACGGTGCCAAACCGTACGAGTACATCCAGACGGTACCAAACCACACCAAAACGGTGCAATACCGTACGAGTACATCCATACCGTACCAAACCACACCAAAACGGTGCAATACCGTACGAGTACTTCGTTATGGTACCAAACCACACCAAAATGGTACAATACCGTGCGAGTACTTCGTTACGGTACCAAACCACACAAAAACGGTGCAATACCGTACGAGTACATCCATACGGTACCAAACCACACCAAAACGGTGCACTACCGTACGAGTACATCCATACGGTACCAAACCACACCAAAACGGTGCAAAACCGTACGAGTACATCCATACGGTACCAAACCACACCAAAACGGTACAATACCGTACGAGTACATCCATACGGTACCAAACCACACCAAAACGGTGCAAAACAGTTCGAGTTCATCCATACGGTACCAAACGACACCAAAACGGTGCAAAACGGTACGAGTACATCCATACGGTACCAAACCACACCAAAACGGTGCAATACCGTACGAGTACTTTGTTACGGTTCCAAACCACACCAAAAGGGTACAATACCGTACGAGTACTTCATTACGGTACCAAACCACACCAAAACGGTACAATACCGTACCAGTACATCCATACGGTACCAAACCACACCAAAACGGTGCTATACCGTACCAGTACATCCATACGGTACCAAACCACACCAAAAACGGTGCAATACCGTACGAGAGCATCCATACGGTACCAAACCACACCAAAACGGAGCAATACCTTACGAGTACTTTGTTACGGTTCCAAACCACCCCAAAAGGGTACAATACCGTACGAGTACTTCGTTACGGTACCAAACCACACCAAAATGGTACAATACCGTACGAGTACATCCATACGGTACCAAACCACACCAAAACGGTGCAATACCGTACCAGTACATCTATACGGTACCAAACCACACAAAAACGGTACAATACCGTACGAATACATCCATACGGTACCAAACCACACCAAAACGGTGCATTACCGTCCGAGCACATCCATACGGTACCAAACCACACCAGAACGGTGCAATACCGTACGAGTACATCCATACGGTACCAAACCACAGCAAAACAGTGCAATACTGTACGAGTACTTCGTTACGGTACCACACCACACCAAAACGGTACAATACCTTACGAGTACTTCGTTACGGTACCAAACCACACCAAATCGGTGAATTACCATACGAGTACATCCATACGGTACCAAACCACACCAAAACGGTGCAATACCGTACGAGTACATCGTTACGGTACCAAACAACACCAAAACAGTACAATGCCGTACGAGTACTTCGTTACGGTACCAAACCACACCAAAACGGTGCAATACCGTACGAGTACATCCACAAGGTACCAAACCACACCAAAACGGTGCAAAACCATACGAGTACATCCATATGGTACCAAACCACACCAAAACGGTGCAAACGGTACGAGTACATCCATACGGTACCAAACCACACCAAAACGGTGCAATACCGTACGAGTACTTCGTTACGGTACCAAACCACACCAAAATAGTACAATGCCGTACGAGTACTTCGTTACGGTACCAAACCACACCAAAACGATGCAATACCGTACGAGTACATCCATAAAGTACCAAACCACACCAAAACGGTTCAAAACCATACGAGTACATCCATACGGTACCAAACCACACCAAAACGGTGCAATACCGTACGAGTACTTCGTTACGGTACCAAACCACACCAAAATGGTACAATACCGTACGAGTACTTCGTTACGGTACGAAACCACACAAAAACGGTGCAATACCGTACGAGTACATCCATACGGTACCAAACCACACCAAAACGGTGCAATACCGTACGAGTACATCCATACGGTACCAAACCACACCAAAACGGTGCAAAACCGTACGAGTACATCCATACGGTACCAAACCACACCAAAACGGTACAATACCGTACGAGTACATCCATACGGTACCAAACCACACCAAAACGGTGCAAAACGGTACGAGTACATCCATACGGTACCAAACCACACCAAAACGGTGCAATACCGTACGAGTACATCCATACGGTACCAAACCACACCAAAACGGTGCAATACCGTACGAGTACTTCGTTACGGTACCAAACCACACCAAAATGGTACAATACCGTACGAGTACTTCGTTACGGTACCAAACCACACAAAAACGGTGCAATACCGTACGAGTACATCCATAAGGTACCAAACCACAGCAAAACGGTGCAATACCGTACGAGTACATCCATACGGTACCAAACCACACCAAAACGGTGCAATACTGTACGAGTACTTCGTTACGGTACCAAACCACACCAAAACGCACTATAACAAATAGAGGTTTTCATAGCATAATTTAACAGCGTTTTTTTATAAATGTTATTGGAGAGGGACAGTAATAGCGTTCCTGAACTTGAAAGACACGGAGAGAAGCAGAAGTGAAACTACAGGGTTTCATTAATTCTACTATAGCGTTCCACCCAATTTATTAGACCCACTTCTCTGCTCCCCCTTCTCTCTCTCTCATCAACCACTGTGAAAGATGAAAACCTAGAAGAACCCCCGACCAGCCACAGCCGCCCCCGTCCTCTGATCCTCTACCCGCAGACAAGGACGGTGGCGATGAATCGAAGCCCTCGGCCGTGAGGAAACCAACGAAGCGCAGAAGTACGACGCCGTTTCTTCCGTCCAGAAGAAGATTCGACGAGCCGAGCGGTTCGGGATGCCAGTTCAGCTGTCCGAGGAAGAGAAGCGAAATTCTCGAGCTGAAAGGTAGTTTCTTTTCAGCTTTTTCGTTTTTTTTTTTAAAATTTCTTCAATTATCTATTTCGCTTTTTTTAAATTTCTTCAATTATCTATTTCGCTTTTACTAGGGTTAGGTAGTTTTGTGACTCTTTCTTGCTTTTTTGTTAGGCCGTCACTCTTATGAGATTAGCCCAGGGTTTGTGATTGTTTGTGTCGTTGAAATTGATTTCAATTACGCACTAACTGTCTACATGTGTTGGTATTGACTAGGGCAGTAGGGCTGCAACACAAATCGAGCTATTCGCGAGCAGCTCGACTTGTTATGAAATTGGCTCGTTCAAGTTGTTAGTAACTAAGTTGAGCTCGAGTTTTAAGCTTGTTCAGTAAACGAGCCAAGTTCGAGTTTTAGGCTTGGTTAGTAAACGAGCCGAGCTTGAGAGGCTTGATTATAAATGCTTGGATCGTTTGTAGCGGCTCAGCTTGGCATGCTCGGCTCGTGTGGTAATCAACCAAGCTCAAACACCTTGATATTTGATAATACGAGCCAAGCTTAAGCTCGATTATTTGGGCTCGATTCGAGCTCGAGCTTGACTAGTTTTGAACGAGCCGAGCTCATACACGGGGAAGCTCAGCTTGGCTTTTTTGCAGCTATAATTGACTTACATACACATTCTCAGCTTGTTTGCAACTGTTGCCTTTTGGATAGGAGATTCGGGATTTATTTTATCCATATGTCTTTAGGATTTGATTCAAGTAGAGAGATGCCTAACTTGGTGAAGGCCCCTTGCGACACTTGGAATGGGGTGTGTCCATTTTCGTGGGAAAAGCAAGAGGAAGGAGTGGTACACAGGTCCTCTATGTATTTTGTGGTGCATTTTGGAGTGGAAGGATCATGTAGATCTTTTAAAGGGATCGAAAGCTCTTTAACTAATTTGAAAGGAGGCCGATAAAAAAGCAAAACTAATTTGAAAGGAATGGTGGTGGTGGTGTGGTGTTTAGAGATGATTGTCCATTTGTTTTGGACTCTTTTATAGAATTTTGGGGAAATTTGTACATCCCTGTCAATTTTTATGGGCTCTAGTATAGTTGCTTTTGGTTTCATATACTCAGGTTTTGTTTACAAGGTTGTATGGCTTCTGCCTTTCTAGCTATTTTGATATTTATATAAGTCTCACTTATTGGGAAAAAATTAACGTAATGTTTGTCAATTAGAAGGAATTCATTCTTGAGGGTTGAGAAGTATGGCCTATGGGTGGCCTTGAGCCTTGTCAAAAAACTGTTGGAATTTAGTATTTTGGGGTTGAAGTTTAAGTGCAAGGATATTTCTTAGTGGAAGAGGGGCGTGGCAAGTAATGTGGACACTGAGCATCAGAGCTGAGCTGTTAATTGTAACACACTTTAGTTAGTTTAAAAGTTTACATTTCAATTTACTAATGATCTGATGTATTTGCAGGTTTGGAACCATTTCTGCCGTACAAGGATCGGATACATTGAAGCAATCAGAGGAGCACAAGAGAAAGGCTAGAGCAGAGAGGTTTGGTTATGCAATTCCTTGTAGTTTCATTACAGAGGACAATCTTCTTTTTTTGTCTTTTCTTTTGATGTATTTATTACGCTTTTCAGCTGTTTTTTTTATACTGCTTTATGTGTTTCAGGTTTGGACTTGCACAGTCTGTGACTGCTGGTGAGGAGGCAAAGAAGAAAGCTAAGCTTTCCAGGTTTGGAGCAGTCCCCAAGGCAAATGCACAGGAAGAGGACAAAAGGAAAGCTAGGGCACTAAGGTGTGCACCACTCTCACATCTCTACTCCTTTTACTAGTATCTCTCTCTCCATTCCTCTTCCCCACTCTGCATCTTCTCGTTTCAAAACACACACACACACACACTCTCTCTCTCTCTCTCCATTCCTCTTCCCCACACTAAAAGCTAGGGCACTCAGTGTAAATACATGTTAAACATAGACCCTACCTAAGTGAGTTGTAGAATTACAAATGTAGCCATCATGGCAAAGTTAGCTATGCTAGTTTTTATGCCTTTCACTGGTATCAAGCTGTTTGAATGACCAAAGTCCAGATTATATTCTCTTTTCAGTTAATCTAGTGAGGGGTTGGGCTTATATATACACTAGCTTTGGAGGAGATAATTAATCGATGTGGGACAAACTCCAACAAATCGTATCACGTTCTCTCGATTAGTGCTGTACACATATAGTTTAGATGAAATAAAAGAGCTTATTGATAACTGACTTCAGTTCAGAATTCTTGAAGGCCATCACAGCAGTTGGTCACCGCAGAAGTTCTATTGTTTTTTGCTTTTGAACATAAACTCACTACAGAAGTTTTTTACTTTTGCTTTGGTTGAATGTCAACTCTCTGCAAAAGTTGGAGGACAAGTTTAAGAATGGCAATTGGTGTAACTCAACGTATGGAAGTTTGTAGACAAGTTTTAAGAATTAAGAGTATGAAGAAAAGTTCTAATAAGTGAATAAACTTGCTGCTTCAGTTAAGTTAATAATTTCAATGGGGCTAATCATTTAGCAGATATATCTGGACATTAGAAGTTTTGATTGAGGTCATGTTCTAATTCTCCTCTGATTTACGCATATAAAAATTGGAAGTGTCGTTCACCTATTTACGTATTCATTTGCTTATTCTTTTCCCTTATGGATTATTTCTTTTGGCTGGTTAATTGCAGTGGCAACAAATGGATATCGAGTATACTTTCTGGCAGATGCACAAGAATAAATCCTGCATTTGTTTGCTTGGTGTGGATGTCAATGTTCCTCATAGTTGTTAGTTGTCTCATGCACATGTCAGCTATTTTGTTTCTCATTGAATCCCTCTTCAGATGGTAGTGGTGGCAGAAAACATCCTTCTGAAAAGGAAAATGGAGTCAATCAAGTTCCAGACAAGGGTGTTGGGCTCTCGTCCTTGCCCACCTCTCAGGAGTCAAAAAATAAAGAAGTCCTTCCTTCCACGAGGTGCTACTCTCTGCAATTAAAGTTTCATTGATGTTTATTTTAGATTTTCCTTTGACCTAACAGACAAGTAAAAAGAAGAAGTTATACCATGAGTCTTTTTGACCCCTCATCAGTCTTTGAAATTGGTTATAGAATTGCATGGGTTACGGATCGTACTATCCTTATACTCTACTGTTTTGCAGCCCTCAATCGGTCATAACCAATGGCCCCCTTGATGTGGCTCCTGGGAGTATGGGTGTTGTACGTGCTCATTTGTCTCCAGTAAGTTTGGACAACCAGCCTGGAGAGGGCTCATCGACTGACATGAGTAAGTTGAACGGTCCACCACCACCTCCACATCCGGTCAGCATGATGGAAAAACCTCCCATTGACTTTGTGACAGGAGATGCTCATGGGCATCTCACATCAAGCTCTAGCAGCAACTCAATTGCTGGGACCCAGGCAACTTTGCCTGGAGTCTATTTCTCAGCTTCAAATCCTGTCCTGGTGATTCTTGGCTTCCCGGAGCTGTAGGTGCAATTAAGCGTGAGGTGGGAAGTCAGCGAACTCTAGTCAAACAAATTTGCGGAATTAGATGGTTGGCCTAGTTGGTTGGCCTAGTGCATGATTAAATTTTCAGGAAAGTAGAATTACATTAGTTATTTTTCAATGAGTCTAATTAGTTGGGCTCTTTTATGTAGTTTTTGTTGGAAAATTGTTTCCCAAGCTAATGTAATGAATCTTTATTCAATGGTTGAATTGTTTATTGTATATTGACATTTGGATATAGTTGGTGTTGAATGGAATAAATCATTTTTGTTTCTTAAATTAAATTTCCATGATTTTATTTGAAAATGCTAATATATTGGTATTTATAGAATTTTAAAAAAAATGCAAAAAATTAGCTAATATAGCGTTTTTAAAACGCTGTAGAAATTTTATCTTCTATAGCGTTTTTAAAACGCTGTAAAAATTTTCTATTCTATAGCGTTTTAAAAACATTGTAGAAATTTTATCTTCTATAGCGTTTCAAAACCGCTGTCTTATGTCTAAGATTTTTAACAACGTCGGCTAATACATCGTTTGAAAAAACCCTGTATATATCATTTAATAGCGTTTTTCAAACGCTGTAAAATGCGATTTTTCTTGTAGTGACGGTACAATACCTTACGAGTGCTTCGTTACGGTACCAAACCACACCAAAACGGTGAATCACCATACGAGTACATCCATACGGTACCAAACCACACCAAAACGGTGCAATACCGTACGAGTACTTCGTTACGGTACCAAACCACACCAAAACAGTACAATGCCGTACGAGTACTTCGTTCCGGTACCAAACCACACCAAAACGGTGCTATACCGTACGAGTACATCCATAAGGTATTAAACCACACCAAAACGGTGCAAAACCATACGAGTACATCCATACGGTACCAAACCACACCAAAACGGTGCAATACCGTACGAGTACATCCATACGGTACCAAACCACACCAAAACGGTGCAATACCGTACGAGTACATCCATACAGTACCAAACCACACCAAAACGGGGCATAACTGTACGAGTACTTCGTTACGGTACCAAACCACACAAAAACGGTACAATACCGTACGAGTACATCCATACGGTACCAAACCACTCCAAAACGGTGCCAAACCGTACGAGTACATCCAGACGGTACCAAACCACACCGAAACGGTGCAATACCGTACGAGTACATCCATACGGTACCAAACCACACCAAAACGGTGCAATACCGTACGAGTACTTCGTTACGATACCAAACCACACCAAAATGGTACAATACCGTACGAGTACTTCGTTACGGTACCAAACCACACAAAAACGGTGCAATACCGTACGAGTACATCCATACGGTACCAAACCACACCAAAATGGTGCAATACCGTACGAGTACATCCATACGGTACCAAACCACACCAAGACGGTGCAAAACCGTACGAGTACATCCATACGGTACCAAACCACACCAAAATGGTACAATACCGTACGAGTACATCCATACGGTACCAAACCACACCAAAACGGTGCAATACTGTACGAGTACTTCGTTACGGTACCAAACCACACCAAAACGGTACAATACCTTACGAGTACTTCGTTACGGTACCAAACCACAGCAAAACGGTGAATTATCATACGAGTACATCCATACGGTACCAAACCACACCAAAACGGTGCAATACCGTACGAGTACTTCATTACGGTACCAAACCACACCAAAACAGTACAATGCCGTAAGAGTACTTCGTTACAGTACAAAACCACACCAAAACGGTGCAATACCGTACGAGTACATCCATAAGGTACCAAACCACACCAAAACGGTGCAAAACCGTACGAGTACATCCATACGGTACCAAACCACACCAAAATGGTGCAATACCGTACGAGTACATCCATACGGTACCAAACCACACCAAAACGGTGCATAACCGTACGAGTACTTCGTTACGGTACCAAACCACACAAAAACGGTACAATACCGTACGAGTACATCCATACGGTACCAAACCACTCCAAAACGGTGCCAAACCGTACGAGTACATCCAGACGGTACCAAACCACACCAAAACGGTGCAATACCGTACGAGTACATCCATACGGTACCAAACAAAACCAAAATGGTGCAATACCGTACGAGTACTTCGTTACGGTACCAAACCACACCAAAATGGTACAATACCGTACAAGTACTTCGTTACGGTACCAAACCACACAAAATGTGTGCAATACCGTACGAGTACAACCATACGGTACCAAACCACACCAAAACGGTGCAATACCGTACGAGTACATTCATACGGTACCAAACCACACCAAAACGGTGCAAAACCGTACGAGTACATCCATACGGTACCAAACCACACCAAAATGGTCCAATACCGTACGAGTACATCCATACGGTACCAAACCACACCAAAACGGTGCAATACCGTCCGAGAACATCCATACGGTACCAAACCACACCAAAACGGTGCAATACCTTACGAGTACTGTGTTACGGTTCCAAACCACAACAAAAGGGTACAATACCGTACGAGTACTTCGTTACGGTACCAAACAACACCAACACGGTACAATACCGTACGAGTACGTCCATATGATACCAAACCGCACCAAAATGGTACAATACCGTACGAGTACATGCATAAGGTACCAAACCACACCAAAACGGTCCAATACTGTACGAGTACATCCATACGGTACCAAACCACACCAAAACGGTGCTATACCGTACCAGTACATCCATACGGTACCAAACCACACCAAAACGGTGCAATACCGTACGAGAACATCCATACGCAACCAAACCACACCAAAACGGTGCAATACCTTACGAGTACTTCGTTACAGTTCCAAACCACACCAAAAGGGTACAATACCGTACGAGTACTTCGTTACGGTACCAAACCACACCAAAACGGTACAATACCGTACGAGTACATCCATACGGTACCAAACCACACCAAAACGGTGCAAAACGGTACGAGTACATCCATACGGTACCAAACCACACCAAAACGGTGCAATACCGTACGAGAACATCCATACGGTACCAAAGCACACCAAAACGGTGCAATACCTTACGAGTACTTTGTTACGGTTCCAAACCACACCAAAAGGGTACAACACCGTACGAGTACTTTGTTACGGTACCAAACCACACCAAAACGGTACAATACCGTACGAGTACATCCATATGGTACCAAACCACACCAAAACGGTGCAATACCGTACGAGAACATCCATACGCAACCAAACCACACCAAAACGGTGCAATACCTTACGAGTACTTCGTTACAGTTCCAAACCACACCAAAAGGGTACAATACCGTACGAGTACTTCGTTACGGTACCAAACCACACCAAAACGGTACAATACCGTACGAGTACATCCATACGGTACCAAACCACACCAAAACGGTCCAATACTGTACGAGTACATCCATACGGTACCAAACCACACCAAAACGGTGTAATACCATACGAGTACGTGCATACTGTGCCAAACCACACCAAAACGGTGCAATACGGTACGAGTACATCCATACGGTACCAAACCACACCAAAACGGTGCAATACCGTACCAGTACATCCATACGGTACCAAATCACACCAAAGTGGTACAATACCATACGAGTACATACATAAGGTACCAAACCACACCAAAACGGTCCAATACTGTACGAGTACATCCATACGGTACCAAACCACACCAAAACGGTGTAATACCATACGAGTACGTCCATACTGTACCAAACCACACCAAAACGGTGCAATACCGTACGAGTACATCCATACGGTACCAAACCACACCAAAACGGTGCAATACCGTACGAGTACATCCATACGGTACCAAACCACACCAAAACGGTGCCAAACCGTAAGAGTACTTCGTTACGGTACCAAACCACACAAAAACGGTACATTACCGTACGAGTACATCCATACGGTACCAAACCACACCAAAACGGTACAATACCGTACGAGTACTTCGTTACGGTACCAAACCACGCGAAAACGGTGCAATACCGTACGAGTACATCCATACGGTACCAAACCACACCAAAACGGTACAATACCGTACGAGTACATCCATACGGTACCAAACCACACCAAAATGGTGCAAAACGGTACGAGTACATCCATACGGTACCAAACCACACCAAAACGATGCAATACCGTACGAGAACATCCATACGGTACCAAACCACACCAAAACGGTGCAATACCTTACGAGTATTTTATTACGTTTCCAAACCACAGCAAAAGAGTACAATACCATACGAGTACTTCGTTACGGTACCAAACCACACCAAAATGGTACAATACCGTACGAGTACATCCATACGATACCAAACCACACCAAAACGGTGCTATACCGTACCAGTACATCCATACGGTACCAAACCACACCAAAACGGTGCAATACCGTACGAGAACATCCGTACGAGAACATCCATAGGCAACCAAACCACACCAAAACGGTGCAATACCTTACGAGTACTTCGTTACAGTTCCAAACCACACCAAAAGGGTACAATACCGTACGAGTACTTCGTTACGGTACCAAACCACACCAAAACGGTACAATACCGTACGAGTACATCCATACGGTACCAAACCACACCAAAACGGTACAATACCGTACGAGTACATCCATACGGTACCAAACCACACCAAAACGGTGCAAAACGGTACGAGTACATCCATACGGTACCAAACCACACCAAAACGGTGCAATACCGTACGAGAACATCCATACGGTACCAAAGCACACCAAAACGGTGCAATACCTTACGAGTACTTTGTTACGGTTCCAAACCACACCAAAAGGGTACAACACCGTACGAGTACTTCGTTACGGTACCAAACCACACCAAAACGGTACAATACCGTACGAGTACATCCATAGGGTACCAAACCACACCAAAACGGTGCTATACCGTACCAGTATATCCATACGGTACCAAACCACACCAAAACGGTGCAATACCGTACGAGAACATCCATACGGTACCAAACCACACCAAAACGGTGCAATACCTTACGAGTACTGTGTTACGGTTCCAAACCACAACAAAAGGGTACAATACCGTACGAGTACTTCGTTACGGTACCAAACCACACCAAAACGGTACAATACCGTACGAGTACGTCCATACGATACCAAACCGCACCAAAACGGTGCTATACCGTACCAGTACATCCATACGGTACCAAACCACACCAAAACGGTACAATACCGTACAAGTACATCCATACGGTACCAAACCACACCAAAACGGTCCAATACTGTACAAGTACATCCATACGGTACCAAACCACACCAAAACGGTATAATACCGTACGAGTACGTCCATACTGTACCAAACCACCCCAAAACGGTGCAATACCGTACGAGTACTTCCATACGGTACCAAACCACACCAAAATGGTGCAATACCGTACGAGTACATCCATACGGTACCAAAACACACCAAAACGGTGCCAAACCGTACGAGTAATTCGTTACGGTACGAAACTACACAAAAACGGTACAATACCGTACGAGTACATCCATACGGTACCAAACCACACCAAAACGGTACAATACCGTACGAGTACTTCGTTACGGTACCAAACCACACCAAAACGGTGCAATACCGTACGAGTACATCCATACGGTACCAAACCACAGCAAAACGGTGCAATACCGTACGAGTACTTCGTTACGGTACCAAACCACACCAAAACAGTACAATACCGTACGAGTACTTCGTTACGGTACCAAATCACACCAAAACGGTGCAATACTGTACTAGTACATCCATACGGTACCAAACCACACCAAAACGGTGCAATACCTTACGAGTACTTTGTTACGGTTCCAAACCACACCAAAAGGGTACAATACCGTACGAGTACTTCGTTACGGTACCAAACCACACAAAAATGGTACAATACCGTACGAGTACTTCGCTACGGTACCAAACCACACAAAAACGGTGCAATACCGTACGAGTACCTCCATACGGTACCAAACCACACCAAAACGGTGCAATACCGTACGAGTACATCCATACGGTACCAAACCACACCAAAACGGTGCAAAACGGTACGAGTACATCCATACGGTACCAAACCACACCAAAACGGTGCAATACCGTACGAGAACATCCATACGGTACCAAACAACACCAAAACGGTGCAATACCGTACGAGTACTTCGTTACGGTACCAAACCACACCAAAACGGTACAATACCGTAGGAGTACATCCATACGGTACCAAACCACACCAATACGGTACAATACCGTATGAGTATATCCATACGGTACCAAACCACACCAAAACGGTCCAATACTGTACGAGTACATCCATACGGTACCAAACCACACCAAAACGGTGCAATACCGTACGAGTACTTCGTTACGGTACCAAACCACACCAAAACGGTACAATACCGTACGAGTACATCCATACGGTACCAAACCACGCCAAAACGGTGCAATACCGTATGCGAACATCCATACGGTTCCAAACGACACCAAAACGGTGCAATACCTTACGAGTACTTTGTTACGGTTCCAAACCACACCAAAAGGGTACAATACCGTACGAGTACTTCGTTACGGTACCAAACCACACCAAAACGGTACAATACCGTACGAGTACATCCATACGGTACCAAACCACACCAAAACGGTGCAATACCGTACCAGTACATCCATACGGTACCAAACCACACCAAAACGGTACAATACCGTACGAGTATATCCATGCGGTACCAAACCACACCAAAACGGTCCAATACTGTACGAGTACATCCATACGGTACCAAAACACACCAAAACGGTGCCAAACCGTACGAGTAATTCGTTACGGTACGAAACTACACAAAAACGGTACAATACCGTACGAGTACATCCATACGGTACCAAACCACACCAAAACGGTACAATACCGTACGAGTACTTCGTTACGGTACCAAACCACACCAAAACGGTGCAATACCGTACGAGTACATCCATACGGTACCAAACCACAGCAAAACGGTGCAATACCGTACGAGTACTTCGTTACGGTACCAAACCACACCAAAACAGTACAATACCGTACGAGTACTTCGTTACGGTACCAAATCACACCAAAACGGTGCAATACTGTACTAGTACATCCATACGGTACCAAACCACACCAAAACGGTGCAATACCTTACGAGTACTTTGTTACGGTTCCAAACCACACCAAAAGGGTACAATACCGTACGAGTACTTCGTTACGGTACCAAACCACACAAAAATGGTACAATACCGTACGAGTACTTCGCTACGGTACCAAACCACACAAAAACGGTGCAATACCGTACGAGTACCTCCATACGGTACCAAACCACACCAAAACGGTGCAATACCGTACGAGTACATCCATACGGTACCAAACCACACCAAAACGGTGCAAAACGGTACGAGTACATCCATACGGTACCAAACCACACCAAAACGGTGCGATACCGTACGAGAACATCCATACGGTACCAAACAACACCAAAACGGTGCAATACCGTACGAGTACTTCGTTACGGTACCAAACCACACCAAAACGGTACAATACCGTAGGAGTACATCCATACGGTACCAAACCACACCAATACGGTACAATACCGTATGAGTATATCCATACGGTACCAAACCACACCAAAACGGTCCAATACTGTACGAGTACATCCATACGGTACCAAACCACACCAAAACGGTGCAATACCGTACGAGTACTTCGTTACGGTACCAAACCACACCAAAACGGTACAATACCGTACGAGTACATCCATACGGTACCAAACCACACCAAAACGGTGCTATACCGTACCAGTACATCCATACGGTACCAAACCACGCCAAAACGGTGCAATACCGTATGCGAACATCCATACGGTTCCAAACGACACCAAAACGGTGCAATACCTTACGAGTACTTTGTTACGGTTCCAAACCACACCAAAAGGGTACAATACCGTACGAGTACTTCGTTACGGTACCAAACCACACCAAAACGGTACAATACCGTACGAGTACATCCATACGGTACCAAACCACACCAAAACGGTGCAATACCGTACCAGTACATCCATACGGTACCAAACCACACCAAAACGGTACAATACCGTACGAGTATATCCATGCGGTACCAAACCACACCAAAACGGTCCAATACTGTACGAGTACATCCATATGGTACCAAACCACACCAAAACGGTGTAATACCGTACGAGTACGCCCATACTGTACCAAACCACACCAAAACGGTGCAATACCGTACGAGTACATCCATACGGTACCTAACCACACCAAAACGGTGCAATACCGTACGAGTACTTCATTTCGGTTCCAAACCACACCAAAAGGGTACAATACCGTACGAGTACTTCGTTACGGTACCAAATCGCACCAAAACGGTACAATACCGTACGAGTACTTCGTTATGGTACCAAACCACACCAAAACGGTGCAATACCGTACGAGTACTGTAACAACTCCGATTTTTCGTGCAATAAAAATCTCGTTGTTATTGAAATTTCTTAATTTCTCGTTGATGTTATTATTTGATTTTCTTGTGGTTTGTATTTAAGCAATCAATCGCCTTATCATCGTAATTCTCGACTAGAAACCCTAATCGCACTTTGGACCCTCGAGAATCGTTTCTCGACTATTTAGTCCGACCTAGCAAGCCTAGTTAGCTTCTAACCGGCTCGATGGAGTAACCAAACTAGAAAGTCACCTAGTTACTTATCCTTAACCGAAGATGGACCATTTTGCCCATCTTGAACCTTTTGAACTGTTTGAACCTTAGTCTAGTAATTGTTTAATTATTTTCTTTTATTATTTTGGTTTTATTCTTTATCCATTGGACGATAAATGTTAGGGGAACTATTATCCATTGGATAAAAAAAACCCATTTCTTTATATTAAAAGGATTTTGAAAGATTTAAGCAAAGTACTATGATTGACATTTTATAATTATTTTGAAAAGTACTTTTCAATTACTTTACTAATAAAAGTACCCAAGTAACTATGGACCATTGGATAATAACCATTAGGGTAATCTTTACCCATTGGACAAAAGCCTTTTCTTTATTTAATTGGTTAAGTACATATATATATAAACACATGGGATTTTACAAAAGGACATGTAGTCTTTCCAAAAACTTATTTTAGTATTTAAAGTACCCGTACCTTATTATCCCTTGGATAATAACCATTAGGGATTCTATTAACCATTGGGTAATAGGCTCATCTTTCAGACAAAGTACTTATCTCATTAAACTAATGTTTTGTTAAGATTCCCGGGAGTACAAAAGTACATTATTTTATTAATTAAAGTACTCGTACTTTATATTTGTTTATTGGGGAAAATCTTGACCCTTTAAGACTAAATTACCCTTTTGTACCAAAAGTACCTATTGTTTAAATGTATTCCTACATGTTAGTACATACATATATATACATATATAGCTAGTACATGGGAGAGAGAGAGAGAGGAGAGAGGAGAGAGAGAAAGCCGAGAGAGAGGAGAGGAGAGAGAGGCCGAGAGAGAGAGAGAGAGAGAGAGAGAGAGAGAGGGAGAGAGAGAGGAAGGAAGAAGAAGATGGATTTGATGTGTGACATTAGTCTTTCAAAGTACTTCAAATCTTTGATGATTCCTTTCCTAGCCAAATCTTAATCCCATTAACCTCCTTTGTACCAATTTCATTTGTTTAAACCAAGAATCTTGTACCCATGTCTCCTCCATGGCAACAAATCTTCCAAGAATCCCATCCAAGGACTAACTAGCCATGCAAGCCTACCAATTTAGCTTCCAACCTTTCAATCAAGCTTGACATGTGAAAGAAAGGTGAGACTTAGAGAGAGAGAGAGAGGGGCCGGCCAAGGAGTGAGAGAGGGAGAGCTTGGCCTATAAATAGAAGCCATTTCATGCTTTGAACTCACACCTTCTCACTTTACTCCAACTTCTCTCTAGAATTTCTTAGTGTTCTTGCTTCCAAAGTTCTTCTTTTCTTGAGTTCTTGAGTGTTCTTGAGAGAAACCACCAAACCACCTCCCAAAACCACCGTTAGATCTTTAAAGTAGCTTAGATAAGTTAGAAAGTTGTTTCTAGGAAGAGAAAAGATCAACTCTCTTCCTTTCGAAGCAAACCGACGCCGTTACGCCGCCGAAATCCAAAAACCGACGACCGAATCTTCTTAGCCAACTACTACCGCCAAGAAGCAAGGTAGAATATTCTTATCGTCCACCCCAAATATAGAGTAGTAACTTCTTATCTCTATTCCTAAGTATAAGTAGTTTTGTATCATAACTCAAAAATAAGTTCATTTGAAAGTAACTTTGTTCATTAAAGCTTATGTAGATAAGGTTATCTTTGTTTAAAAATGAATGGGATGCATGATGTTGTTGTTGTGATTCAAACATGTTATGTGGTCAAGAGTTGGATAATATTGTTGTATTCATTTTAATTTTATCAATGCTCGTTATGTGGAAAGTCCTACACCACGGAGTCTTTGTATGTAACGTGACACGAAAACCAAGAGAATAGAGACATGGCATCTAGGGTGTGTTAACGAAGATAAAAATGTGTATCCGAGGGAAGAAATATTTTGAAACTACATAATGACCGGTTTTGGGTGCATTATGTGAGTTGTGTGTGTGTATGCCAATGGGAACCCGGCGCGGCGGAACCATTGTGAGGATACTCGGGAACCCGGCGCGGCGGAACCGAGGTTGGGTGTGTGCTTGGTTATCCGCGGTACGGAGCCAATGCGGTTGTGTGCCAATGGGAACCCGGCGCGGCGGAACCATTGTGAGGATACTCGGGAACCCGGCGCGGCGGAACCGAGGTTGGGTGTGTGCTTGGTTATCCACGGTACGGAGCCAATGCGGTTGTGTGCCAATGGGAACCCGGCGCGGCGGAACCATTGTGAGGATACTCGGGAACCCGGCGCGGCGGAACCGAGGTTGGGTGAGTTAAAAAGGAGTTTTTGGGTAAAAAGGAAAGTGAAGTAATAACATGGTCTACGATGAGTCTAAGTAATGAACACAACGTTAGACAAGTAAGGATTGTGGATCTAAATACTTGTTTGGGCTATATGCATGATCTAAGTGGAATTGTTGTTATTATGTTCTTCGTTCATAAGTTAAGGGTTAGAGGGTTTGGATAGTTCTATTGAGCTTTTTGGCTCACGGTGTTGCCTTTTTGGTGACCCTGGCATATTATACCGGTGGCGACGCGGGTATAATATGTCAGATCTCATAGATGAGCAGGGCGAGCTTTACACCTTGGAAGCCTTCGGAGCCGAGGAGCTAGCTGTGATGGAAGAACAAGCGGAGCTATAGATTAGGAGCCTTAGTTTCCTTCCGTTTGTAATAAAAGTACTCCTTTTCACGTTTTTGTTGTAATAAAAGAGCCAGACTCAGTTTTTATTTCAATAAAATGTTTTATTTAACGTACCCAAATTTCGGGGCGTTACAAGTACATCCATACGGTACCAAACCACACCAAAACGGAGCAATACCGTACGAGTACTTCGTTACGGTACCAAACCACACCAAAACAGTACAATACCGTACGAGTACTTCGTTACGGTACCAAACCACACCAAAACGGTGCAACACCGTACGAGTACATCCATACGGTACCAAACCACACCAAAATGGCGCAATACCGTACGAGAACATCCTTACGGTACCAAACCACACCAAAACGGTTCAATACCGTACGAGTACTTCGTTATGGTTCCAAACCACACCAAAAGGGTACAATACCGTACGAGTACTTCGTTACGGTACCAAACCTCACCAAAACGGGGCAATACCGTACCAGTACATCCATACGGTACCAAACCACACCAAAACGGTGCAATACCGTACGAGTACATCCATAAGGTACCAAACTACACCAAAACGGTGCAAAACCGTACGAGTACATCCATACGGTACCAAACCACACCAAAACGGTGCAATACCGTACGAGTACATCCATACGGTACCAAACCACACAAAAACGGTGCAATACCGTACGAGTACATCAATACGGTACCAAACCACACCAAAACGGTGCATTACCGTACGAGTACTTCGTTACGGTACCAAACCACACCAAAACGGTGCAATACCGTACGAATACATCCAAACGGTATCAAACCACACCAAAATAGTGCAATACCGTACGAGAACATCCATACGGTACCAAACCACACCAAAACGGTTCAATACCGTACGAGTACTTCGTTACGGTACCAAACCACACCAAAACAGTACAATGCCGTACGAGTACTTCGTTACGGTACCAAACCACACCAAAACGGTGCAATACCGTACGAGTACATCCATACGGTACCAAATCACACCAAAATGGTGCAATACCGTACGAGAACATCCATACGGTACCAAACCACACCAAAACGGTTCAATACCGTACGAGTACTTCGTTATGGTTCCAAACCACACCAAAAGGGTACAATACCGTACGAGTACTTCGTTACGGTACCAAACCTCACCAAAACGGTGCAATACCGTACGAGTACATCCATACGGCACCAAACCACACCAAAACGGTACAATACCGTACGAGTACATCCATAAGGTACCAAACCACACCAAAACGGTGCAAAACCGTACGAGTACATCCATACGGTACCAAACCACACCAAAACGGTGCAATACCGTACGAGCACACCCATACGGTACCAAACCACACAAAAACGGTGCAATACCGTACGAGTACATCAATACGGTATCAAACCACACCAAAACGGCGCATTACCGTACGAGTACTTCGTTACGGTACCAAACCACACCAAAACGGTGCAATACCGTACGAGTACATCCATACGGTATCAAACCACACCAAAATGGTGCAATACCGTACGAGAACATCCATACGGTACCAAACCACACCAAAACGGTTCAATACCGTACGAGTACTTCGTTACGGTACCAAACCACACCAAAACAGTACAATGCCGTACGAGTACTTCGTTACGGTACCAAACCACACCAAAACAGTGCAATACCGTACGAGTACATCCATACGGTACCAAATCACACCAAAATGGTGCAATACCGTACGAGAACATCCATACGGTACCAAACCACACCAAAACGGTTCAATACCGTACGAGTACTTCGTTATGGTTCCAAACCACACCAAAAGGGTACAATACCGTACGAGTACTTCGTTACGGTACCAAACCTCACCAAAACGGTGCAATACCGTACGAGTACATCCATACGGTACCAAACCACACCAAAACGGTGCAATACCGTACGAGTACATCCATAAGGTACCAAACCACACCAAAACGGTGCAAAACCGTACGAGTACATCCATACGGTACCAAACCACACCAAAACGGTGCAATACCGTACGAGCACACCCATACGGTACCAAACCACACAAAAACGGTGCAATACCGTACGAGTACATCAATACGGTACCAAACCACACCAAAACGGCCTCATTACCGTACGAGTACTTCGTTACGGTACCAAACCACACCAAAACGGTGCAATACCGTACGAGTACATCCATACGGTATCAAACCACACCAAAATGGTGCAATACCATACGAGAACATCCATACGGTACCAAACCACACCAAAACGGTTCAATACCGTACGAGTACTTCGTTACGGTACCAAACCACACCAAAACAGTACAATACCGTACGAGTACTTCGTTACGGTACCAAACCACACCAAAACGGAGCAATACTATACGAGTACATCCATAAGGTACCAAACCACACCAAAACGGTGCAATACCGTACAAGTACATCCATAAGGTACCAAACCACACCAAAACGGTGCAAAACCGTTTGAGTACATCCATACGGTACCAAACCACACCAAAACGGTGGAATACAGTACGAGTACATCCATATAGTACCAAACCACACCAAAACGGTGCAATACCGTGCGAGTATATCCATACGGTACCAAACCACACCAAAACGGTACAATACCGTATGAGTATATCCATACGGTACCAAACCACACCAAAACGGTCCAATACTGTACGAGTACATCCATACGGTACCAAACCACACCAAAACGGTGTAATACCGTACGAGTACGTCCATACTGTACCAAACCACACCAAAACGGTGCAATACCGTACGAGTACATCCATACGGTACCAAACCACACCAAAACGGTGCAATACCGTACGAGTACTTCATTTCGGTTCCAAACCACACAAAAAGGGTACAATACCGTACGAGTACTTCGTTACGGTACCAAACCGCACCAAAACGGTACAATACCGTACGAGTACTTCGTTACGGTACCAAACCACACCAAAACGGTGCAATACCGTACGAGTACATCCATACGGTACCAAACCTAACCAAAACGGAGCAATACCGTACGAGTACTTCGTTACGGTACCACACCTAAACAGTACAATACCGTACGAGTACTTCGTTACGGTACCAAACCACACCAAAACGGTGCAACACCGTACGAGTACATCCATACGGTACCAAACCACACCAAAATGGCGCAATACCGTACGAGAACATCCATACGATACCAAACCACACCAAAACGGTTCAATACCGTACGAGTACTTCGTTATGGTTCCAAACCACACCAAAAGGGTACAATACCGTACGAGTACTTCGTTACGGTACCAAACCTCACCAAAACGGTGCAATACCGTATGAGTACATCCATACGGTACCAAACCACACCAAAACGGTGCAATACCGTACGAGTACATCCATAAGGTACCAAACCGCACCAAAACGGTGCAAAACCGTACGAGTACAACCATACGGTACAAAACCACACCAAAACGGTGCAATACCATACGAGTACATCCATACGGTACCAAACCACACCAAAACGGTGCAATACCGTATGGGTACATCAATACGGTACCAAACCACACCAAAACGGTGCATTACCGTACGAGTACTTCATTACGGTACCAAACCACACCAAAACGGAGCAATACTGTACGAGACATCCATAAGGTACCAAACCACACCAAAACGGTGCAATACCGTACAAGTACATCCATAAGGTACCAAACCACACCAAAACGGTGCAAAACCGTTTGAGTACATCCATACGGTACCAAACCACACCAAAACGGTGGAATACAGTATGAGTACATCCATACAGTACCAAACCACACCAAAACGGTGCAATACCGTACGAGTACTTCGTTACGGTACCGAACCACACCAAAACGGTACAATACCTTACGAGTACTTCGTTACGGTACCAAACCACACCAAAACGGTGCAATACCGTACGAGTACTTCGTTACGGTACCAAACCACACCAAAACAGTACAATACCGTACGAGTACTTCGTTACGGAACCAAATCACACCAAAACGGTGCAATACTGTACGAGTACATCCATACGGTACCAAACCACACCAAAACGGTGCATTACCGTACGAGTACATCCATACGGTACCAAACCACACCAAAACGGTGCAATACCGTACGAGTACTTCGTTACGGTACCAAACCACAAAAAAACGGTACAATACCTTACGAGTACTACGTTACGGTACCAAACCACACCAAAACGGTGCAATACCGTACGAGTACTTCGTTACGGTACCAAACCACACCAAAACCGTACAGTACCGTACGAGTACTTCGTTATGGTACCAAACCACACCAAAACGGTGCAATACCGTACGAGTACATCCATACGGTACCAAACCACACCAAAACGGTTCAATACCGTACGAGTACTTCGTTACGGTACCAAACCACACAAAAACAGTACAATGCCGTACGAGTACTTCGTTACGGTACCAAACCACACCAAAACGGTGCAATACCTTACGAGTACATCCATACGGTACCAAACCACACCAAAACGATGCAATACCGTACGAGTACTTCGTTACGGTACCAAACCACACCAAAACAGTACAATACCGTACGAGTACTTCGTTACGGTTCCAAACCACACAAAAATGGTGCAATACCGTACGAGTACATCCATACGGTACCAAACCACACCAAAACGGTTCAATACCGTACGAGTACTACATTACGGTACCAAACCACACCAACACAGTACAATACCGTACGAGTACTTCGTTACGGTACCAAACCACACCAAAACGGTGCAACACCGTACGAGTACATCCATACGGTACCAAACCACACCAAAATGGCGCAATACCGTACGAGAACATCCATACGATACCAAACCACACCAAAACGGTTCAATACCGTACGAGTACTTCGTTATGGTTCCAAACCACACCAAAAGGGTACAATACCGTACGAGTACTTCGTTACGGTACCAAACCTCACCAAAACGGTGCAATACCGTATGAGTACATCCATACGGTACCAAACCACACCAAAACGGTGCAATACCGTACGAGTACATCCATAAGGTACCAAACCGCACCAAAACGGTGCAAAACCGTACGAGTACAACCATACGGTACAAAACCACACCAAAACGGTGCAATACCATACGAGTACATCCATACGGTACCAAACCACACCAAAACGGTGCAATACCGTATGGGTACATCAATACGGTACCAAACCACACCAAAACGGTGCATTACCGTACGAGTACTTCATTACGGTACCAAACCACACCAAAACGGAGCAATACTGTACGAGACATCCATAAGGTACCAAACCACACCAAAACGGTGCAATACCGTACAAGTACATCCATAAGGTACCAAACCACACCAAAACGGTGCAAAACCGTTTGAGTACATCCATACGGTACCAAACCACACCAAAACGGTGGAATACAGTATGAGTACATCCATACAGTACCAAACCACACCAAAACGGTGCAATACCGTACGAGTACTTCGTTACGGTACCGAACCACACCAAAACGGTACAATACCTTACGAGTACTTCGTTACGGTACCAAACCACACAAAAACGGTGCAATACCGTACGAGTACTTCGTTACGGTACCAAACCACACCAAAACAGTACAATACCGTACGAGTACTTCGTTACGGAACCAAATCACACCAAAACGGTGCAATACTGTACGAGTACATCCATACGGTACCAAACCACACCAAAACGGTGCATTACCGTACGAGTACATCCATACGGTACCAAACCACACCAAAACGGTGCAATACCGTACGAGTACTTCGTTACGGTACCAAACCACAAAAAAACGGTACAATACCTTACGAGTACTACGTTACGGTACCAAACCACACCAAAACGGTGCAATACCGTACGAGTACTTCGTTACGGTACCAAACCACACCAAAACCGTACAGTACCGTACGAGTACTTCGTTATGGTACCAAACCACACCAAAACGGTGCAATACCGTACGAGTACATCCATACGGTACCAAACCACACCAAAACGGTTCAATACCGTACGAGTACTTCGTTACGGTACCAAACCACACAAAAACAGTACAATGCCGTACGAGTACTTCGTTACGGTACCAAACCACACCAAAACGGTGCAATACCGTACGAGTACATCCATACGGTACCAAACCACACCAAAACGATGCAATACCGTACGAGTACTTCGTTACGGTACCAAACCACACCAAAACAGTACAATACCGTACGAGTACTTCGTTACGGTTCCAAACCACACAAAAATGGTGCAATACCGTACGAGTACATCCATACGGTACCAAACCACACCAAAACGGTTCAATACCGTACGAGTACTACATTACGGTACCAAACCACACCAACACAGTACAATTCCGTACGAGTACTTCGTTACGGTACCAAACCACACCAAAACGGTGCAATACCGTACGAGTACATCCATACGGTACATAACCACACCAAAATGGCGCAATACCGTACGAGAACATCCATACGGTACCAAACCACACCAAAACGGTTCAATACCGTACGAGTACTTCGTTATTGTTCCAAACCACACCAAAAGGGTACAATACCGTACGAGTACTTCGTTACGGTACCAAACCTCACCAAAACGGTACAATACCGTACGAGTACTTCGTTATGGTACAAAACCACACCAAAACGGTGCAATACCGTACGAGTACATCCAGAAGGTACCAAACCACACCAAAACGGTGCAATACAGTACGAGTACATCCATACGGTACCAAACCACACCAAAACGGTGCAATACCGTACGGGTACTTCGTTACGGTACCAAACCACACCAAAACGGTACAATACCATACGAGTACTTCGTTACGGTACCAAACCACACCAAAACGGTGCAATACCGTACGAGTACATCCATACGGTACCAAACCACACCAAAATGGTGCAATACCGTACCGGTACATCCATACGGTACCAAACCACACCAAAACGGTACAATACCGTTCGAGTATATCCATACGGTACCAAACCACACCAAAACGGTCCAATACTGTACGAGTACATCCATACGGTACCAAACCACACCAAAACGGTGTAATACCGTACGAGTACGTCCATACTGTACCAAACCACACCAAAACGGTGCAATACCGTTCGAGTACATCCATACGGTACCAAACCACACCAAAACGGTGCAATACCGTACGAGTACTTAATTTCGGTTCCAAACCACACCAAAAGGGTACAATACCGTACGAGTACTTTGTTACGGTACCAAACCGCACCAAAACGGTACAATTCCGTACGAGTACTTCGTTACGGTACCAAACCACACCAAAACGGTGCAATACCGTACGAGTACATCCATACGGTACCAAACCACACCAAAACGGAGCAATACCGTACGAGTACTTCGTTACGGTACCAAACCACACCTAAACAGTACAATACCGTACGAGTACTTCGTTACGGTACCAAACCACACCAAAACGGTGCAACACCGTACGAGTACATCCATACGGTACCAAACCACACCAAAATGGCGCAATACCGTACGAGAACATCCATACGGTACCAAACCACACCAAAACGGTTCAATACCGTACGAGTACTTCGTTATGGTTCCAAACCACACCAAAAGGGTACAATACCGTACGAGTACTTCGTAACGGTACCAAACCTCACCAAAACGGTGCAATACCGTACGAGTACATCCATCCGGTACCAAACCACACCAAAACGGTGCAATACCATACGAGTACATCGATAAGGTACCAAACCACACCAAAACGGTGCAATACCATACGAGTACATCCATACGGTACCAAACCACACCAAAACGGTGCAATACCGTACGAGTACATCAATACGGTACCAAACCACACCAAAACGGTGCATTACCCTACGAGTACTTCGTTACGGTACCAAACCACACCAAAACGGAGCAATACTTTACGAGACATCCATAAGGTACCAAACCACACCAAAACGGTGCAATACCGTACAAGTACATCCATAAGGTACCAAACCACATCAAAACGGTGCAAAACCGTTTGAGTACATCCATACGGTACCAAACCACACCAAAACGGTGGAATACAGTACGAGTACATCCATACAGTACCAAACCACACCAAAACGGTGCAATATCGTACGAGTACATCGTTACGGTTCCGAACCACACCAAAACGGTACAATACCTTACGAGTACTTCGTTACGGTACCAAACCACACCAAAACGGTGGAATACCGTACGAGTACATCCATACGGTACCAAACCACACCAAAACGGTGCAATACTGTACGAGTACTTCGTTACGGTACCAAACCACACCAAATTAGTACAATACCGTACGAGTACTTCGTTACGGAACCAAATCACACAAAAACGGTGCAATACTGTACGAGTACATCCATACGGTACCAAACCACACCAAAACGGTGCAATACCGTACGAGTACATCCTTACGGTACCAAACCACACCAAAACGGTGCAATACCGTACGAGTACTTCGTTACGGTACCAAACCACAACAAAACGGTACAATACCTTACGAGTACTACGGTACGGTACCAAACCACACCAAAACGGTGCAATACCGTACGAGTACTTCGTTACGGTACCAAACCACACCAAAACAGTACAATACCGTACGAGTACTTCGTTACGGTACCAAACCACACCAAAACGGTGCAATACCGTACGAGTAAATCCATACGGTATCAAACCACACCAAAATGGTGCAATACCGTACGAGAACATCCATACGGTACCAAACCACACCAAAACGGTTCAATACCGTACGAGTACTTCGTTACGGTACCAAACCACACCAAAACAGTACAATGCCGTACGTGTACTTCGTTACGGTACCAAACCACACCAAAACGGTGCAATACCGTACGAGTACATCCATACGGTACCAAACCACACCAAAACGGTGCAATACCGTACGAGTACTTCGTTACGGTACCAAACCACACCAAAACGGTGCAATACCGTTTGAGTACATCCATACGGTACCAAACCACACCAAAACGGTGCAATACCGTACGAGTACATCCATACGGTACCAAACCAAACCTAAACGGTGCAAAACGGTACGAGTACATCCATACGGTACCAAACCACACCAAAACGGTGCAATACAGTACGAGAACATCCATACGGTACCAAACCACACCAAAACGGTTCAGTACCGTACGAGTACTTCGTTATGGTTCCAAACCACTCCAAAAGGGTACAATACCGTACGAGTACTTCGTTACGGTACCAAACCTCACCAAAACGGTGCAATACCGTACGAGTACATCCATACGGTACCAAACCACACCAAAACGGTGCAATACCGTACGAGTACATCCATAATGTACCAAACCACACCAAAACGGTGCAAAACCGTATGAGTACAACCATACGGTACCAAACCACACCAAAACGGTGCAATACCATACGAGTACATCCATACGGTACCAAACCACACCAAAACGGTGCAATACCGTACGAGTACATCAATACGGTACCAAACCACACCAAAACGGTGCATTACCGTACGAGTACTTCGTTACGGTACCAAACCACACCAAAACGGAGCAATACTTTACGAGACATCCATAAGGTACCAAACCACACCAAAACGGTGCAATACCGTAAAAGTACATCCATAAGGTACCAAACCGCATCAAAACGGTGCAAAACCGTTTGAGTACATCCATACGGTACCAAACCACACCAAAACGGTGGAATACAGTACGAGTACATCCATACAGTACCAAACCACACCAAAATGGTGCAATATCGTACGAGTACTTCGTTACGGTTCCGAACCACACCAAAACGGTACAATACCTTAAGAGTACTTCGTTACGGTACCAAACCACACCAAAACGGTGGAATACCGTACGAGTACATCCATACGGTACCAAACCACACCAGAACGGTGCAATACTGTACGAGTACTTCGTTACGGTACCAAACCACACCAAATTAGTACAATACCGTACGAGTACTTCGTTACGGAACCAAATCACACCAAAACGGTGCAATACTTTACGAGTACATCCATACGGTACCAAACCACACCAAAATGGTGCAATACCGTACGAGTACATCCTTACGGTACCAAACCACACCAAAACGGTGCAATACCGTACGAGTACTTCGTTACGGTACCAAACCACAACAAAACGGTACAATACCTTACGAGTACTACGGTACGGTACCGAACCACACCAAAACGGTGCAATACCGTACAAGTACTTCGTTACGGTACAAAACCACACCAAAATAGTACAATACCGTACGAGTACTTCGTTACGGTACCAAACCACACCAAAACGGTGCAATACCGTACGAGTACATCCATACGGTATCAAACCACACCAAAATGGTGCAATACCGTCCGAGAACATCCATACGGTACAGAACCACACCAAAACGGTTCAATACCGTACGAGTACTTCGTTACGGTACCAAACCACACCAAAACAGTACAATGCCGTACGTGTACTTCGTTACGGTACCAAACCACACCAAAACGGTGCAATACCGTACGAGTACATCCATACGGTACCAAACCACACCAAAACGGTGCAATACCGTACGAGTACTTCGTTACGGTACCAAACCACACCAAAACGGTGCAATACCGTATGAGTACATCCATACGGTACCAAACCACACCAAAACGGTGCAAAACTGTACGAGTACATCCATACGGTACCAAACCACACCAAAACGGTGCAATACCGTACGAGTACATCCATACGGTACCAAACCACACCTAAACGGTGCAAAACGGTACGAGTACATCCATACGGTACCAAACCACACCAAAACGGTGCAATACAGTACGAGAACATCCATACGGTACCAAACCACACCAAAACGGTTCAGTACCGTACGAGTACTTCGTTATGGTTCCAAACCACACCAAAAGGGTACAATACCGTACGAGTACTTCGTTACGGTACCAAACCTCACCAAAACGGTGCAATACCGTACGAGTACATCCATACGGTACCAAACCACACCAAAACGGTGCAATACCGTACGAGTAAATCCATAAGGTACCAAACCACACCAAAACGGTGCAAAACCGTACGAGTACAACCATACGGTACCAAACCACACTAAAACGGTGCAATACCATACGAGTACATCCGTACGGTACCAAACCACACCAAAACGGTGCAATACCGTACGAGTACATCAATACGGTACCAAACCACAACAAAACGGTGCATTACCGTACGAGTACTTCGTTACGGTACCAAACCACACCAAAACGGAGCAATACTGTACGAGACATCCATAAGGTACCAAACCACACCAAAACGGAGCAATACCGTACAAATACATCCATAAGGTACCAAACCACACCAAAACGGTGCATTACCGTACGAGTACTTCGTTACGGTACCAAACCACACCAAAACGGTGCAATACCGTATGAGTACGTCCATATGGTACCAAACCACACCAAAATGGCGCAATACCGTACGAGAACATCCATACGGTACCAAACCACACCAAAACGGTTCAATACCGTACGAGTACTTCGTTATGGTTCCAAACCACACCAAAAGGGTACAATTCCGTACGAGTACTTCGTTACGGTACCAAACCACACCTGAACGGTGCAATACCATACGAGTACATCCATACGGTACCAAACCACACCAAAACGGGGCAATACCATACGAGTACATCCATACGGTACCAAACCACACCAAAATGGTGCAAAACCGTACGAGTACATCCATACGGTACCAAACCACACCAAAAAGTGCAACACCGTACGAGTACATCCATACGGTACCAAACCACACCAAAACGGTGCAATACCGTATGAGTACATCCATACGGTACCAAACCACACCAAAACGGTTCAATACTGTACGAGTACTTCGTTATGGTTCCAAACCACACCAAAAGGGTACAATACCGTACGAGTACTTCGTTACGGTACCAAACCTCACCAAAATGGTACAATACCGTACGAGTACTTCGTTACGGTACCAAACCACACCAAAATGGTGCAATACCGTACGAGTACATCCATACGGTACCAAACCACACCAAAACGGTGCAATTCCATACGAGTACTTCGTTATGGTACCAAACCACACGAAAACAGTGCAATACCGTACGAGAACATCCATACGGTCCCAAACCACACCAAAACGGTTCAGTACCGTATGAGAACTTCGTTATGGTTCCAAACAACATCAAAAGGGTACAATTCCGTACGAGTACTTCGTTACGGTACCAAATCACACCAACACGGTACAATACCGTACGAGTACTTCGTTACGGTACTAAACCACACCAAAACGGTGCAATACCGTACGAGTACATCCATACGGTACCAAACCACACCAAAACAGTGCAATACCGTACGAGTACTTCGTTACGGTACCAAACCACACCAAAACAGTACAATACCGTACGAGTACTTCGTTACGGTACCAAACCACACCTAAACGGTGCAATACCGTACGAGTACATCCATACGGTACCAAACCACACCAAAACGGTGCAATACCATACGAGTACACAAAAATGGTGCAAAACCGTACGAGTACATCCATACGGTACCAAACCACACCAAAATGGTGCAATACCGTACGAGTACATCCATACGGTACCAAACCACACCTAAACGGTGCAAAACCGTACGAGTACATCCATACGGTACCAAACCACACCAAAACGGTGCAATACCTTACGAGTACATCCATACGGTACCAAACCACACCTAAACGGTGCAAAACGGTACAAGTACATCCATACGGTACCAAACCACACCAAAACGGTGCAATACTGTACGAGAACATCCATACGGTACCAAACCACACCAAAACGGTTCAGTACCGTACGAGTACTTCGTTATGGTTCCAAACCACACCAAAAGGGTACAATACCGTACGAGTACTTCGTTACGGTACCAAACCTCGCCAAAACGGTGCAATACCGTACGAGTACATCCATACGGTAACAAACCACACCAAAACGGTGCAATACCGTACGAGTACATCCATACGGTACCAAACCACACCTAAACGGTGCAAAACGGTACGAGTACATCCATACGGTACCAAACCACATCAAAACGGTGCAATACAGTACGAGAACATCCATACGGTACCAAACCACACCAAAACGGTTCAGTACCGTACGAGTACTTCGTTATGGTTCCAAACCACAACAAAAGGGTACAATACCGTACGAGTACTTCGTTACGGTACCAAACCTCACCAAAACGGTGCAATACCGTACGAGTACATCCATACGGTACCAAACCACACCAAAACGGTGCAATACCGTACGAGTACATCCATAAGGTACCAAACCACACCAAAACGGTGCAAAACCGTACGAGTACAACCATACGGTACCAAACCACACCAAAACGGTGTAATACCATACGAGTACATCCATATGGTACCAAACCACACCAAAACGGTGCAATACCGTACATGTACATCAATACGGTACCAAACCACACCAAAACGGTGCATTACCGTACGAGTACTTCGTTACGGTACCAAACCACACCAAAACGGAGCAATACTGTACGAGACATCCATAAGGTACCAAACCACACCAAAACGGTGCAATACCGTACAAATACATCCATAAGGTACCAAACCATACCAAAACGGTGCAAAACCGTTTGAGTACATACATACGGTACCAAACCACACCAAAACGGTGCAATACCGTACGAGTACTTCGTTTCGGTACCAAACCACACCAAAACAGTGCAATACCGTACGAGAACATCCATACGGTACCAAACCACACCAAAACGGTTCAGTACCGTATGAGAACTTAGTTATGGTTCCAAACAACACCAAAAGGGTACAATTCCGTACGAGTACTTCGTTACGGTACGAAACCACACCAAAACGGTACAATACCGTACGAGTACATCCATACGGTACCAAACCACACAAAAACGGTGCAATACCGTACGAGTACATCAATACGGTACCAAACCACACCAAAACGGTGCATTACCGTACGAGTACTTCGTTACGGTACCAAACCACACCAAAACGGTGCAATACCGTACGAATACATCCAAACGGTATCAAACCACACCAAAATGGTGCAATACCGTACGAGAACATCCATACGGTACCAAACCACACCAAAACGGTTCAATACCGTACGAGTACTTCGTTACGGTACCAAACCACACCAAAACAGTACAATGCCGTACGAGTACTTCGTTACGGTACCAAACCACACCAAAACGGTGCAATACCGTACGAGTACATCCATACGGTACCAAATCACACCAAAATGGTGCAATACCGTACGAGAACATCCATACGGTACCAAACCACACCAAAACGGTTCAATACCGTACGAGTACTTCGTTATGGTTCCAAACCACACCAAAAGGGTACAATACCGTACGAGTACTTCGTTACGGTACCAAACCACACCAAAACGGTGCAATACCATACGAGTACACAAAAATGGTGCAAAACCGTACGAGTACATCCATACGGTACCAAACCACATCAAAATGGTGCAATACCGTACGAGTACATCCATACGGTACCAAACCACACCTAAACGGTGCAAAACCGTACGAGTACATCCATACGGTACCAAACCACACCAAAACGGTGCAATACCTTACGAGTACATCCATACGGTACCAAACCACACCTAAACGGTGCAAAACGGTACAAGTACATCCATACGGTACCAAACCACACCAAAACGGTGCAATACTGTACGAGAACATCCATACGGTACCAAACCACACCAAAACGGTTCAGTACCGTACGAGTACTTCGTTATGGTTCCAAACCACACCAAAAGGGTACAATACCGTACGAGTACTTCGTTACGGTACCAAACCTCGCCAAAACGGTGCAATACCGTACGAGTACATCCATACGGTAACAAACCACACCAAAACGGTGCAATACCGTACGAGTACATCCATACGGTACCAAACCACACCTAAACGGTGCAAAACGGTACGAGTACATCCATACGGTACCAAACCACATCAAAACGGTGCAATACAGTACGAGAACATCCATACGGTACCAAACCACACCAAAACGGTTCAGTACCGTACGAGTACTTCGTTATGGTTCCAAACCACAACAAAAGGGTACAATACCGTACGAGTACTTCGTTACGGTACCAAACCTCACGAAAACGGTGCAATACCGTACGAGTACATCCATACGGTACCAAACCACACCAAAATGGCGCAATACCGTACGAGAACATCCATACGGTACCAAACCACACCAAAACGGTTCAATACCGTACGATTACTTCGTTATGGTTCCAAACCACACCAAAAGGGAACAATACCGTACGAGTACTTCGTTACGGTACCAAACCTCAGCAAAACGGTACAATACCGTACGAGTACTTCGTTACGGTACCAAACCACACCAAAACGGTGCAATACAGTACGAGTACATCCATACGGTACCAAACCACACCAAAACGGTGCAATACCGTACGAGTACATCCAGAAGGTACCAAACCACAACAAAACAGTGCAATACAGTACGAGTACATCCATACGGTACCAAACCACACCAAAACGGTGCAATACCATACAAGTACTTCGTTACGGTACCAAACCACACCAAAACGGTACAATACCTTACGAGTACTTCGTTACGGTACCAAACCACACCAAAACGGTGCAATACCGTACGAGTACATCCATACGGTACCAAGCCACACCAAAACGGTGCAATACCGTACGAGTACTTCATTTCGGTTCCAAACCTCACCAAAAGGGTACAATACCGTACGAGTACTTCGTTACGGTACCAAACCGCAACAAAACGGTACAGTACCGTACGAGTACTTCGTTACGGTACCAAACCACACCAAAACGATGCAATACCGTACGAGTACATCCATACGGAACCAAACCACACCAAAACGGAGCAATACCGTACGAGTATTTCGTTACGGTACCAAACCACACCCAAACAGTACAATACCGTACGGGTACTTCGTTACGCTACCAAACCACACCAAAACAGTGCAACACCGTACGAGTACATCCATACGGTACCAAACCACACAAAAACGGTGCAATACCGTACGAGTACATCCATAAGGTAAAAACCACACCAAAACGGTGCAAAACCGTACGAGTACATCCATACGGTACCAAACCACACCTAAACGGTGCAATATCGTACGAGTAGATCCATACGGTACCAAACAACACCAAAACGGTGCAAAATCGTACGAGTACATCCATACAGTACCAAACCACACCAAAATGGTGCAATACCGTACGAGTACATCCATACGGTACCAAACCACACCTAAACGGTGCAAAACGGTACGACTACATCCATACGGTACCAAACCACACCAAAACGGTGCAATACCGTACATGAACATCCATACCGTACCAAACCACACCAAAACGGTGCAATACCGTACGAGTACATCCATACGGTACCAAACCACACCAAAACGGTGCAATACCGTACGAGTACTTCGTTACGGTACCAAACCACACCAAAACCGTACAATACCGTACGAGTACTTCGTTACGGTACCAAACCACACCAAAACGGTGCAATACCGTACGAGTACATCCATACGGTACCAAACCACACCAATACGGTGCAAAACCGTAGGAGTACATCCGAACGGTACCAAACCACACCAAACCGGTACAATACCGTACGAGTACATTCATACGGAACCAAACCACACCAAAACGGTGCAATACCGTACGAGTACATCCATACGGTTCCAAACCACACCAAAACGCTGCAAAACCGTACGAGTACATCCATACGGTACCAAACCACACCAAAACGGTGCAATACCGTACGAGTACATCCATAGGGTACCAAACCACACCAAAACTGTGCAAAACGGTACGAGTACATCTATACGGTGCCAAACCATACCAAAACGATGCAATACCGTACGAGAGCATCCCTAAACGGTGCAAAACGGTACGAGTACATCCATACGGTACCAAACCACACAAAAACGGTGCAATACCGTACGAGAGCATCCATACGGTACCAAACCACACCAAAACCATGCAATACCGTACGAGTACATCCATACGGTACCAAACCACACCAAAACGGTGCAATACCGTACGAGTAGATCCATACGGTACAAAACCACACCATAATGGTGCAAAACCGTACCAGTACATCCATACGGTACCAAACCACACCAAAACGGTGCAATACCGTACGAGTACATCCATACGGTACCAAACCACACCTAAACAGTGCAAAACGGTACGAGTACATCCATACGGTACCAAACCACACCAAAACGGTGCAATACCGTACGAGAACATCCATACGGTACCAAACCACACCAAAACGGTGCAATACCGTACGTGAACATCCAGACGGTACCAAACCACACCAAAACGGTGCAATACCGTACGAGTACTTCATTTCGGTTCCAAACCACACCAAAAGGGTACAATACCGTACGAGTACTTCGTTACGGTACCAAACCGCAACAAAACGGTACAATACCGTACGAGTACTTCGTTACGGTACCAAACCACACCAAAACGGTGCAATACCGTACGAGTACATCCATACGGAACCAAACCACACCAAAACGGAGCAATACCGTACGAGTACTTCGTAACGGTACCAAACCACACCAAAACAGTACAATACCGTACGGGTACTTCGTTACGATACCAAACCACACCAAAACAGTGCAACACCGTACGAGTACATCCATACGGTACCAAACCACACAAAAACGGTGCAATACCGTACGAGTACATCCATAAGGTACCAAACCACACCAAAACGGTGCAAAACCGTACGAGTACATCCATACAGTACCAAACCACACCAAAATGGTGCAATACCGTACGAGTACATCCATACGGTACCAAACCACACCTAAACGGTGCAAAACGGTACGACTACATCCATACGGTACCAAACCACACCAAAACGGTGCAATACCGTACGAGAACATCCATATGGTACCAAACCACACCAAAACGGTGCAATACCGTACGAGTACATCCATACGGTACCAAACCACACCAAAACGGTGCAATACCTTACGAGTACTTCGTTACGGTACCAAACCACACCAAAACGGTACAATACCGTTCGAGTACTTCGTTACGGTACCAAACCACACCAAAACGGTGCAATACCGTACGAGTAGATCCATACGGTACCAAACCACACAAAAATGGTGCAATACCGTACGACTACTTCGTTACGGTACCAAACCACACCAAAACAGTACAATTCCGTACGAGTACTTCGTTACGGTACCAAACCACACCAAAACGGCACAATACCGTACGAGTACTTCGTTACGGAACCAAACCACACCAAAACGGTGCAATACCGTACGAGTTGATCCATACGGTACCAAACCACACCAAAATGGTGCAAAACCATACCAGTACATCCATACGGTACCAAACCACCCCTAAACGGTGCAAAACGGTAAGAGTACATCCATACGGTACCAAACCACACCAAAACGGTGCAATACTGTACGAGAACATTCATACGGTACAAAACCACACCAAAACGGTTTGGTACCGTACGAGTACTTCGTTATGGTTCCAAACCACACCAAAAGGGTACAATTTCGTACGAGTTCTTCGTTACGGTACCAAACCACACCAAAACGGTACAATACCGTACGAGTACTTCGTTACGGTACCAAACCACACCAAAACGGTGCAATACCGTACGAGTACATCCATACGGTACCAAACCACACCAAAATGGTGCAATACCGTACGACTACTTCGTTACGGTACCAAACCACACCAAAACAGTACAATTCCGTAAGAGTACTTCGTTACGGTACCAAACCACACCTAAACGGTACAATACCGTACGAGTACTTCGTTACGGTACCAAACCACACCAAAACGGTGCAATACCGTACGAGTACATCCAGACGGTACCAAACCACACCAAAATGGTGCAATACCGTACGACTACTTCGTTATGGTACCAAACCACACCAAAACAATGCAATACCGTACGAGTGCATCCATACAGTGCCAAACAACACCAAAACGATGCAAAACCGTACGAGTACATCGATACGGTATCAAACCACACCAAAACGGTGCAAAACCATACGAGTACATCCATACGGTACCAAACCACACCAAAACGGTGGAAAACCGTTCGAGTACATCTATACGGTACCAAACCACACCAAAACGATGCAATACCGTACGAGTACATCCATACGGTACAAAACCACACCTAAACGGTGCAAAACGGTACGAGTACATCCATACGGTACCAAACCACACAAAAACGGTGCAATACCGTACGAGAACATCCATACGATACCAAACCACACCAAAACGGTGCAATACCGTACGAGTACATCCATACGGTACCAAACCACCCCTAAACGGTGCAAAACGGTACGAGTACATCCATACGGTACCAAACCACACCAAAACGGTGCAATACCGTACGAGAACATCCATACGGTACCAAACCACACCAAAACGGTGCAATACCGTACGAGTACTTCATTTCGGTTCCAAACCACACCAAAAGGGTACAATACCGTACAAGTACTTCGTTACGGTACCAAACCGCACCAAAACGGTACAATACCGTACGAGTACTTCGTTACGGTACCAAACCACACCAAAACGGTGCAATACCATACGAGTACATCCATACGGTACCAAACCACACCAAAACGGTGCAAAACCGTACGAGTACATCCATACGGTACCAAACCACACCAATATGGTGCAATACCGTACGAGTAGATCCATACCCTACCAAACAACTCCAAAACGGTGCAAAACCGTACGAGTACATCCATACGGTACCAAACCACACCAAAATGGTGCAAAACCGTACGAGTTCATCCATACGGTACCAAACCACACCAAAACGGTACAATACCGTACGAGTACATCCATACGGAACCAAACCACACAAAAATGGTGCAAAACCGCACGAGTGCATCCATACGGTACCAAACCACACCAAAATGGTGCAATACCGTACGAGTACATCCATACGGTACCAAACCACACCTAAACGGTGCAAAACGGTACGAGTACATCCATACGGTACCAAACCACACCAAAACGGTGCAATACCGTACGAGAACGTCCATACGGTACCAAACCACACCAAAACGGTTCGGTACCGTACGAGTACTTCGTTATGGTTCCAAACCACACCAAAAGGGTACAATTCCGTACGAGTACTTCGTTACGGTACCAAACCACACCAAAACGGTACAATACCGTACGAGTACTTCGTTACGGTACCAAACCACACCAAAACGGTGCAATACCGTACGAGTACATCCATACGGTACCAAACCACACCAAAATGGTGCAATACCGTACGACTACTTCGTTACGGTACCAAACCAGTACAATTCCGTAAGAGTACTTCGTTACGGTACCAAACCACACCTAAATGGTACAATACCGTACGAGTACTTCGTTACGGTACCAAACCACACCAAAACGGTGCAATACCGTACGAGTACATCCATACGGTACCAAACCACACCAAAATGGTGCAATACCGTACGACTACTTTGTTATGGTACCAAACCACACCAAAACAGTGCAATACCGTACGAGTGCATCCATACGGTGCCAAACAACACCAAAACGCTGCAAAACCGTACGAGTACATCCATACGGTATCAAACCACACCAAAACGGTGCAATACCATACGAGTACATCCATACGGTACCAAACCACACCAAAACGGTGCAAAACCGCACGAGTACATCCATACGGTACCAAACTACACCAATATGGTGCAATACCGTACGAGTAGATCCATACCGTACCAAACAACACCAAAACGGTGCAAAACCGTACGAGTACATCCATACGGTACCAAACCACACCAAAATGGTGCAAAACCGTACGAGTTCATCCATACTGTACCAAACCACACCAAAACGGTGCAATACCGTATGAGTACATCCATACGGTACCAAACCACACAAAAATGGTGAAAAACCGTACGAGTACATCCATACGGTACCAAACCACACCAAAATGGTGCAATACCGTTCGAGTACATCCATACGGTACCAAACCACACCTAAACGATGCAAAACGGTACGAGTACATCCATACGGTACAAAACCACACCAAAACGGTGCAAAACCGTACGAGTACATCCATACGGTACCAAACCACACCAATATGGTGCAATACCGTACGAGTAGATCCATACCGTACCAAACAACACCAAAACGGTGCAAAACCGTACGAGTACATCCATACGGTACCAAACCACACCAAAATGGTGCAAAACCGTACGAGTTCATCCATACGGTACCAAACCACACCAAAACGGTGCAATACCGTACGAGTACATCCATACGGTACCAAACCACACAAAAATGGTGCAAAGCCGTACGAGTGCATCCATACGGTACCAAACCACACCAAAATGGTGCAATACCGTACGAGTACATCCATACGGTACCAAACCACACCTAAACGGTGCAAAACAGTACGAGTACATCCATACGGTACCAAACCACACCAAAACGGTGCAATACCGTACGAGAACATCCATACGGTACCAAACCACACCAAAACGGTTCGGTACCGTACGAGTACTTCGTTATGGTTCCAAACCACACCAAAAGGGTACAATTCCGTACGAGTACTTCGTTACGGTACCAAACCACACCAAAACGGTACAATACCGTACGAGTACTTCATTACGGTACCAAACCACACCAAAACGGTGCAATACCGTACGAGTACATCCATACGGTACCAAACCACACCAAAATGGTGCAATACCGTACGACTACTTCGTTACGGTACCAAACCACACCAAAACAGTACAATTCCGTAAGAGTACTTCGTTACGGTACCAAACCACACCTAAATGGTACAATACCGTACGAGTACTTCGTTACGGTACCAAACCACACCAAAACGGTGCAATACCGTACGAGTACATCCATACGGTACCAAACCACACCAAAATGGTGCAATACCGTACGACTACTTCGTTATGGTACCAAACCACACCAAAACAGTGCAATACCGTACGAGTGCATCCATAAGGTGCCAAACAACACCAAAACGCTGCAAAACCGTACGAGAACATCCATACGGTATCAAACAAAACCAAAACGGTGCAATACCATACGAGTACATCCATACGGTACCAAACCACACCAAAACGGTTCAAAACCGTACGAGTACATCCATACGGTACCAAACTACACCAATATGGTGCAATACCGTACGAGTAGATCCATACCGTACCAAACAACACCAAAACGGTGCAAAACCGTACGAGTACATCCATACGGTACCAAACCACACCAAAATGGCGCAATACCGTACGAGTACATCCATACGGTACCAAACCACACCTAAACGTTGCAAAACGGTACGAGTACATCCATACGGTACCAAACCACACCAAAATGGTGCAAAACCGTACGAGTTCATCCATACGGTACCAAACCACACCAAAACGGTGCAAAACCGTACGAGTACATCCATACGGTACCAAACCACACCAAAATGGCGCAATACCGTACGAGTACATCCATACGGTACCAAACCACACCAAAACAGTGCAATACCGTACGAGTGCATCCATACGGTGCCAAACAACACCAAAACGCTGCAAAACCGTACGAGTACATCCATACGGTATCAAACCACACCAAAACGGTGCAATACCATACGAGTACATCCATACGGTACTAAACCACACCAAAACGGTGCAAAACCGCACGAGTACATCCATACGGTACCAAACTACACCAATATGGTGCAATACCGTACGAGTAGATCCATACCGTACCAAACAACACCAAAACGGTGCAAAACCGTACGAGTACATCCATACGGTACAGAACCACACCAAAATGGTGCAAAACCGTACGAGTTCATCCATACGGTACCAAACCACACCAAAACGGTGCAAAACCGTACGAGTACATCCATACGGTACCAAACCACACCAAAATGGCGCAATACCGTACGAGTACATCCATACGGTACCAAACCACACCTAAACGTTGCAAAACGGTACGAGTACATCCATACGGTACCAAACCACACCAAAACGGTGCAAAACCGTACGAGTACATCCATACGGTACCAAACCACACCAATATGGTGCAATACCGTACGAGTAGATCCATACCGTACCAAACAACACCAAAACGGTGCAAAACCGTACGAGTACATCCATACGGTACCAAACCACACCAAAATGGTGCAAAACCGTACAAGTTCATCCATACGGTACCAAACCACACCAAAACGGTGCAATACCGTACGAGTACATCCATACGGTACCAAACCACACCTAAACGGTGCAAAACGGTACGAGTACATCCATACGGTACCAAACCACACCAAAACGGTGCAATACCGTACGAGAACATCCATACGGTACCAAACCACACCAAAACGGTGCAATACCGTGCGAGTACTTCATTTCGGTTCCAAACCACACCAAAACGGTACAATACCGTACGAGTACTTCGTTACGGTACCAAACCGCACCAAAACGGTGCAATACCGTACGAGTACATCCATACGGTACCAAACCACACCAAAACGGAGCAATACCGTACGAGTACTTCGTTACGGTACCAAACCACACCAAAACGGTGCAACACCGTACGAGTACATCCATACGGTACCAAACCACACCAAAACGGTGCAATACCGTACGAGTACATCCATAAGGTACCAAACCACACCAAAACGGTGCAAAACCGTACGAGTACATCCATACGGTACCAAACCACACCAAAACGGTGCAATACCGTACGAGCAGATCCATACGGTACCAAACAACACCAAAACGGTGCAAAACCGTACGAGTACATCCATACGGTACCAAACCACACCAAAATGGTGCAAAACCGTACTAGAACATCCATACGGTACCAAACCACACCAAAACGGTGCAATACCGTACGAGTACATCCATACGGTACCAAACCACACCTAAACGGTGCAAAACGGTACGAGTACTTCGTTACGGTACCAAACCGCACCAAAACTGTACAATACCGTACGAGTACTTCGTTACGGTGCCAAATCACACCAAAACGGTGCAATACCGTACGAGTACATCCATACGGTACTAAACCACACCAAAACGGAGCAATACCGTACGAGTACTTCGTTACGGTACCAAACCACACCAAAACGGTTCAACACCGTACGAGTACATCCATACGGTACCAAACCACACCAAAACGGTGCAATACCGTACGAGTACATCCATAAGGTACCAAACCACACCAAAACGGTGCAAAACCGTACGAGTACATCCATACGGTACCAAACCACACCAAAACGGTGCAATACCGTACGAGTAGATCCATACCGTACCAAACAACACCAAAACAGTGCAAAACCATACGAGTACATCCATACGGTACCAAACCACACCAAAACGGTGCAAAACCGTACGAGTACATCCATACGGTACCAAACCACACCAAAATGGTGCAAAACCGTACGAGTTCGTCCATACGGTACCAAACCACACCAAAACGGTGCAATACCGTACGAGTACATCCATACGGTACCAAACCACACAAAAATGGTGCAAAACCGTACGAGTACATCCATACGGTACCAAACCACACCAAAATGGTGCAATACCGTACGAGTACATCCATACGGTACCAAACCACACCTAAACGGTGCAAAACGGTACGAGTACATCCATACGGTACCAAACCACACCAAAACGGTGCAATACCGTACGAGAACATCCATACGGTACCAAACCACACCAAAACGGTGCAATACCGTACGAGTACATCCATACGGTACCAAACCACACCAAAACGGAGCAATACCGTACGAGTACTTCGTTACGGTACCAAACCACACCAAAACGGTGCAACACCGTACGAGTACATCCATACGGTACCAAACCACACCAAAACGGAGCAATACCGTACGAGTACTTCGTTACGGTACCAAACCACACCAAAACGGTGCAACACCGTACGAGTACATCCATACGGTACCAAACCACACCAAAACGGTGCAATACCGTACGAGTACATCCATAAGGTACCAAACCACACCAAAACGGTGCAAAACCGTACGAGTACATCCATACGGTACCAAACCACACAAAAACGGTGCAATACCGTACGAGTAAATCCATACGGTACCAAACAACACCAAAACGGTGCAAAACCGTACGAGTACATCCATACGGTACCAAACCACACCAAAATGGTGCAAAACCGTACGACAACATCCATACGGTACCAAACCACACCAAAACGGTGCAATACCGTACGAGTACATCCATACGGTACCAAACCACCCCTAAACGGTGCAAAACGGTACGAGTACATCCATACGGTACCAAACCACACCAAAACGGTGCAATACCGTACGAGAACATCCATACGGTACCAAACCACACCAAAACGGTGCAATACCGTACGAGTACTTCATTTCGGTTCCAAACCACACCAAAAGGGTACAATACCGTACGAGTACTTGGGTACGGTACCAAACCGCACCAAAACGGTACAATACCGTACGAGTACTTCGTTACGGTACCAAACCACACCAAAACGGTGCAATACGGTACGAGTACATCCATACGGTACCAAACCACCCCAAAACGGAGCAATACCGTACGAGTACTTCGTTACGGTACCAAACCACACCAAAACGGTTCAACACTGTACGAGTACATCCATACGGTACAAAACCACACCAAAACGGTGCAATACCGTACGAGTAGATCCATACCGTACCAAACAACACCAAAACAGTGCAAAACCGTACCAGTACATCCGTACGGTACAAAACCACACCAAAATGGTGCAAAACCGTACGAGTTCATCCATACGGTACCAAACCAGACCAAAACGGTGCAATACCGTACGAGTACATCCATACGGTACCAAACCACACAAAAATGGTGCAAAACGGTACGAGTACATCCATACGGTACCAAACCACACCAAAACGGTGCAATACCGTACGAGTACATCCATACGGTACCAAACCACACCTAAACGGTGCAAAACGGTACGAGTACATCCATACGGTACCAAACCACACCAAAACGGTGCAATACCGTACGAGAACATCCATACGGTACCAAACCACACCAAAACGGTGCAATACCGTACGAGTACTTCATTTCGGTTCAAAACCACACCAAAAAGGTACAATACCGTACGAGTACTTCGTTACAATACCAAACCCCACCAAAACGGTACAATACCGTACGAGTACTTCGTTACGGTACCAAACCACACCAAAACGGTGCAATACCGTACGAGTACATCCATACGGTACCAAACCACACCAAAACGGAGCAATACCGTACGAGTACTTCGTGACGGTACCAAACCACACCAAAACGGTGCAACACCGTACGAGTACATCCATACGGTACCAAACCACACCAAAACGGTTCAATACCGTACGAGTACATCCATAAGGTACCAAACCACACCAAAACGGTGCAAAACCGTATGAGTACATCCATACGGTACCAAACCACACCAAAATGGTGCAATACCGTACGAGTACTTCGTTACGGTACAAAACCACACCAAAACAGTACAATACCGTACGAGTACTTCGTTACGGTACCAAACCACAGCAAAACGGTGCAATACCGTACGAGTACTTCCATACGGTACCAAACCACACCAAAATGGTGCAATACCGTACGACTACTTCGTTATGGTACCAAACCACACCAAAACAGTGCAATACCGTACGAGTGCATCCATACGGTGCAAAACAACACCAAAACGCTGCAAAACCGTACGAGTACATCCATACGGTATCAAACCACACCAAAACGGTGCAATACCAAACGAGTACATCCATACGGTACCAAACCACACCAAAACGGTGCAAAACCGTACGAGTACATCCATACGGTACCAAACTACACCAATATGGTGCAATACCGTACGAGTAGATCCATACCGTACCAAACAACACCAAAACGGTGCAAAACCGTACGAGTACATCCATACGGTACCACCAAACCACACCAAAATGGTGCAAAACCGTACGAGTACATCGATACGGTACCAAACCAGACCAAAACGGTGCAATACCGTATGAGTACATCCATACGGTACCAAACCACACCAAAACGGTGCAATACCGTACGAGTACTTCGTTACTTTACCAAACCACACCAAAACGGTACAATACCTTACGAGTACTTCGTTACGGTACCAAACCACACCAAAATGGTGCAATACCTTACGAGTACATCCATACGGTACCAAACCACACCAAAACGGTGCAATACCGTACGAGTACATCGATACGGTACCAAACCAGGCAAAAACGGTTTAAAACCGTACGAGTACATCCATACGGTACCAAACCACTCAAAAATGGTGCAATACCGTACGAGCACATCCATACGGTACCAAACCACACCAAAACGGTTCAGTACCGTACGAGTAATTCGTTATGGTTCGAAACCACACCAAAAGGGTACAATTTCGTACGAGTACTTCGTTACGTACCAAACCACACCAAAACGGTACAATACCGTACGAGTACTTCGTTACGGTTCCAAACCACACGAAAACAGTGCAATACCTTACGAGAACATCCATACGGTACCAAACCACACCAAAACGGTGCAATACCGTACGAGTAAATCCATATGGTACCAAACCACACCAAAACGGTGCAATACCGTACGAGTACTTCGTTACGGTACCAAACCACACCAAAACGGTACAATACCTTACGAGTACTTCGTTACGGTACCAAACCACACGAAAACAGTGCAATACCTTACGAGAACATCCATACGGTACATAACCTCACCAAAACGGTGCAATACCGTACGAGTACATCCATACAGTACCAAACCACACCAAAACGGTGCAATAACGTACGAGTACTTCGTTACAGTACCAAACCACACCAAAACAGTACAATACCGTACGAGTACTTCGTTACGGTACCAAACCACACCAAAACGGTGCAATACCGTACGAGTACATCGATACGGTACCAAACCACACCAAAACGGTGCAATACCGTACGAGTACTTCGTTACGGTACCAAACCACACGAAAACAGTACAATTGCAATACCGTACGAGTACATCCATAAGGTACCAAACCACACCAAAATGGTGCCAAATCGTACGAGTACTTCGTCACGGTACCAAACCACACAAAAACGGTACAATACGTTACGAGTCCATCCATACGGTACCAAACCACACCAAAACGGTGCAATACCGTACCAGTACATCCATACGGTACCAAACCACTCCAAAACGGTGCAATACCGTACGAGTACATCCATAAGGCACCAAACCACACCAAAACGGTGCAAAACCGTACGAGTACATCCATACGGTACTAAACCACACCAAAACGGTGCCGTACCGTACGAGTACATCCATACGGTACCAAACCACACCAAAACCGTACAATACCGTACGAGTACTTCGTTACGGTACCAAACCACACCAAAACGGTACAATACCATACGAGTACTTCGTTACGGTACCAAACCACACCAAAACAGTGCAATACCGTACGAGTACATTCATACGGTACCAAACCACACCAAAATGGTGCAATACCGTACGAGTACTTCGTTACGGTACCAAACCACACCAAAACAGTGCAATACCGTACGAGTACTTCCATACGGTACCAAACCACACCAAAACGGTGCAATACCGTACGAGTAGTTCGTTACGGTACCAAACCACACCTAAACTGTACAATACCGTACGAGTACTTCGTTACGGTACCAAACCACACCAAAACGGTGCAACACCGTACGAGTACATCCATACGGTACCAAACCACACCAAAACGGTGCAATACCGTACGAGCAGATCCATACGGTACCAAACAACACCAAAACGGTGCAAAACCGTACGAGTACATCCATACGGTACCAAACCACACCAAAATGGTGCAAAACCGTACTAGAACATCCATACGGTACCAAACCACACCAAAACGGTGCAATACCGTACGAGTACATCCATACGGTACCAAACCACACCTAAACGGTGCAAAACGGTACGAGTACTTCGTTACGGTACCAAACCGCACCAAAACGGTACAATACCGTACGAGTACTTCGTTACGGTGCCAAACCACACCAAAACGGTGCAATACCGTACGAGTACATCCATACGGTACCAAACCACACCAAAACAGAGCAATACCGTACGAGTACTTCGTTACGGTACCAAACCACACCAAAACGGTTCAACACCGTACGAGTACATCCATACGGTACCAAACCACACCAAAACGGTGCAATACCGTACGAGTACATCCATAAGGTACCAAACCACACCAAAACGGTGCAAAACCGTACGAGTACATCCATACGGTACCAAACCACACCAAAACGGTGCAATACCGTACGAGTAGATCCATACCGTACCAAATAACACCAAAACAGTGCAAAACCGTACGAGTACATCCATACGGTACCAAACCACACCAAAACGGTGCAAAACCGTACGAGTACATCCATACGGTACCAAACCACACCAAAACGGTGCAAAACCGTACGAGTTCGTCCATACGGTACCAAACCACACCAAAACGGTGCAATACCGTACGAGTACATCCATACGGTACCAAACCACACAAAAATGGTGCAAAACCGTACGAGTACATCCATACGGTACCAAACCACACCAAAATGGTGCAATACCGTACGAGTACATCCATACGGTACCAAACCACACCTAAACGGTGCAAAACGGTACGAGTACATCCATACGGTACCAAACCACACCAAAACGGGGCAATACCGTACGAGTACATCCATACGGTACCAAACCACACCAAAACGGTGCAATACCGTACGAGTAGATCCATACGGTACCAAACAACACCAAAACGGTGCAAAACCGTACGAGTACATCCATACGGTACCAAACCACACCAAAATGGTGCAAAACCGTACGAGAACATCCATACGGTACCAAACCACACCAAAACGGTGCAATACCGTACGAGTACATCCATACGGTACCAAACCACCCCTAAACGGTGCAAAACGGTACGAGTACATCCATACGGTACCAAACCACACCAAAACGGTGCAATACCGTACGAGAACATCCATACGGTACCAAACCACACCAAAACGGTGCAATACCGTACGAGTACTTCATTTCGGTTCCAAACCACACCAAAAGGGTACAATACCGTACGAGTACTTGGTTACGGTACCAAACCGCACCAAAACGGTACAATACCGTACGAGTACTTCGTTACGGTACCAAACGACACCACAACGGTGCAATACGGTACGAGTACATCCATACGGTACCAAACCACCCCAAAACGGAGCAATACCGTACGAGTACTTCGTTACGGTACCAAACCACACCAAAACGGTTCAACACCGTACGAGTACATCCATACGGTACAAAACCACACCAAAACGGTGCAATACCGTACGAGTAGATCCATACCGTACCAAACAACACCAAAAAAGTGCAAAACCGTACCAGTACATCCGTACGGTACCAAACCACACCAAAATGGTGCAAAACCGTACGAGTTCATCCATACGGTACCAAACCACACCAAAACGGTGCAATACCGTACGAGTACATCCATACGGTACCAAACCACACAAAAATGGTGCAAAACTGTACGAGTACATCCGTACGGTACCAAACCACACCAAAATGGTGCAATACCGTACGAGTACATCCATACGGTACCAAACCACACCTAAACGGTGCAAAACGGTACGAGTACATCCATACGGTACCAAATCACACCAAAACGGTGCAATACCGTACGAGAACATCCATACTGTACCAAACCACACCAAAACGGTGCAATACCGTACGAGTACTTCATTTCGGTTCCAAACCACACCAAAAGGGTACAATACCGTACGAGTACTTCGTTACAATACCAAACCGCACCAAAACGGTACAATACCGTACGAGTACTTCGTTACGGTACCAAACCACACCAAAACGGTGCAATACCGTACGAGTACATCCATACGGTACCAAACCACACCAAAACGGAGCAATACCGTACGAGTACTTCGTTACGGTACCAAACCACACCAAAACGGTGCAACACCGTACGAGTACATCCATACGGTACCAAACCACACCAAAACGGTTCAATACCGTACGAGTACATCCATAAGGTACCAAATCACACCAAAACGGTGCAAAACCGTATGAGTACATCCATACGTTACCAAACCACACCAAAATGGTGCAATACCGTACGAGTACTTCGTTACGGTACAAAACCACACCAAAACAGTACAATACCGTACGAGTACTTCGTTACGGTACCAAACCACAGCAAAACGGTGCAATACCGTACGAGTACTTCCATACGATACCAAACCACACTAAAATGGTGCAATACCGTACGACTACTTCGTTATGGTACCAAACCACACCAAAACAGTGCAATACCGTACGAGTGCATCCATACGGTGACAAACAACACCAAAACGCTGCAAAACCGTACGAGTACATCCATACGGTATCAAACCACACCAAAACGGTGCAATACCATACGAGTACATCCATACGGTACCAAACCACACCAAAACGGTGCAAAACCGTACGAGTACATCCATACGGTACCAAACTACACCAATATGGTGCAATACCGTACGAGTAGATCCATACCGTACCAAACAACACCAAAACGGTGCAAAACCGTACGAGTACATCCATACGGTACCAAACCACACCAAAATGGTGCAAAACCGTACGAGTACATCGATACGGTACCAAACCAGACCAAAACGGTGCAATACCGTATGAGTACATCCATACGGTACCAAACCACACCAAAACGGTGCAATACCGTACAAGTACTTCGTTACTTTACCAAACCACACCAAAACGGTACAATACCTTACGAGTACTTCGTTACGGTACCAAACCACACCAAAATGGTGCAATACCTTACGAGTACATCCATACGGTACCAAACCACACCAAAACGGTGCAATACCGTACGAGTACATCGATACGGTACCAAACCAGACAAAAACGGTGTAAAACCGTACGAGTACATCCATACGGTACCAAACCACTCAAAAATAGTGCAATACCGTACGAGCACATCCATACGGTACCAAACCACACCAAAACGGTTCAGTACCGTACGAGTAATTCGTTATGGTTCCAAACCACACCAAAAGGGAACAATTTCGTACGAGTACTTCGTTACGTACCAAACCACACCAAAACGGTACAATACCGTACGAGTACTTCGTTACGGTTCCAAACCACACCAAAACAGTGCAATACCTTACGAGAACATCCATACGGTACCAAACCACACAAAAACGGTGCAATACCGTACGAGTAAATCCATATGGTACCAAACCACACCAAAACGGTGCAATACCGTACGAGTACTTCGTTACGGTACCAAACCACACGAAAACAGTACAATTGCAATACCGTACGAGTACATCCATAAGTTACCAAACCACACCAAAATGGTGCCAAATCGTACGAGTACTTCGTCACGGTACCAAACCACACAAAAACGGTACAATACGTTACGAGTACATCCATACGGTACCAAACCACACCAAAACGGTGTAATACCGTACGAGTACATCCATACGGTACCAAACCACACCAAAACGGTGCAATACCGTATGAGTACATCCATAAGGTACCAAACCACACCAAAATGGTGCAAAACCGTACGAGTACATCCATACGGTACTAAACCACACCAAAACGGTGCAATACCGTACGAGTACTTCGTTACGGTACCAAACCACAGCAAAACGGTGCAATACCGTACGAGTACTTCCATACGGTACCAAACCACACCAAAACGGTGCAATACCGTACGAGTACTTCTTTACGGTACCAAACCACACCTAAACTGTACAATACCATACGAGTAGTTCGTTACGGTACCAAACCACACCAAAACGATGCAATACCGTACGAGTACATCCACACGGTACCAAACCACTCCAAAACGGTGCAATACCGTACGAGTACTTCGTTACGGTACCAAACAACACCAAACCGGTACAATACCGTACGAGTACTTCTTTACGGTACCAAACCACACCAAAACGGTGCAATACCGTACGAGTACATCCATACAGTACCAAACAGTACCAAACCACACCAAAACGGTGCAATACCGTACGAGTACATCGATATGGAACCAAACCATTCCAAAACGATGCAATACCGTACGAGTACTTCGTTACGGTACCAAACCACACCAAAACAATACAATACCGTACGAGTCCTTCGTTACGGTACCAAACCACACCAAAATGGTGCAATACCGTACGATTACACCCATACGGTACCAAACCACACCAAAACGGTGCAATACCGTATGAGTACATCCATATGGTACCAAACCACACCAAAATGGTGCCAAACCGTACGAGTACTTCGTTACGGTACCAAACCACACAAAAACGGTACAATACGTTACGAGTACATCCATACGGTACCAAACCACACCAAAATGGTGCAATACCGTACGAGTACATCCATAAGGTACCAAACCACACCAAAATGGTGCAAAACCGTACGAGTACATCGATACGGTACTAAACCACACCAAAACGGTGCCATACCGTACAAGTACATCCATACGGTACCAAACCACACCAAAACAGTACAATACCGTACGAGTACTTCGTTACGGTACCAAACCACACCAAAACGGTACAATACCGTACGAGTACTTAGTTACGGTACCAAACCACACCAAAACAGTGCAATACCGTACGAGTACATTCATACGGTACCAAACCACACCACAATGGTGCAATACCGTACGAGTACTTCGTTACGGTACCAAACCACACCAAAACAGTATAATACCGTACGAGTACTTCGTTACGGTACCAAACCACAGCAAAACGGTGCAATACCGTACGAGTACTTCTTTACGGTACCAAACCACCCCTAAACTGTACAATACCGTACGAGTACTTCGTTACGGTACCAAACCACACCAAAACGGTGCAAAACCGTACGAGTACATCCACACGGTACGAAACCACACCAAAACGGTGCAATACCGTACGAGTACATCCATAAGGTACCAAACCACACCAAAATGGTGCAAAACCGTAAGAGTACATCCATACGGTACTAAACCACACCAAAACGGTGCCATACCGTACAAGTACATCCATACGGTACCAAACCACACCAAAACAGCTCAATACCGTACGAGTACTTCGTTACGGTACCAAACAACACCAAAACGGTACAATACCGTACGAGTACTTCGTTACGGTACCAAACCACACCAAAGCGGTGCCATACCGTACGAGTACATCCATACGGTACCAAACCACACCAAAACAGTACAATACCGTACGAGTACTTCGTTACGGTACCAAACCACACCAAAACGGTACAAATACCGTACGAGTACTTCGTTACGGTACCAAACCACACCAAAACAGTGCAATACCGTACGAGTACATTCATACGGTACCAAACCACACCACAATGGTGCAATACCGTACGAGTACTTCGTTACGGTACCAAACCACACCAAAACAGTATAATACCGTACGAGTACTTCGTTACGGTACCAAACCACAGCAAAACGGTGCAATACCGTACGAGTACTTCTTTACGGTACCAAACCACACCTAAACTGTACAATACCGTACGAGTACTTCGTTACGGTACCAAACCACACCAAAACGGTGCAAAACCGTACGAGTACATCCACACGGTACCAAACCACACCAAAACGGTGCAATACCGTACGAGTACATCCATAAGGTACCAAACCACACCAAAATGGTGCAAAACCGTACGAGTACATTCGTACGGTACTAAACCACACCAAAACGGTGCCATACCGTACGAGTACATCCATGCGGTACCAAACCACACCAAAACCGCTCAATACCGTACGAGTACTTCGTTAGGGTACCAAACCACACCAAAACGGTACAATACCGTACGAGTACTTCGTTACGGTACCAAACCACACCAAAACGGTGCAATACCGTACGAGTACATTCATACGGTACCAAACCACACCAAAATGGTGCAATACCGTACGAGGACTTCGTTACAGTACCAAACCACACCAAAACAGTATAATACCGTACGAGTACTTCGTTACGGTACCAAACCACACCAAAACAGTATAATACCGTACGAGTACTTCGTTACGGTACCAAGCCACAGCAAAACGGTGCAATACCGTACGAGTACTTCCATACGGTACCAAACCACACCAAAACGGTGCAATACCGTACGAGTACTTCGTTACGGTACCAAACTACACCTAAACTGTACAATACCGTACGAGTACTTCGTTACGGTACCAAACCACACCAAAACGGTGCAATACCGTACGAGTACATCCATACAGTACCAAACCACACCAAAACGGTGCAAAACCGTACGAGTACATCCATACAGTACCAAACCACACCAAAACGGTGCAAAACCGTACGAGTACATCCATACAGTACCAAACAGTACCAAACCACACCAAAACGGTGCAATACTGTACGAGTACATCTATACGGTACCAAACCATTCCAAAACGGTGCAATACCGTACGAGTACTTCGTTACGGTACCAAACCACATAAAAACAATACAATATCGTACGAGTACTTCGTTACGGTACCAAACCACACCAAAATGGTGCAATACCGTACGAGTACATCCAAACGGTACAAAACCACACCAAAACGGTGCCATACCGTACGAGTACATCCATACTGTACCAAACCACACCAAAACAGTACAATACCGTACTAGTACTTCGTTACGGTACAAAACCACACCAAAACGGTGCAATACCGTACGAGTACATCCATAAGGTACCAAACAACACCAAAACGGTGCAAAATCGTACGAGTACATCCATACGGTACTAAACCACACCAAAACGGTGCCATACCGTACAAGTACATCCATACGGTACCAAACCACACCAAAACAGTACAATACCGCACGAGTACTTCGTTACGGTACCAAACCACACCAAAACAGTATAATACCGTACGAGTACTTCGTTACGGTACCAAACCACAGCAAAACGGTGCAATACCGTACGAGTACATCCATACGGTACCAAACCACTCCCAAACGGTGCAATACCGTACGAGTACTTCGTTACAATAGCAAACAACACCAAAACAGTACAATACCGTACGAGTACTTCGTTACGGTACCAAACCACAGCAAAACGGTGCAATACCGTACGAGTACTTCCATACGGTACCAAACCACACCAAAACGGTGCAATACCGTACGAGTACTTCGTTACGGTACCAAACCACACCAAAAGGGTACAATACCGTACGAGTACTTCGTTACGGTACCAAACCACACAAAAACGGTACAATACATTACGAGTACATCCATACGGTACCAAACCACCCCAAAACGGTGCAATACCGTACGAGTACATCCATACGTACCAAACCACACAAAAACGGTGCAATACCGTACGAGTACATCCATAAGGTACCAAACCACTCCAAAACGGTGCAAAACCGTATGAGTACATCCATACGGTACTAAACCACACCAAAACGGTGCCATACCGTACGAGTACATCCATACGGTACCAAACCACACCAAAACAGTACAATACCGCACGAGGACTTCGTTACGGTACCAAACTACACCAACACGGTGCAATACCGTACGAGTACATTCATATGGTACCAAACCACACCAAAATGGTGCAATACCGTACGAATACTTCGTTACGGTACCAAACCACACCAAAACAGTACAATACCGTACGAGTACTTCGTTACGGTACCAAACCACAGCAAAAAGGTGCAATACCGTACGAGTACATCCATACGGTACCAAACCACACCAAAACGGTGCAATACCGTACGAGTACATCCATAAGGTACCAAACCACACCAAAACGGTGCAATACCGTACGAGTACATCCATACGGTACCAAACCACACCAAAACGGTGCAATACCGTACGAGTACATCCATATGGTACCAAACCACACCAAAACGGTGCCAAACCATACGAGTACTTCGTTACGGTACCAAACCACACAAAAACGGTACAATACGTTACGAGTACATCCATACGGTACCAAACCACACCAAAACGGTGCGATACCGTACGTGTACTTTGTTACGGTAGCAAACCACACCAAAACGGTACAATACCGTACGAGTACATCCATACGGTACCAAACCACACCAAAACGGTGCAATACCGTACGTGTACATCCATATGGTACCAAACCACACCAAAATGGTGCCAAACCGTACGAGTACTTCGTTACGGTACCAAACCACACAAAAACGGTACAATACGTTACGAGTACATCCATACGGTACCAAACCACACCAAAACGGTGCCATACCGTACGAGTACATCCATACGGTACCAAACCACACCAAAACGGTGCAATACCGTACGAGTACATCCATACGGTACCAAACCACACCAAAATGGTGCAATACCGTACGAGTACATCCATACGGTACCAAACCACACCAAAACGGTGCAATACCGTACGAGTACATCCATACGGTACCAAACCACACCAAAATGGTGCAATACCATACGAGTACATCCATACGGTACCAAACCACACCAAAACGGTGCCAAACCGTACGAGTACTTCGTTACGGTACCAAACCACACAAAAACGGTACAATACGTTACGAGTACATCCGTACGGTACCAAACCACACCAAAATGGTGCAATACCGTACGAGTACATCCATACGGTACCAAACCACATCAAAACGGTGCGATACCGTACGTGTACTTTGTTACGGTAGCAAACCACACCAAAACGGTACAATACCGTACGAGTACATCCATACGGTACCAAACCACACCAAAACGGTGCAATACCGTACGAGTACATCCATATGGTACCAAACCACACCAAAATGGTGCCAAACCGTACGAGTACTTCGTTACGGTACCAAACCACACAAAAACGGTACAATACGTTACGAGTACATCCATACGGTACCAAACCACACCAAAACGGTGCCATACCGTACGAGTACATCCATACGGTACCAAACCACACCAAAACGGTGCAATACCGTACGAGTACATCCATACGGTACCAAACCACACCAAAATGGTGCAATACCGTACGAGTACATCCATACGGTACCAAACCACACCAAAACGGTGCCAAACCGTACGAGTACTTCGTTACGGTACCAAACCACACAAAAACGGTACAATACGTTACGAGTACATCCGTACGGTACCAAACCACACCAAAATGGTGCAATACCATAAGAGTACTTCGTTACGGTACCAAACCACACCAAAACAATACAATACCATACGAGTACTTCGTTACGGTACCAAACCACAGCAAAACGGTGCAATACCGAACGAGTACTTCCATACGGTACCAAACCACACCAAAACGGTGCAATACCGTACGAGTTCTTTCATACGGTACCAAACCACACCAAAACGGTGCAATACCGTCCGAGTACTTTGTTACGGTACCAAACCACACCAAAACAGAACAATACCGTACGAGTACTTCGTTACGGTACATCCATACGGTACCAAGCCACATTAAAACGGTGCAATACTGTACGAGTACATCCATATGGTACCAAACCACACCAAAATGGTGCCAAACCATACGAGTACTTCGTTACAGTACCAAACCACACAAAAACGGTACAATACGTTACGAGTACATCCATACGGCACCAAACCACACCAAAACGGTGCAATACCGTACGAGTACATCCATACGGTACCAAACCACATCAAAACGGTGCAATACCGTACGAGTACATCCATAAGGTACCAAACCACACCAAAACGGTGCAAAACCGTACGAGTACATCCATACGGTACCAAACCACACCAAAACGGTGCAATACCGTACGAGTACATCCATACGGTACCAAACCACACGAAAACGGTGCAATACAGTACGAGTACATCCATAAGGTACCAAACCACACCAAAACGGTGCCAAAGCGTACGAGTACATCCATACGGTACCAAACCACACCAAAACGGTGCCATACCGTACGAGTACATCCATACGGTACCAAACCACTCCAAAACGGTGCAATTCCGTACGAGTACTTCGTTACGGTACCAAACCACACCAAAACAATACAATACCGTACGAGTACTTCGTTACGGTACCAAACCACACCAAAACGGTGCAATACCGTACGAGTACTTCGTTACGGTACCAAAACCACACCAAAACAGTACAATACCATACGAGTACTTCGTTACGGCACCAAACCACAGCAAAACGGTGCAATACCGTACGAGTACTTCCATACGGTACCAAACCACACCAAAACGGTGCAATACCGTACGAGTACTTCCATACGGTACCAAACCACACCAAAACGGTGCAATACCGTCCGAGTACTTTGTTACGGTACCAAACCACACCAAAACAGAACAATACCGTACGAGTACTTCGTTACGGTACCAAACCACAGCAAAACGGTGCAATAACATACGAGTACTTCCATACGGTACCATACCACGCCAAAATGGTGCAATACCGTAAGAGTACTTCGTTACGGTACCAAACCACACGAAAACAGTACAATACCGTACGAGTACTTCGTTACGGTACCAAACCACAGCAAAACGGTGCAATACCGTACGAGTACATCCATACGGTACCAAACCACTCCAAAACGGTGCAATACCGTACGAGAACTTTGTTACGGTACCAAACCACACCAAAACGGTGCAATACCGTACGAGTACATCCATACGGTAACAAACCACTCCAAAACGGTGCAATACCGTACGAGTACTTCGTTACGGTACCAAACCACACCAAAACAATACAATACCGTACGAGTACTTCGTTACGGTACCAAACCACACCAAAACGGTGCAATACCGTACGAGTACATCCATACGGTACCAAGCAATATTAAAACGGTGCAATACTGTACGAGTACATCCATATGGTACCAAACCACACCAAAATGGTGCCAAACCATACGAGTACTTCGTTACAGTTCCAAACCACACAAAAACGGTACAATACGTTACGAGTACATCCATACGGTACCAAGCAGCACCAAAACGGAGCAATACCGTACGAGTACATCCATACGGTACCAAACCACACCAAAACGGTGCAATACCGTACGAGTACATCCACAAGGTACCAAACCACACCAAAACGGTGCAAAACCGTACGAGTACATCCATACGGTACCAAACCACACCAAAACGGTGCAATACCGTACGAGTACATCCATAAGGTACCAAACCACACCAAAACGGTGCCAAACCGTACGAGTACATCCATACGGTACCAAACCACACCAAAACGGTGCCATACCGTACGAGTACATCCATACGGTACCAAACCACACCAAAACGGTGGAATACCGTACGAGTACTTCGTTACGGTACCAAACCACACCAAAATAATACAATACCGTACGAGTACTTCGTTACGGAACCAAACCACACCAAAACGGTGCAATACCGTACGAGTACATCCATACGGTACCAAGCCACATTAAAACGGTGCAATACCGTACGAGTACATCCATATGGTACCAAACCACACCAAAATGGTGCCAAACCATACGAGTACTTCGTTACGGTACCAAACCACACAAAAACGGTACAATACGTTACGAGTACATCCATACGGTACCAAACCACACCAAAACGGTGCAATACCGTACGAGTACATCCATACGGTACCAAACCATACCAAAACGGCGCAATACCGTACGACTACATCCATAAGGTACCAAACCACACCAAAACGGTGCAAAACCGTACGAGTACATCCATACGGTAGCAAACCACACCAAAACGGGGCAATACCGTACGAGTACATCCATAAGGTACCAAACCACACCAAAACGGTGCAAAACCGTACGAGTACATCCATACGGTACCAAACCACACCAAAATGGTGCCATACCGTACGAGTACATCCATAAGGTACCAAACCACACCAAAACAGTACAATACCGTACGAGTACTTCGTTACGGTACCAAACCACACCAAAACGGTGCAATACCGTACGAGTACATCCATATGGTACCAAACCACACCAAAATGGTGCCAAACCGTACGAGTACTTCCTTACGGTACCAAACCACACAAAAACGGTACAATACGTTACGAGTACATCCGTACGGTACCAAACCACACCAAAACGGTGCAATACTGTAAGAGTACTTCGTTACGGTACCAAACCACACCAAAACCGTACAATACCGTACGAGTACTTCGTTACGGTACCAAACCACAGCAAAACGGTGCAATACCGTACGAGTACATCCAGACGGTACCAAACCACTCCAAAACGGTGCAATACTGTACGAGTACTTCGTTACGGTACCAAACCACACCAAAATAATACAATACCGTACGAGTACCTCGTTACGGTACCAAACTACACCAAAACGGTGCAATACCGTACGAGTACATCCATACGGTACCAAACCACACCAAAGCGGTGCAAGACCGTACGAGTACTTCGCTGCGGTACCAAACCACACAAAAACGGTACAATACGTTACGAGTACATCCATACGGTACCAAACCACACCAAAACGGTGCAAAACTGTACGAGTACATCCATACAGTACCAAACCACACCAAAATGGTGCAATACCGTACGAGTACATCCATACGGTACCAAACCACTCCAAAACGGTGCAATACCGTACGAGTACTTCGTTACGGTACCAAACCACACCAAAACGGTGCAATACCGTACGAGTACATTCATACGGTACCAAACCACACCAAAATGGTTCAATACCGTACGAGTACTTCGTTACGGTACCAAAACCACACCAAAACAGTACAATACCATACGAGTACTTCGTTACGGTACCAAACCACAGCAAAACGGTGCAATACCGTACGACTACAGCCATACGGTACCAAACCACACCAAAACGGTGCAATACAGTACGAGTACATCCATAAGGTACCAAACCACACCAAAACGGTGCAAAACCGTACGAGTACATCCATACGGTACCAAACCACACAAAAACGGGGCAATACCGTACGAGTACATCCATAAGGTACCAAACCACACCAAAACGGTGCAATACCGTACGAGTACATCCATACGGTACCAAACCACACAAAAACGGGGCAATACCGTACGAGTACATCCATAAGGTACCAAACCACACCAAAACGGTGCAAAACCGTACGAGTACATCCATACGGTACCAAACCACACCAAAATGGTGCCATACCGTACGAGTACATCCATAAGGTACCAAACAACACCAAAACAGTACAATACCGTACGAGTACTTCGTTACGGTACCAAACCACACCAAAACGGTGCAATACCGTACGAGTACATCCATATGGTACCAAACCATACCAAAATGGTGCCAAACCGTACGAGTTCTTCCTTACGGTACCAAACCACACAAAAACGGTACAATACGTTACGAGTACATCTGTACGGTACCAAACCACACCAAAACGGTGCAATACCGTAAGAGTACTTCGTTACGGTACCAAACCACACCAAAACCGTACAATACCGTACGAGTACTTCGTTACGGTACCAAACCACAGCAAAACGGTGCAATACCGTACGAGTACATCCATACGGTACCAAACCACTCCAAAACGGTGCAATACTGTACGAGTACTTCGTTACGGTACCAAACCACACCAAAATAATACAATACCGTACGAGTACCTCGTTACGGTACCAAACTACACCAAAACGGTGCAATACCGTACGAGTACATCCATACGGTACCAAACCACACCAAAACGGTGCCAGACCGTACGAGTACTTCGCTGCGGTACCAAACCACACAAAAACGGTACAATACGTTACGAGTACATCCATACGGTACCAAACCAAACCAAAACGGTGCAAAACTGTACGAGTACATCCATACAGTACCAAACCACACCAAAACGGTGCAATACCGTACGAGTACATCCATACGGTACCAAACCACTCCAAAACGGTGCAATACCGTACGAGTACTTCGTTACGGTACCAAACCACACCAAAACGGTGCAATACCGTACGAGTACATTCATACGGTACCAAACCACACCAAAATGGTTCAATACCGTACGAGTACTTCGTTACGGTACCAAAACCACACCAAAACAGTACAATACCGTACGAGTACTTCGTTACGGTACGAAACCACAGCACAACGGTGCAATACCGTACGAGTACATCCATACGGTACCAAACCACACCAAAACGGTGCAATACCGTACGAGTACATCCATAAGGTACCAAACCACACCAAAATGGTGCAAAACCGTACGAGTACATCCATACGGTACCAAACCACACCAAAACGGGGCAATACCGTACGAGTACATCCATAAGGTACCAAACCACACCAAAACGGTGCAAAACCATACGAGTACATCCATACGGTACCAAACCACACCAAAATGGTGCCATACCGTACGAGTACATCCATACGGTACCAAACCACACCAAAACAGTACAATACCGTACGAGTACTTCGTTACGGTACCAAATCACACCAAAACGGTTCAACACCATACGAGTACATCCATACGGCACCAAACCACACCAAAATGGTGCAGTACCGTACGAATACATCCATACGGTACCAAACCACACCAAAACGGGGCAATACCGTACGAGTACATCCATAAGGTACCAAACCACACCAAAACGGTGCAAAACCGTACGAGTACATCCATACGGTACCAAACCACACCAAAATGGTGCCATACCGTACGAGTACACCCATACGGTACCAAACCACACCAAAACAGTACAATACCGTACGAGTACTTCGTTACGGTACCAAACCACACCAAAACGGTGCAATACCGTACGAGTACATCCATATGGTACCAAACCACACCAAAATGGTGCCAAACCGTACGAGTACTTTGTTACAGTACCAAACCACACAAAAACGGTACAATACGTTACGAGTACATCCGTACGGTACCAAACCACACCAAAACGGTGCAATACCGTAAGAGTACTTCGTTACGGTACCAAACCACACCAAAACCGTACAATACCGTACGAGTACTTCGTTACGGTACCAAACCACAGCAAAACGGTGCAATACCGTACGAATACATCCATACGGTACCAAACCACTCCAAAACGGTGCAATACTGTACGAGTACTTCGTTACGGTACCAAACCACACCAAAATAATGCAATACCGTACGAGTGCCTCGTTACGGTACCAAACCACACCAAAACGGTGCAAAACCGTACGAGTACATCCATACGGTACTAAACCACACCAAAACGGGGCAATACCGTACGAGTACATCCATAAGGTACCAAACCACACCAAAACGGTGCAAAACCGTACGAGTACATCCATACGGTACCAAACAACACAAAAATGGTGCCATACCGTACGAGTACATCCATACGGTACCAAACCACACCAAAACAGTACAATACCGTACGAGTACTTCGTTACGGTACCAAACCACACCAAAACGGTGCAACACCATACGAGTACATTCATACGGTACCAAACCACACCAAAATGGTGCAGTACCGTACGAGTACATCCATACGGTACCAAACCACACCAAAACGGGGCAATACCGTACGAGTACATCCATAAGGTACCAAACCACACCAAAACGGTGCAAAACCGTACGAGTACATCCATACGGTACCAAACCACACCAAAATGGTGCCATACTGTACGAGTACACCCATACGGTACCAAACCACACCAAAACAGTACAATACCGTACGAGTACTTCGTTACGGTACCAAACCACACCAAAACAGTATAATACCGTACGAGTACTTCGTTACGGTACCAAACCACAGCAAAACGGTGCAATACCGTACGAGTACATCCATACGGTACCAAACCACTCCAAAACGGTGCAATACCGTACGAGTACTTCGTTACAATAGCAAACCACACCAAAACAGTACAATACCGTACGAGTACTTCGTTACGGTACCAAACCACAGCAAAACGGTGCAATACCGTACGAGTACTTCCATACGGTACCAAACCACACCAAAACGGTGCAATACCGTACGAGTACTTCGTTACGGTACCAAACCACACCAAAAGGGTACAATACCGTACGAGTACTTCGTTACGGTACCAAACCACACAAAAACGGTACAATACGTTACGAGTACATCCATACGGTACCAAACCACCCCAAAACGGTGCAATACCGTACGAGTACATCCATACGTACCAAACCACACCAAAACGGTGCAATGCCGTACGAGTACATCCATAAGGTACCAAACCACTCCAAAACGGTGCAAAACCGTATGAGTACATCCATACGGTACTAAACCACACCAAAACGGTGCCATACCGTACGATTACATCCATACGGTACCAAACCACACCAAAACAGTACAATACCGCACGAGTACTTCGTTACGGTACCAAACTACACCAACACGGTGCAATACCGTACGAGTACATTCATACGGTACCAAACCACACCAAAATGGTGCAATACCGTACGAATACTTCGTTACGGTACCAAACCACACCAAAACAGTACAATACCGTACGAGTACTTCGTTACGGTACCAAACCACAGCAAAACGGTGCAATACCGTACGAGTACATCCATACGGTACCAAACCACACCAAAACGGTGCAATACCGTACGAGTACATCCATAAGGTACCAAACCACACCAAAACGGTGCAATACCGTACGAGTACATCCATACGGTACCAAACCACACCAAAACAGTACATTACCGTACGAGTACTTCGTTACGGTACCAAACCACAGCAAAACGGTGCAATACCGTACGAGTACATCCATACGGTACCAAACCACACCAAAACGGTGCAATACCGTACGAGTACATCCATAAGGTACCAAACCACACCAAAACGGTGCAAAACCGTACGAGTACATCCATACGGTACCAAACAACACCAAAATGGTGCCATACCGTACGAGTACATCCATACGGTACCAAACCACACCAAAACAGTACAATACCGTACGAGTACTTCGTTACGGTACCAAACCACACCAAAACGGTGCAACACCATACGAGTACATCCATACGGTACCAAACCACACCAAAATGGTGCAGTACCGTACGAGTACATCCATACGGTACCAAACCACACCAAAACGGGGCAATACCGTACGAGTACATCCATAAGGTACCAAACCACACCAAAACGGTGCAAAACCGTACGAGTACATCCATACGGTACCAAACCACACCAAAATGGTGCCATACTGTACGAGTACACCCATACGGTACCAAACCACACCAAAACAGTACAATACCGTACGAGTACTTCGTTACGGTACCAAACCACACCAAAACAGTATAATACCGTACGAGTACTTCGTTACGGTACCAAACCACAGCAAAACGGTGCAATACCGTACGAGTACATCCATACGGTACCAAACCACTCCAAAACGGTGCAATACCGTACGAGTACTTCGTTACAATAGCAAACCACACCAAAACAGTACAATACCGTACGAGTACTTCGTTACGGTACCAAACCACAGCAAAACGGTGCAATACCGTACGAGTACTTCCATACGGTACCAAACCACACCAAAACGGTGCAATACCGTACGAGTACTTCGTTACGGTACCAAACCACACCAAAAGGGTACAATACCGTACGAGTACTTCGTTACGGTACCAAACCACACAAAAACGGTACAATACGTTACGAGTACATCCATACGGTACCAAACCACCCCAAAACGGTGCAATACCGTACGAGTACATCCATACGTACCAAACCACACCAAAACGGTGCAATGCCGTACGAGTACATCCATAAGGTACCAAACCACTCCAAAACGGTGCAAAACCGTATGAGTACATCCATACGGTACTAAACCACACCAAAACGGTGCCATACCGTACGATTACATCCATACGGTACCAAACCACACCAAAACAGTACAATACCGCACGAGTACTTCGTTACGGTACCAAACTACACCAACACGGTGCAATACCGTACGAGTACATTCATACGGTACCAAACCACACCAAAATGGTGCAATACCGTACGAATACTTCGTTACGGTACCAAACCACACCAAAACAGTACAATACCGTACGAGTACTTCGTTACGGTACCAAACCACAGCAAAACGGTGCAACACCATACGAGTACATTCATACGGTACCAAACCACACCAAAATGGTGCAGTACCGTACGAGTACATCCATACGGTACCAAACCACACCAAAACGGGGCAATACCGTACGAGTACATCCATAAGGTACCAAACCACACCAAAACGGTGCAAAACCGTACGAGTACATCCATACGGTACCAAACCACACCAAAATGGTGCCATACTGTACGAGTACACCCATACGGTACCAAACCACACCAAAACAGTACAATACCGTACGAGTACTTCGTTACGGTACCAAACCACACCAAAACAGTATAATACCGTACGAGTACTTCGTTACGGTACCAAACCACAGCAAAACGGTGCAATACCGTACGAGTACATCCATACGGTACCAAACCACTCCAAAACGGTGCAATACCGTACGAGTACTTCGTTACAATAGCAAACCACACCAAAACAGTACAATACCGTACGAGTACTTCGTTACGGTACCAAACCACAGCAAAACGGTGCAATACCGTACGAGTACTTCCATACGGTACCAAACCACACCAAAACGGTGCAATACCGTACGAGTACTTCGTTACGGTACCAAACCACACCAAAAGGGTACAATACCGTACGAGTACTTCGTTACGGTACCAAACCACACAAAAACGGTACAATACGTTACGAGTACATCCATACGGTACCAAACCACCCCAAAACGGTGCAATACCGTACGAGTACATCCATACGTACCAAACCACACCAAAACGGTGCAATGCCGTACGAGTACATCCATAAGGTACCAAACCACTCCAAAACGGTGCAAAACCGTATGAGTACATCCATACGGTACTAAACCACACCAAAACGGTGCCATACCGTACGATTACATCCATACGGTACCAAACCACACCAAAACAGTACAATACCGCACGAGTACTTCGTTACGGTACCAAACTACACCAACACGGTGCAATACCGTACGAGTACATTCATACGGTACCAAACCACACCAAAATGGTGCAATACCGTACGAATACTTCGTTACGGTACCAAACCACACCAAAACAGTACAATACCGTACGAGTACTTCGTTACGGTACCAAACCACAGCAAAACGGTGCAATACCGTACGAGTACATCCATACGGTACCAAACCACACCAAAACGGTGCAATACCGTACGAGTACATCCATAAGGTACCAAACCACACCAAAACGGTGCAATACCGTACGAGTACATCCATACGGTACCAAACCACACCAAAACGGTGCAATACCGTACGAGTACATACATATGGTACCAGACCACTCCAAAACGGTGCCAAACCGTACGAGTACTTCGTTACGGTACCAAACCACACAAAAACGGTACAATACGTTACGAGTACATCCATACGGTACCAAACCACACCAAAACGGTGCGATACCGTACGTGTACTTTGTTACGGTAGCAAACCACACCAAAACGGTACAATACCGTACGAGTACATCCATACGGTACCAAACCACACCAAAACGGTGCAATACCGTACGAGTACATCCATATGGTACCAAACCACACCAAAATGGTGCCAAACCGTACGAGTACTTCGTTACGGTACCAAACCACACAAAAACGGTACAATACGTTACGAGTACATCCATACGGTACCAAACCACACCAAAACGGTGCCATACCGTACGAGTACATCCATACGGTACGAAACCACACCAAAACGGTGCAATACCGTACGAGTACATCCATACGGTACCAAACCACACCAAAATGGTGCAATACCGTACGAGTACATCCATACGGTACCAAACCACACCAAAACGGTGCCAAACCGTACGAGTAATTCGTTACGGTACCAAACAACACAAAAACGGTACAATACGTTACGAGTACATCCGTACGGTACCAAACCACACCAAAATGGTGCAATACCATAAGAGTACTTTGTTACGGTACCAAACCACACCAAAACCGTACAATACCGTACGAGTACTTCGTTACGGTACCAAACCACAACAAAACGGTGCAATACCGTACGAGTACATCCATACGGTACCAAACCACTCCAAAACGGTGCAATACTGTACGAGTACTTCGTTACGGTACCAAACCACACCAAAATAATACAATACCGTACGAGTACCTCGTTACGGTACCAAACCACACCAAAACGGTGCAACACCATACGAGTACATCCATACGGTACCAAACCACACCAAAATGGTGCAGTACCGTACGAGTACATCCATACGGTACCAAACCACACCAAAACGGGGCAATACCGTACGAGTACATCCATAAGGTACCAAACCACACCAAAACGGTGCAAAACCGTACGAGTACATCCATACGGTACCAAACCACACCAAAATGGTGCCATACTGTACGAGTACACCCATACGGAACCAAACCACACCAAAACAGTTCAATACCGTACGAGTACTTCGTTACGGTACCAAACCACACCAAAACAGTATAATACCGTACGAGTACTTCGTTACGGTACCAAACCACAGCAAAACGGTGCAATACCGTACGAGTACATCCATACGGTACCAAACCACTCCAAAACGGTGCAATACCGTACGAGTACTTCGTTACAATAGCAAACCACACCAAAACAGTACAATACCGTACGAGTACTTCGTTACGGTACCAAACCACAGCAAAACGGTGCAATACCGTACGAGTACTTCCATACGGTACCAAACCACACCAAAACGGTGCAATACCGTACGAGTACTTCGTTACGGTACCAAACCACACCAAAAGGGTACAATACCGTACGAGTACTTCGTTACGGTACCAAACCACAGCAAAACGGTGCAATACCGTACGAATACATCCATACGGTACCAAACCACTCCAAAACGGTGCAATACTGTACGAGTACTTCGTTACGGTACCAAACCACACCAAAATAATGCAATACCGTACGAGTGCCTCGTTACGGTACCAAACCACACCAAAACGGTGCAAAACCGTACGAGTACATCCATACGGTACTAAACCACACCAAAACGGGGCAATACCGTACGAGTACATCCATAAGGTACCAAACCACACCAAAACGGTGCAAAACCGTACGAGTACATCCATACGGTACCAAACAACACAAAAATGGTGCCATACCGTACGAGTACATCCATACGGTACCAAACCACACCAAAACAGTACAATACCGTACGAGTACTTCGTTACGGTACCAAACCACACCAAAACGGTGCAACACCATACGAGTACATTCATACGGTACCAAACCACACCAAAATGGTGCAGTACCGTACGAGTACATCCATACGGTACCAAACCACACCAAAACGGGGCAATACCGTACGAGTACATCCATAAGGTACCAAACAACACCAAAACGGTGCAAAACCGTACGAGTACATCCATACGGTACCAAACCACACCAAAATGGTGCCATACTGTACGAGTACACCCATACGGTACCAAACCACACCAAAACAGTACAATACCGTACGAGTACTTCGTTACGGTACCAAACCACACCAAAACAGTATAATACCGTACGAGTACTTCGTTACGGTACCAAACCACAGCAAAACGGTGCAATACCGTACGAGTACATCCATACGGTACCAAACCACTCCAAAACGGTGCAATACCGTACGAGTACTTCGTTACAATAGCAAACCACACCAAAACAGTACAATACCGTACGAGTACTTCGTTACGGTACCAAACCACAGCAAAACGGTGCAATACCGTACGAGTACTTCCATACGGTACCAAACCACACCAAAACGGTGCAATACCGTACGAGTACTTCGTTACGGTACCAAACCACACCAAAAGGGTACAATACCGTACGAGTACTTCGTTACGGTACCAAACCACACAAAAACGGTACAATACGTTACGAGTACATCCATACGGTACCAAACCACCCCAAAACGGTGCAATACCGTACGAGTACATCCATACGTACCAAACCACACCAAAACGGTGCAATGCCGTACGAGTACATCCATAAGGTACCAAACCACTCCAAAACGGTGCAAAACCGTATGAGTACATCCATACGGTACTAAACCACACCAAAACGGTGCCATACCGTACGATTACATCCATACGGTACCAAACCACACCAAAACAGTACAATACCGCACGAGTACTTCGTTACGGTACCAAACTACACCAACACGGTGCAATACCGTACGAGTACATTCATACGGTACCAAACCACACCAAAATGGTGCAATACCGTACGAATACTTCGTTACGGTACCAAACCACACCAAAACAGTACAATACCGTACGAGTACTTCGTTACGGTACCAAACCACAGCAAAACGGTGCAATACCGTACGAGTACATCCATACGGTACCAAACCACACCAAAACGGTGCAATACCGTACGAGTACATCCATAAGGTACCAAACCACACCAAAACGGTGCAATACCGTACGAGTACATCCATACGGTACCAAACCACACCAAAACAGTACAATACCGTACGAGTACTTCGTTACGGTACCAAACCACAGCAAAACGGTGCAATACCGTACGAGTACATCCATACGGTACCAAACCACACCAAAACGGTGCAATACCGTACGAGTACATCCATAAGGTACCAAACCACACCAAAACGGTGCAAAACCGTACGAGTACATCCATACGGTACCAAACAACACCAAAATGGTGCCATACCGTACGAGTACATCCATACGGTACCAAACCACACCAAAACAGTACAATACCGTACGAGTACTTCGTTACGGTACCAAACCACACCAAAACGGTGCAACACCATACGAGTACATCCATACGGTACCAAACCACACCAAAATGGTGCAGTACCGTACGAGTACATCCATACGGTACCAAACCACACCAAAACGGGGCAATACCGTACGAGTACATCCATAAGGTACCAAACCACACCAAAACGGTGCAAAACCGTACGAGTACATCCATACGGTACCAAACCACACCAAAATGGTGCCATACTGTACGAGTACACCCATACGGTACCAAACCACACCAAAACAGTACAATACCGTACGAGTACTTCGTTACGGTACCAAACCACACCAAAACAGTATAATACCGTACGAGTACTTCGTTACGGTACCAAACCACAGCAAAACGGTGCAATACCGTACGAGTACATCCATACGGTACCAAACCACTCCAAAACGGTGCAATACCGTACGAGTACTTCGTTACAATAGCAAACCACACCAAAACAGTACAATACCGTACGAGTACTTCGTTACGGTACCAAACCACAGCAAAACGGTGCAATACCGTACGAGTACTTCCATACGGTACCAAACCACACCAAAACGGTGCAATACCGTACGAGTACTTCGTTACGGTACCAAACCACACCAAAAGGGTACAATACCGTACGAGTACTTCGTTACGGTACCAAACCACACAAAAACGGTACAATACGTTACGAGTACATCCATACGGTACCAAACCACCCCAAAACGGTGCAATACCGTACGAGTACATCCATACGTACCAAACCACACCAAAACGGTGCAATGCCGTACGAGTACATCCATAAGGTACCAAACCACTCCAAAACGGTGCAAAACCGTATGAGTACATCCATACGGTACTAAACCACACCAAAACGGTGCCATACCGTACGATTACATCCATACGGTACCAAACCACACCAAAACAGTACAATACCGCACGAGTACTTCGTTACGGTACCAAACTACACCAACACGGTGCAATACCGTACGAGTACATTCATACGGTACCAAACCACACCAAAATGGTGCAATACCGTACGAATACTTCGTTACGGTACCAAACCACACCAAAACAGTACAATACCGTACGAGTACTTCGTTACGGTACCAAACCACAGCAAAACGGTGCAATACCGTACGAGTACATCCATACGGTACCAAACCACACCAAAACGGTGCAATACCGTACGAGTACATCCATAAGGTACCAAACCACACCAAAACGGTGCAATACCGTACGAGTACATCCATACGGTACCAAACCACACCAAAACGGTGCAATACCGTACGAGTACATCCATATGGTACCAGACCACTCCAAAACGGTGCCAAACCGTACGAGTACTTCGTTACGGTACCAAACCACACAAAAACGGTACAATACGTTACGAGTACATCCATACGGTACCAAACCACACCAAAACGGTGCGATACCGTACGTGTACTTTGTTACGGTAGCAAACCACACCAAAACGGTACAATACCGTACGAGTACATCCATACGGTACCAAACCACACCAAAACGGTGCAATACCGTACGAGTACATCCATATGGTACCAAACCACACCAAAATGGTGCCAAACCGTACGAGTACTTCGTTACGGTACCAAACCACACAAAAACGGTACAATACGTTACGAGTACATCCATACGGTACCAAACCACACCAAAACGGTGCCATACCGTACGAGTACATCCATACGGTACGAAACCACACCAAAACGGTGCAATACCGTACGAGTACATCCATACGGTACCAAACCACACCAAAATGGTGCAATACCGTACGAGTACATCCATACGGTACCAAACCACACCAAAACGGTGCCAAACCGTACGAGTACTTCGTTACGGTACCAAACAACACAAAAACGGTACAATACGTTACGAGTACATCCGTACGGTACCAAACCACACCAAAATGGTGCAATACCATAAGAGTACTTTGTTACGGTACCAAACCACACCAAAACCGTACAATACCGTACGAGTACTTCGTTACGGTACCAAACCACAACAAAACGGTGCAATACCGTACGAGTACATCCATACGGTACCAAACCACTCCAAAACGGTGCAATACTGTACGAGTACTTCGTTACGGTACCAAACCACACCAAAATAATACAATACCGTACGAGTACCTCGTTACGGTACCAAACCACACCAAAACGGTGCAACACCATACGAGTACATCCATACGGTACCAAACCACACCAAAATGGTGCAGTACCGTACGAGTACATCCATACGGTACCAAACCACACCAAAACGGGGCAATACCGTACGAGTACATCCATAAGGTACCAAACCACACCAAAACGGTGCAAAACCGTACGAGTACATCCATACGGTACCAAACCACACCAAAATGGTGCCATACTGTACGAGTACACCCATACGGAACCAAACCACACCAAAACAGTACAATACCGTACGAGTACTTCGTTACGGTACCAAACCACACCAAAACAGTATAATACCGTACGAGTACTTCGTTACGGTACCAAACCACAGCAAAACGGTGCAATACCGTACGAGTACATCCATACGGTACCAAACCACTCCAAAACGGTGCAATACCGTACGAGTACTTCGTTACAATAGCAAACCACACCAAAACAGTACAATACCGTACGAGTACTTCGTTACGGTACCAAACCACAGCAAAACGGTGCAATACCGTACGAGTACTTCCATACGGTACCAAACCACACCAAAACGGTGCAATACCGTACGAGTACTTCGTTACGGTACCAAACCACACCAAAAGGGTACAATACCGTACGAGTACTTCGTTACGGTACCAAACCACACAAAAACGGTACAATACGTTACGAGTACATCCATACGGTACCAAACCACCCCAAAACGGTGCAATACCGTACGAGTACATCCATACGTACCAAACCACACCAAAACGGTGCAATACCGTACGAGTACATCCATAAGGTACCAAACCACTCCAAAACGGTGCAAAACCGTATGAGTACATCCATACGGTACTAAACCACACCAAAACGGTGCCATACCGTACGAGTACGTCCATACGGTACCAAACCACACCAAAACAGTACAATACCGCACGAGTACTTCGTTACGGTACCAAACTACACCAACACGGTGCAATACCGTACGAGTACATTCATACGGTACCAAACCACACCAAAATGGTGCAATACCGTACGAATACTTCGTTACGGTACCAAACCACACCAAAACAGTACAATACCGTACGAGTACTTCGTTACGGTACCAAACCACACCAAAACAGTATAATACCGTACGAGTACTTCGTTACGGTACCAAACCACAGCAAAACGGTGCAATACCGTACGAGTACATCCATACGGTACCAAACCACACCAAAACGGTGCAATACCGTACGAGTACATCCATAAGGTACCAAACCACACCAAAACGGTGCAATACCGTACGAGTACATCCATACGGTACCAAACCACACCAAAAAGGTGCAATACCGTACGAGTACATCCATATGGTACCAAACAACACCAAAATGGTGCCAAACCGTACGAGTACTTCGTTACGGTACCAAACCACACAAAAACGGTACAATACGTTACGAGTACATCCATACGGTACCAAACCACACCAAAACGGTGCGATACCGTACGTGTACTTTGTTACGGTAGCAAACCACACCAAAACGGTACAATACCGTACGAGTACATCCATACGGTACCAAACCACACCAAAACGGTGCAATACCGTACGAGTACATCCATACGGTACCAAACCACACCAAAATGGTGCCAAACCGTACGAGTACTTCGTTACGGTACCAAACCACACAAAAACGGTACAATACGTTACGAGTACATCCGTACGGTACCAAACCACACCAAAATGGTGCAATACCATAAGAGTACTTTGTTACGGTACCAAACCACACCAAAACCGTACAATACCGTACGAGTACTTCGTTACGGTACCAAACCACAACAAAACGGTGCAATACCGTACGAGTACATCCATACGGTACCAAACCACTCCAAAACGGTGCAATACTGTACGAGTACTTCGTTACGGTACCAAACCACACCAAAATAATACAATACCGTACGAGTACCTCGTTACGGTACCAAACCACAGCAAAACGGTGCAATACCGTACGAGTACATCCATACGGTACCAAACCACACCAAAACGGTGCAATACCGTACGAGTACATCCATAAGGTACCAAACCACACCAAAACGGTGCAATACCGTACGAGTACATCTACATCCATAAGGTACCAAACCACACCAAAACGGTGCAATACCGTACGAGTACATCCATACGGTACCAAACCACACCAAAACGGTGCAATACCGTACGAGTACATCCATATGGTACCAAACCACACCAAAATGGTGCCAAACCGTACGAGTACTTCGTTACGGTACCAAACCACACAAAAACGGTACAATACGTTACGAGTACATCCATACGGTACCAAACCACACCAAAACGGTGCCATACCGTACGAGTACATCCATACGGTACCAAACCACACCAAAACGGTGCAATACCGTACGAGTACATCCATACGGTACCAAACCACACCAAAATGGTGCAATACCGTACGAGTACATCCATACGGTACCACACCACACCAAAACGGTGCCAAACCGTACGAGTACTTCGTTACGGTACCAAACCACACAAAAACGGTACAATACGTTACGAGTACATCCGTACGGTACCAAACCACACCAAAATGGTGCAATACCATAAGAGTACTTCGTTACGGTACCAAACCACACCAAAACCGTACAATACCGTATGAGTACTTCGTTACGGTACCAAACCACAACAAAACGGTGCAATACCGTACGAGTACATCCATACGGTACCAAACCACTTCAAAACGGTGCAATACTGTACGAGTACTTCGTTACGGTACCAAACCACACCAAAATAATACAATACCGTACGAGTACCTCGTTACGGTACCAAACCACACCAAAACGGTGCAATACCGTACGAGTACTTCGTTACGGTACCAAAACCACACCAAAATAGTACAATACCATACGAGTACTTCGTTACGGTACCAAACCACAGCAAAACGGTGCAATACCGAACGAGTACTTCCATACGGTACCAAACCACACCAAAACGGTGCAATACCGAACGAGTACTTCCATACGGTACCAAACCACACCAAAACGGTGCAATACCGTCCGAGTACTTTGTTACGGTACCAAACCACACCAAAACAGAACAATACCGTACGAGTACTTCGTTTGTGTACATCCATACGGTACCAAGCCACATTAAAACGGTGCAATACTGTACGAGTACATCCATATGGTACCAAACCACACCAAAATGGTTCCAAACCATACAAGTACTTCGTTACAGTACCAAACCACACAAAAACGGTACAATACGTTACGAGTACATCCATACGGCACCAAACCACACCAAAACGGTGCAATACCGTACGAGTACATCCATACGGTACCAAACCACATCAAAACGGTGCAATACCGTACGAGTACATCCATAAGGTACCAAACCACACCAAAACGGTGCAAAATCGTACGAGTACATCCATACGGTACCAAACCACACCAAAACGGTGCAATACCGTACGAGTACATACATACGGTACCAAACCACACCAAAACGGTGCAATACAGTACGAGTACATCCATAAGGTACCAAACCACACCAAAACGGTGCCAAAGCGTACGAGTACATCCATACGGTACCAAACCACACCAAAACGGTGCAATACCGTACGAGTACATCCATACGGTACCAAACCACACCAAAACGGTGCAATACCGTACGAGTACATCCATATGGTACCAGACCACTCCAAAACGGTGCCAAACCGTACGAGTACTTCGTTACGGTACCAAACCACACAAAAACGGTACAATACGTTACGAGTACATCCATACGGTACCAAACCACACCAAAACGGTGCGATACCGTACGTGTACTTTGTTACGGTAGCAAACCACACCAAAACGGTACAATACCGTACGAGTACATCCATACGGTACCAAACCACACCAAAACGGTGCAATACCGTACGAGTACATCCATATGGTACCAAACCACACCAAAATGGTGCCAAACCGTACGAGTACTTCGTTACGGTACCAAACCACACAAAAACGGTACAATACGTTACGAGTACATCCATACGGTACCAAACCACACCAAAACGGTGCCATACCGTACGAGTACATCCATACGGTACGAAACCACACCAAAACGGTGCAATACCGTACGAGTACATCCATACGGTACCAAACCACACCAAAATGGTGCAATACCGTACGAGTACATCCATACGGTACCAAACCACACCAAAACGGTGCCAAACCGTACGAGTACTTCGTTACGGTACCAAACAACACAAAAACGGTACAATACGTTACGAGTACATCCGTACGGTACCAAACCACACCAAAATGGTGCAATACCATAAGAGTACTTTGTTACGGTACCAAACCACACCAAAACCGTACAATACCGTACGAGTACTTCGTTACGGTACCAAACCACAACAAAACGGTGCAATACCGTACGAGTACATCCATACGGTACCAAACCACTCCAAAACGGTGCAATACTGTACGAGTACTTCGTTACGGTACCAAACCACACCAAAATAATACAATACCGTACGAGTACCTCGTTACGGTACCAAACCACACCAAAACGGTGCAACACCATACGAGTACATCCATACGGTACCAAACCACACCAAAATGGTGCAGTACCGTACGAGTACATCCATACGGTACCAAACCACACCAAAACGGGGCAATACCGTACGAGTACATCCATAAGGTACCAAACCACACCAAAACGGTGCAAAACCGTACGAGTACATCCATACGGTACCAAACCACACCAAAATGGTGCCATACTGTACGAGTACACCCATACGGAACCAAACCACACCAAAACAGTACAATACCGTACGAGTACTTCGTTACGGTACCAAACCACACCAAAACAGTATAATACCGTACGAGTACTTCGTTACGGTACCAAACCACAGCAAAACGGTGCAATACCGTACGAGTACATCCATACGGTACCAAACCACTCCAAAACGGTGCAATACCGTACGAGTACTTCGTTACAATAGCAAACCACACCAAAACAGTACAATACCGTACGAGTACTTCGTTACGGTACCAAACCACAGCAAAACGGTGCAATACCGTACGAGTACTTCCATACGGTACCAAACCACACCAAAACGGTGCAATACCGTACGAGTACTTCGTTACGGTACCAAACCACACCAAAAGGGTACAATACCGTACGAGTACTTCGTTACGGTACCAAACCACACAAAAACGGTACAATACGTTACGAGTACATCCATACGGTACCAAACCACCCCAAAACGGTGCAATACCGTACGAGTACATCCATACGTACCAAACCACACCAAAACGGTGCAATACCGTACGAGTACATCCATAAGGTACCAAACCACTCCAAAACGGTGCAAAACCGTATGAGTACATCCATACGGTACTAAACCACACCAAAACGGTGCCATACCGTACGAGTACGTCCATACGGTACCAAACCACACCAAAACAGTACAATACCGCACGAGTACTTCGTTACGGTACCAAACTACACCAACACGGTGCAATACCGTACGAGTACATTCATACGGTACCAAACCACACCAAAATGGTGCAATACCGTACGAATACTTCGTTACGGTACCAAACCACACCAAAACAGTACAATACCGTACGAGTACTTCGTTACGGTACCAAACCACAGCAAAACGGTGCAATACCGTACGAGTACATCCATACGGTACCAAACCACACCAAAACGGTGCAATACCGTACGAGTACATCCATAAGGTACCAAACCACACCAAAACGGTGCAATACCGTACGAATACATCCATACGGTACCAAACCACACCAAAAAGGTGCAATACCGTACGAGTACATCCATATGGTACCAAACCACACCAAAATGGTGCCAAACCGTACGAGTACTTCGTTACGGTACCAAACCACACAAAAACGGTACAATACGTTACGAGTACATCCATACGGTACCAAACCACACCAAAACGGTGCGATACCGTACGTGTACTTTGTTACGGTAGCAAACCACACCAAAACGGTACAATACCGTACGAGTACATCCATACGGTACCAAACCACACCAAAACGGTGCAATACCGTACGAGTACATCCATACGGTACCAAACCACACCAAAATGGTGCCAAACCGTACGAGTACTTCGTTACGGTACCAAACCACACAAAAACGGTACAATACGTTACGAGTACATCCGTACGGTACCAAACCACACCAAAATGGTGCAATACCATAAGAGTACTTTGTTACGGTACCAAACCACACCAAAACCGTACAATACCGTACGAGTACTTCGTTACGGTACCAAACCACAACAAAACGGTGCAATACCGTACGAGTACATCCATACGGTACCAAACCACTCCAAAACGGTGCAATACTGTACGAGTACTTCGTTACGGTACCAAACCACACCAAAATAATACAATACCGTACGAGTACCTCGTTACGGTACCAAACCACAGCAAAACGGTGCAATACCGTACGAGTACATCCATACGGTACCAAACCACACCAAAACGGTGCAATACCGTACGAGTACATCCATAAGGTACCAAACCACACCAAAACGGTGCAATACCGTACGAGTACATCTACATCCATAAGGTACCAAACCACACCAAAACGGTGCAATACCGTACGAGTACATCCATACGGTACCAAACCACACCAAAACGGTGCAATACCGTACGAGTACATCCATATGGTACCAAACCACACCAAAATGGTGCCAAACCGTACGAGTACTTCGTTACGGTACCAAACCACACAAAAACGGTACAATACGTTACGAGTACATCCATACGGTACCAAACCACACCAAAACGGTGCCATACCGTACGAGTACATCCATACGGTACCAAACCACACCAAAACGGTGCAATACCGTACGAGTACATCCATACGGTACCAAACCACACCAAAATGGTGCAATACCGTACGAGTACATCCATACGGTACCACACCACACCAAAACGGTGCCAAACCGTACGAGTACTTCGTTACGGTACCAAACCACACAAAAATGGTACAATACGTTACGAGTACATCCGTACGGTACCAAACCACACCAAAATGGTGCAATACCATAAGAGTACTTCGTTACGGTACCAAACCACACCAAAACCGTACAATACCGTATGAGTACTTCGTTACGGTACCAAACCACAACAAAACGGTGCAATACAGTACGAGTACATCCATACGGTACCAAACCACTTCAAAACGGTGCAATACTGTACGAGTACTTCGTTACGGTACCAAACCACACCAAAATAATACAATACCGTACGAGTACCTCGTTACGGTACCAAACCACACCAAAACGGTGCAATACCGTACGAGTACTTTGTTACGGTACCAAAACCACACCAAAATAGTACAATACCATACGAGTACTTCGTTACGGTACCAAACCACAGCAAAACGGTGCAATACCGAACGAGTACTTCCATACGGTACCAAACCACACCAAAACGGTGCAATACCGAACGAGTACTTCCATACGGTACCAAACCACACCAAAACGGTGCAATACCGTCCGAGTACTTTGTTACGGTACCAAACCACACCAAAACAGAACAATACCGTACGAGTACTTCGTTTGTGTACATCCATACGGTACCAAGCCACATTAAAACGGTGCAATACTGTACGAGTACATCCATATGGTACCAAACCACACCAAAATGGTGCCAAACCATACGAGTACTTCGTTACAGTACCAAACCACACAAAAACGGTACAATACGTTACGAGTACATCCATACGGCACCAAACCACACCAAAACGGTGCAATACCGTACGAGTACATCCATACGGTACCAAACCACATCAAAACGGTGCAATACCGTACGAGTACATCCATAAGGTACCAAACCACACCAAAACGGTGCAAAACCGTACGAGTACATCCATACGGTACCAAACCACACCAAAACGGTGCAATACCGTACGAGTACATCCATACGGTACCAAACCACACCAAAACGGTGCAATACAGTACGAGTACATCCATAAGGTACCAAACCACACCAAAACGGTGCCAAAGCGTACGAGTACATCCATACGGTACCAAACCACACCAAAACGGTGCCATACCGTACGAGTACATCCATACGGTACCAAACCACTCCAAAACGGTGCAATTCCGTACGAGTACTTCGTTACGGTACCAAACCACACCAAAACAATACAATACCGTACGAGTACTTCGTTACGGTACCAAACCACACCAAAACGGTGCAATACCGTACGAGTACTTCGTTACGGTACCAAAACCACACCAAAACAGTACAATACCATACGAGTACTTCGTTACGGCACCAAACCACAGCAAAACGGTGCAATACCGTACGAGTACTTCCATACGGTACCAAACCACACCAAAACGGTGCAATACCGTACGAGTACTTCCATACGGTACCAAACCACACCAAAACGGTGCAATACCGTCCGAGTACTTTGTTACGGTACCAAACCACACCAAAACAGAACAATACCGTACGAGTACTTCGTTACGGTACCAAACCACAGCAAAACGGTGCAATAACATACGAGTACTTCCATACGGTACCATACCACGCCAAAATGGTGCAATACCGTAAGAGTACTTCGTTACGGTACCAAACCACACGAAAACAGTACAATACCGTACGAGTGCTTCGTTACGGTACCAAACCACAGCAAAACGGTGCAATACCGTACGAGTACATCCATACGGTACCAAACCACTCCAAAACGGTGCAATACCGTACGAGAACTTCGTTACGGTACCAAACCACACCAAAACGGTGCAATACCGTACGAGTACATCCATACGGTAACAAACCACTCCAAAACGGTGCAATACCGTACGAGTACTTCGTTACGGTACCAAACCACACCAAAACAATACAATACCGTACGAGTACTTCGTTACGGTACCAAACCACACCAAAACGGTGCAATACCGTACGAGTACATCCATACGGTACCAAGCAACATTAAAACGGTGCAATACTGTACGAGTACATCCATATGGTACCAAACCACACCAAAATGGTGCCAAACCATACGAGTACTTCGTTACAGTACCAAACCACACAAAAACGGTACAATACGTTACGAGTACATCCATACGGTACCAAGCAAAACCAAAACGGTGCAATACCGTACGAGTACATCCATACGGTACCAAACCACACCAAAACGGTGCCATACCGTACGAGTACATCCATACGGTACCAAACCACGCCAAAACGGTGGAATACCGTACGAGTACTTCGTTACGGTACCAAACCACACCAAAACAATACAATACCGTACGAGTACTTCGTTACGGAACCAAACCACACCAAAACGGTGCAATACCGTACGAGTACATCCATACGGTACCAAGCCACATTAAAACGGTGCAATACCGTACGAGTACATCCATATGGTACCAAACCACACCAAAATGGTGCCAAACCATACGAGTACTTCGTTACGGTACCAAACCACACAAAAATGGTACAATACGTTACGAGTACATCCATACGGTACCAAACCACACCAAAACGGTGCAATACCGTACGAGTACATCCATACGGTACCAAACCACACCAAAACGGTGCAATACCGTACGACTACATCCATAAGGTACCAAACCACACCAAAACGGTGCAAAACCGTACGAGTACATCCATACGGTAGCAAACCACACCAAAACGGGGCAATACCGTACGAGTACATCCATAAGGTACCAAACCACACCAAAACGGTGCAAAACCGTACGAGTACATCCATACGGTACCAAACCACACCAAAATGGTGCCATACCGTACGAGTACATCCATAAGGTACCAAACCACACCAAAACAGTACAATACCGTACGAGTACTTCGTTACGGTACCAAACCACACCAAAACGGTGCAATACCGTACGAGTACATCCATATGGTACCAAACCACACCAAAATGGTGCCAAACCGTACGAGTACTTCCTTACGGTACCAAACCACACAAAAACGGTACAATACGTTACGAGTACATCCGTACGGTACCAAACCACACCAAAACGGTGCAATACCGTAAGAGTACTTCGTTACGGTACCAAACCACACCAAAACCGTACAATACCGTACGAGTACTTCGTTACGGTACCAAACCACAGCAAAACGGGGCAATACCGTACGAGTACATCCATACGGTACCAAACCACTCCAAAACGGTGCAATACTGTACGAGTACTTCGTTACGGTACCAAACCACACAAAAATAATACAATACCGTACGAGTACCTCGTTACGGTACCAAACTACACCAAAACGGTGCAATACCGTACGAGTACATCCATACGGTACCAAACCACACCAAAGCGGTGCCAGACCGTACGAGTACTTCGCTGCGGTACCAAACCACACAAAAACGGTACAATATGTTACGAGTACATCCATACGGTACCAAACCACACCAAAACGGTGCAAAACTGTACGAGTACATCCATACAGTACCAAACCACACCAAAACGGTGCAATACCGTACGAGTACATCCATACGGTACCAAACCACTCCAAAACGGTGCAATACCGTACGAGTACTTCGTTACGGTACCAAACCACACCAAAACGGTGCAATACCGTACGAGTACATTCATACGGTACCAAACCACACCAAAATGGTTCAATACTGTACGAGTACTTCGTTACGGTACCAAAACCACACCAAAACAGTACAATACCATACGAGTACTTCGTTACGGTACCAAACCACAGCAAAACGGTGCAATACCGTACGAGTACAGCCATACGGTACCCAACCACACCAAAACGGTGCAATACCGTACGAGTACATCCATAAGGTACCAAACCACACCAAAACGGTGCAAAACCGTACGAGTACATCCATACGGTACCAAACCACACCAAAACGGGGCAATACCGTACGAGTACATCCATAAGGTACCAAACCACACCAAAACGGTGCAATACCGTACGAATACATCCATACGGTACCAAACAACACCAAAACGGGGCAATACCGTACGAGTACATCCATAAGGTACCAAACCACACCAAAACGGTGCAAAACCGTACGAGTACATCCATACGGTACCAAACCACACCAAAATGGTGCCATACCGTACGAGTACATCCATAAGGTACCAAACCACACCAAAACAGTACAATACCGTACGAGTACTTCGTTACGGTACCAAACCACACCAAAACGGTGCAATACCGTACGAGTACATCCATATGGTACCAAACCATACCAAAATGGTGCCAAACCGTACAAGTACTTCCTTACGGTACCAAACCACACAAAAACGGTACAATACGTTACGAGTACATCCGTACGGTACCAAACCACACCAAAACGGTGCAATACCGTAAGAGTACTTCGTTACGGTACCAAACCACACCAAAACCGTACAATACCGTACGAGTACTTCGTTACGGTACCAAACCACAGCAAAACGGTGCAATACCGTACGAGTACATCCATACGGTACCAAACAACTCCAAAACGGTGCAATACTGTACGAGTACTTCGTTACGGTACCAAACCACACCAAAATAATACAATACCGTACGAGTTCCTCGTTACGGTACCAAACCACACCAAAACGGTGCAAAACCGTACGAGTACATCCATACGGTACTAAACCACACCAAAACGGGGCAATACCGTACGAGTACATCCATAAGGTACCAAACCACACCAAAACGGTGCAAAACCGTACGAGTACATCCATACGGTACCAAACAACACCAAAATGGTGCCATACCGTACGAGTACATCCATACGGTACCAAACCACACCAAAACAGTACAATACCGTACGAGTACTTCGTTACGGTACCAAACCACACCAAAACGGTGCAACACCATACGAGTACATCCATACGGTACCAAACCACACCAAAATGGTGCAGTACCGTACGAGTACATCCATACGGTACCAAACCACACCAAAACGGGGCAATACCGTACGAGTACATCCATAAGGTACCAAACCACACCAAAACGGTGCAAAACCGTACGAGTACATCCATACGGTACAAAACAACACCAAAATGGTGCCATACCGTACGAGTACATCCATACGGTACCAAACCACACCAAAACAGTACAATACCGTACGAGTACTTCGTTACGGTACCAAACCACACCAAAACGGTGCAACACCATACGAGTACATCCATACGGTACCAAACCACACCAAAATGGTGCAGTACCGTACGAGTACATCCATACGGTACCAAACCACACCAAAACGGGGCAATACCGTACGAGTACATCCATAAGGTACCAAACCACACCAAAACGGTGCAAAACCGTACGAGTACATCCATACGGTACCAAACCACACCAAAATGGTGCCATACTATACGAGTACACCCATACGGTACCAAACCACACCAAAACAGTACAATACCGTACGAGTACTTCGTTACGGTACCAAACCACACCAAAACGGTGCAATACCGTACGAGTACATCCATATGGTACCAAACCACACCAAAATGGTGCCAAACCGTACGAGTACTTCGTTACGGTACCAAACCACACAAAAATGGTACAATACGTTACGAGTACATCTGTACGGTACCAAACCACACCAAAACGGTGCAATACCGTAAGAGTACTTCGTTACGGTACCAAACCACACCAAAACCGTACAACACTGTACGAGTACTTCGTTACGGTACCAAACCAAAGCAAAATGGTGCAATACCGTACGAGTACATCCATACGGTACCAAACCACTCCAAAACGGTGCAATACTGTACGAGTACTTCGTTACGGTACCAAACCACACCAAAATAATACAATACCGTACGAGTACCTCGTTACGGTACCAAACCACACCAAAACGGTGCAATACCGTACGAGTACATCCATACGGTACCAAACCACACCAAAACGGTGCCAGACCGTACGAGTACTTCGCTACAGTACCAAACCACACAAAAACGGTACAATACGTTACGAGTACATCCATACGGTACCAAACCACACCAAAACGGTGCAAAACTGTACGAGTACATCCATACAGTACCAAACCAAACCAAAACGGTGCAATACCGTACGAGTACATCCATACGGTACCAAACCACTACAAAACGGTGCAATACCGTACGAGTACTTCGTTACGGTACCAAACCACACCAAAACGGTGCAATACCGTACGAGTACATTCATACGGTACCAAACCACACCAAAATGGTTCAATACCGTACGAGTACTTCGTTACGGTACCAAAACCACACCAAAACAGTACAATACCATACGAGTACTTCGTTACGGTACCAAACCACAGCAAAACGGTGCAATACTGTACGAGTACTTCCATACGGTACCAAACCACACCAAAACAGTGCAATACCGTACGAGTACTTCCATACGGTACCAAACCACACCAAAACGGTGCAATACCGTCCGAGTACTTTGTTACGGTACCAAACCACACCAAAACAGAACAATACCATACGAGTACTTCGTTACGGTACTAAACCACAGCAAAACGGTGCAATAACGTACGAGTACTTCCATACGGTACCATACCATGCCAAAATGGTGCAATACCGTAAGAGTACTTCGTTACGGTACCAAACCACAGCAAAACGGTGCAATACCGTACGAGTACATCCATACGGTACCAAACCACTCCAAAACGGTGCAATACCGTACGAGTACTTCGTTACGGTACCAAACCACACCAAAATGGTGCAATACCGTACGAGTACATCCATACGGTACCAAACCACTCCAAAACGGTGCAATACCGTACGAGTACTTCGTTACGGTACCAAACCACACCAAAACAATACAATACCGTACGAGTACTTCGTTACGGTACCAAACCACACCAAAACGGTGCAATACCGTACGAGTACATCCATACGGTACCAAGCCACATTAAAACGGTGCAATACTGTACGAGTACATCCATATGGTACCAAACCACACCAAAATGGTGCCAAACCATACGAGTACTTCGTTACAGTACCAAACCACACAAAAACGGTAAAATACGTTACGAGTACATCCATACGGTACCAAACCACACCAAAACGGTGCAATACCGTACGAGTACATCCATACGGTACCAAACCACACCAAAACGGTGCAATACCGTACGAGTACATCCATAAGGTACCAAACCACACCAAAACGGTGCAAAACCGTACGAGTACATCCATACGGTACCAAACCACACCAAAACGGTGCAATACCGTACAAGTACATCCATACGGTACCAAACCACACCAAAACGGTGCAATACCGTACGAGTACATCCATAAGGTTCCAAACCACGCCAAAACGGTGCCAAACCGTACGAGTACATCCATACGGTACCAAACCACACCAAAACGGTGCCATTGTACTCGTACGGTACCAAACCACACCAAAACGGTGCAATACCGTACGAGTACATCCATAAGGTTCCAAACCACGCCAAAACGGTGCAAAACCGTACGAGTACATCCATACGGTACCAAACCACACCAAAACGGTGCCATACCGTACAAGTACTTCCATACGGTACCAAACCACTCCAAAACGGTGCAATACCGTACGAGTACTTCGTTACGGTACCAAACCACACCAAAACAATACAATACCGTACGAGTACTTCGTTACGGTACCAAACCACACCAAAACGGTGCAATACCGTACGAGTACATCCATACGGTACCAAGCCACATTAAAACGGTGCAATACCGTACGAGTACATCCATATGGTACCAAACCACACCAAAATGGTGCCAAACCATACGAGTACTTCGTTACGGTACCAAACCACACAAAAACGGTACAATACGTTACGAGTACATCCATACGGTACCAAACCACACCAAAACGGTGCAATACCGTACGAGTACATCCATACGGTGCCAAACCACACCAAAACGGTGCAATACCGTACGAGTACATCCATAAGGTACCAAACCACACCAAAACGGTGCAAAACCGTACGAGTACATCCATACGGTACCAAACCACACCAAAACGGTGCAATACCGTACGAGTACATCAATACGGTACCAAACCACACCAAAACGGTGCAATACCGTACGAGTACATCCATAAGATACCAAACCACACCAAAACGGTGCCAAACCGTACGAGTACATCCATACGGTACCAAACCACACCAAAACGGTGCCATACCGTACGAGTACATCCATACGGTACCAAACCACTCCAAAACGGTGCAATACCGTACGAGTACTTCGTTATGGTACCAAACCACACCAAAACAATACAATACCGTACGAGTACTTCGTTACGGTACCAAACCACACCAAAACGGTGCAATACCGTACGAGTACATCCATACGGTACCAAGCCACATTAAAACGGTGCAATACCGTACGAGTACATCCGTATGGTACCAAACCACACCAAAATGGTGCCAAACCATACGAGTACTTCGTTACGGTACCAAACCACACAAAAACGGTATAATACGTTACGAGTACATCCATACGGTACCAAACCACACCAAAACGGTGCAATACCGTACGAGTACATCCATACGGTACCAAACCACACCAAAACGGTGCAATACCGTACGAGTACATCCATATGGTACCAAACCACACCAAAACGGTGCCATACCGTACGAGTACATCCATCCGGTACCAAACCACACCAAAACAGTACAATACCGTACTAGTACTTCGTTACAGTACCAAACCACACCAAAACGGTGCAACACCGTACGAGAACATCCATACGGTACCAGACCTCACCCAAATGGTGCAATACCGTACGAGTACATCCATACGGTACCAAACCACACCAAAACGGGGCAATACCGTACGAGTACATCCATAAGGTACCAAACCACACTAAAACGGTGCAAAACCGTACGAGTACATCCATACGGTACCAAACCACACCAAAATGGTGCCATACCGTACGAGTACATCCATACGGTACCAAACCACACCAAAACAGTACAATACCGTACGAGTACTTCGTTACAGTACCAAACCACACCAAAACGGTGCAATACCGTACGAGTACATCCATACGGTACCAAACCACACCAAAACAGTGCCAAACCGTACGAGTACTTCGTTACGGTACCAAACCACACAAAAACGGTACAATACGTTACGAGTACATCCTTACGGTACCAAACCACACCAAAAAGGTGCAAAACCGTACGAGTACATCCATACAGTACCAAACCACACCAAAACGGTGGAATACCGTACGAGTACATCCGTACGGTACCAAACCACTCCAAAACTGTGCAATACCGTATGAGTACTTCGTTACGGTACCAAACCACACCAAAACGGTACAATACCGTACGAGTACATTCATACGGTACCAAACCACACCAAAACGGTGCAATACCGTACGAGTACATCCATATGGTACCAAACCACACCAAAATGGTGCCAAACCGTACGACTACTTCGTTACGGCACCAAACCACACAAAAACGGTACAATACGTTACGAGTACATCCATACGGTTCCAAACCTCACCAAAACGGTGCAATACCGTACGAGTACATCCATATGGTACCAAACCACACCAAAATGGTGCCAAACCGTACGAGTACTTCGTTACGGTACCAAACCACACAAAAACGGTACAAAACGTTACGAGTACATCCATACGGTCCTAAACCACACCAAAACGGTGCAAAAAAGTACGAGTACATCCATACAGTACCAAACCACACCAAAACGGTGCAATGCCGTACGAGTACATCCATAAGGTACCAAACCACACCAAAACGGTACAAAACCGTACAAGTACATCCATACGGTACTAAACCACACCAAAACGGTGCCATACCGTACGAGTACATCCATATGTTACCAAACCACACCAAAACGGTACAATACCGTACGAGTACTTCGTTACAGTACCAAACCACACCAAAACGGTGCAATACCGTACGAGTACATTCATACGGTACCAAACCACACCAAAATGGTGCAATACCGTACGAATACTTCGTTACGGTACCAAACCACACCAAAACAGTACAATACCGTACGAGTACTTCGTTACGGTACCAAACCACAGCAAAACGGTGCAATACCGTACGAGTACATCCATACGGTACCAAACCACACCAAAACGGTGCAATACCGTACGAGTATATCCATAAGGTACCAAACCACACCAAAATGGTGCAAAACCGTACGAGTACATCCGTACGGTACCAAACCACACCAAAACGGTGCAATACCGTACGAGTACATCCATAGGGTACCAAACCACACCAAAACGGTGCAATATCGTACGAGTACATCCATACGGTACCAAACCACACCAAAACGGTGCAATACCGTACGAGTACATCCATATGGTACCAAACCACACCAAAACGGTGCCAAACCATACGAGTACTTCGTTATGGTACCAAACCACACAAAAACGGTACAATACGTTACGAGTACATCCATACGGTCCTAAACCACACCAAAACGGTGCAAAACAGTACGAGTACATCCATACAGTACCAAACCACACCAAAACGGTGCAATGCCGTACGAGTACATCCATAAGGTACCAAACCACACCAAAACGGTACAAAACCGTACAAGTACATCCATACGGTACTAAACCACACCAAAACGGTGCCATACCGTACGAGTACATCCATATGTTAGCAAACCACACCAAAACGGTACAATACCGTACGAGTACTTCGTTACGGTACCAAACCACACCAAAACGGTGCAATACCGTAAGAGTACATTCATACGGTACCAAACCACACCAAAATGGTGCAATACCGTATGAATACTTCGTTACGGTACCAACCACACCAAAACAGTACAATACCGTACGAGTACTTCGTTACGGTACCAAACCACAGCAAAATGGTGCAATACCGTACGAGTACATCCATACGGTACCAAACCACACCAAAACGGTGCAATACCGTAAGAGTATATCCATAAGGTACCAAACCACACCAAAATGGTGCAAAACCGTACGAGTACATCCATACGGTACCAAACCACACCAAAACGGTGCTATACTGTACGAGTACATCCATAGGGTACCAAACCACACCAAAACGGTGCAATATCGTACGAGTACATCCATACGGTACCAAACCACACCAAAACGGTGCAATACCGTACGAGTACATCCATACGGTACCAAACCACACCAAAACAGTGCAATACCGTACGAGTACTTCGTTACGGTACCAAACCACACCAAAAAAATACAATACCGTACGAGTACTTCGTTACGGTACCAAACCACACCAAAACGGTGCAATACCGTACGAGTACATCCATATGGTACCAAACCACACCAAAATCGTGCCAAACCGTACGAGTACTTCGTTACGGTACCAAACCACACAAAAACGGTACAATGCGTTACGAGTACATCCATACGGTACCAAACCACACCAAAACGGTGCAATACCGTACGAGTACATCCATAAGGTACCAAACCACACCAAAACGGTGCAATACCGTACGAGTACATCCATAAGGTACCAAACCACACCAAAACGGTGCAAAACCGTACGAGTACATCCATACGGTACCAAACCACACCAAAACGGTGCCATACCGTACGAGTACATCCATACGGTACTAAACCACACCAAAACAGTACAATACCGTACGAGTACTTCGTTACGGTACCAAACCACACCAAAACGGTGCAATACCGTACGAGTACATCCATACGGTACCAAACCACACAAAAACAGTTCAATACCGTACGAGTACATCCATACGGTACCAAACCACACCGAAATGGTGCCAAACCGTACGAGTACTTCGTTACGGTACCAAACCACACAAAAATCGTAAAATACGTTACGAGTACAACCATACGGTACCAAACCACACCAAAACGGTGCAAAACCGTACGAGTAAATCCATACAGTACCAAACCACACCAAAAACGGTGCAATACCGTACGAGTACTTCGTTACGGTACCAAACCACACCAAAACAATACAATACCGTATGAGTACTTAGTTACGGTACCAAACCACACCAAAACGGTGCAATACCGTACGAGTACATCCATATGGTACCAAACCACACCAAAACGGTGCAATACCGTACGAGTACAACCATAAGGTACCAAACCACACCAAAATGGTGCAAAACCGTACGAGTACATCCATACGGTGCCAAACCACACCAAAACGGTGCAATACCATACGAGTACATCCATATGGTACCAAACCACCCCGAAATGGTGCCAAACCGTACGAGTACTTCGTTACGGTACCAAACCACACAAAAACGGTGCAAAACAATACGAGTACATCCATAAAGTACCAAACAGTACCAAACCACACCAAAACGGTGCAAACCGTACGAGTACATCCATACGGTGCCAAACCATTCCAAAACGGTGCAATACCGTACGAGTACTTCGTTACGGTACCAAACCACACCAAAACAATACATTACCGTACGAGTACTTCGTTACGGTACCAAACCACACCAAAACGGTGCAATACCGTACGAGTACATCCATACGGTACCAAACCACACCAAAACGGTGCAATACCGTACGAGTACATCCATACGGTTCCAAACCACTCCAAAACGGTGCAATACCGTATGAGTAATTCGTTACAATACCAAACCACACCAAAACAATACAATACCGTACGAGTACTTCGTTACGGTACGAAACCACACCAAAACAGTACAATACCGTACGAGTACTTCGTTACGGTACCAAAACGGTGCAATACCGTACGAGTACATCCATACGGTACCAAACCACACCAAAACGGTCCAATACCTTACGAGTACATCCATATTGTACCAAACCACACCAAAATGGTGCCAAACCGTACGAGTACTTCGTTACGGTACCAAACCACACCAAAACAATACAATACCGTATGAGTACTTAGTTACGGTACCAAACCACACCAAAACGGTGCAATACCGTACGAGTACATCCATATGGTACCAAACCACACCAAAACGGTGCAATACCGTACGAGTACAACCATAAGGTACCAAACCACACCAAAATGGTGCAAAACCGTACGAGTACATCCATACGGTGCCAAACCACACCAAAACGGTGCAATACCATACGAGTACATCCATATGGTACCAAACCACCCCGAAATGGTGCCAAACCGTACGAGTACTTCGTTACGGTACCAAACCACACAAAAACGGTGCAAAACCATACGAGTACATCCATAAAGTACCAAACAGTACCAAACCACACCAAAACGGTGCAAACCGTACGAGTACATCCATACGGTGCCAAACCATTCCAAAACGGTGCAATACCGTACGAGTACTTCGTTACGGTACCAAACCACACCAAAACAATACATTACCGTAGGAGTACTTCGTTACGGTACCAAACCACACCAAAACGGTGCAATACCGTACGAGTACATCCATACGGTACCAAACCACACCAAAACGGTGCAATACCGTACGAGTACATCCATACGGTTCCAAACCACTCCAAAACGGTGCAATACCGTATGAGTAATTCGTTACAATACCAAACCACACCAAAACAATACAATACCGTACGAGTACTTCGTTACGGTACGAAACCAAACCAAAACAGTACAATACCGTACGAGTACTTCGTTACGGTACCAAAACGGTGCAATACCGTACGAGTACATCCATACGGTACCAAACCACACCAAAACGGTCCAATACCTTACGAGTACATCCATATTGTACCAAACCACACCAAAATGGTGCCAAACCGTACGAGTACTTCGTTACGGTACCAAACCAGACCAAAACAGTACAATACCGTACGAGTACTTCGTTACGGTACCAAACCACTCCAAAACGGTGCAATACCGTAAGAGTGTATCCATAAGGTACCAAACCACACCAAAATGGTGCAAAACCGTACGAGTACATCCATACGGTACCAAACCACACCAAAACGGTGCTATACTGTACGAGTACATCCATAGGGTACCAAACCACACCAAAACGGTGCAATATCGTACGAGTACATCCATACGGTACCAAACCACACCAAAACGGTGCAATACCGTACGAGTACATCCATACGGTACCAAACCACACCAAAACAGTGCAATACCGTACGAGTACTTCGTTACGGTACCAAACCACACCAAAAAAATACAATACCGTACGAGTACTTCGTTACGGTACCAAACCACACCAAAACGGTGCAATACCGTACGAGTACATCCATATGGTACCAAACCACACCAAAATCGTTCCAAACCGTACGAGTACTTCGTTACGGTACCAAACCACACAAAAACGGTACAATGCGTTACGAGTACATCCATACGGTACCAAACCACACCAAAACGGTGCAATACCGTACGAGTACATCCATAAGGTACCAAACCACACCAAAACGGTGCAATACCGTACGAGTACATCCATAAGGTACCAAACCACACCAAAACGGTGCAAAACCGTACGAGTACATCCATACGGTACCAAACCACACCAAAACGGTGCCATACCGTACGAGTACATCCATACGGTACTAAACCACACCAAAACAGAACAATACCGTACGAGTACTTCGTTACGGTACCAAACCACACCAAAACGGTGCAATACCGTACGAGTACATCCATACGGTACCAAACCACACAAAAACAGTTCAATACCGTACGAGTACATCCATACGGTACCAAACCACACCGAAATGGTGCCAAACCGTACGAGTACTTCGTTACGGTACCAAACCACACAAAAATCGTAAAATACGTTACGAGTACAACCATACGGTACCAAACCACACCAAAACGGTGCAAAACCGTACGAGTAAATCCATACAGTACCAAACCACACCAAAAACGGTGCAATACCGTACGAGTACTTCGTTACGGTACCAAACCACACCAAAACAATACAATACCGTATGAGTACTTAGTTACGGTACCAAACCACACCAAAACGGTGGAATACCGTACGAGTACATCCATATGGTACCAAACCACACCAAAACGGTGCAATACCGTACGAGTACAACCATAAGGTACCAAACCACACCAAAATGGTGCAAACCCGTACGAGTACATCCATACGGTGCCAAACCACACCAAAATGGTGCAATACCATACGAGTACATCCATATGGTACCAAACCACCCCGAAATGGTGCCAAACCGTACGAGTACTTCGTTACGGTACCAAACCACACAAAAACGGTGCAAAACCATACGAGTACATCCATAAAGTACCAAACAGTACCAAACCACACCAAAACGGTGCAAACCGTACGAGTACATCCATACGGTGCCAAACCATTCCAAAACGGTGCAATACCGTACGAGTACTTCGTTACGGTACCAAACCACACCAAAACAATACATTACCGTACGAGTACTTCGTTACGGTACCAAACCACACCAAAACGGTGCAATACCGTACGAGTACATCCATACGGTACCAAACCACACCAAAACGGTGTAATACCGTACGAGTACATCCATACGGTTCCAAACCACTCCAAAACGGTGCAATACCGTATGAGTAATTCGTTACAATACCAAACCACACCAAAACAATACAATACCGTACGAGTACTTCGTTACGGTACGAAACCAAACCAAAACAGTACAATACCGTACGAGTACTTCGTTACGGTACCAAAACGGTGCAATACCGTACGAGTACATCCATACGGTACCAAACCACACCAAAACGGTCCAATACCTTACGAGTACATCCATATTGTACCAAACCACACCAAAATGGTGCCAAACCGTACGAGTACTTCGTTACGGTACCAAACCAGACCAAAACAGTACAATACCGTACGAGTACTTCGTTACGGTACCAAACCACTCCAAAACGGTGCAATACCGTAAGAGTATATCCATAAGGTACCAAACCACACCAAAATGGTGCAAAACCGTACGAGTACATCCATACGGTACCAAACCACACCAAAACGGTGCTATACTGTACGAGTACATCCATAGGGTACCAAACCACACCAAAACGGTGCAATATCGTACGAGTACATCCATACGGTACCAAACCACACCAAAACGGTGCAATACCGTACGAGTACATCCATACGGTACCAAACCACACCAAAACAGTGCAATACCGTACGAGTACTTCGTTACGGTACCAAACCACACCAAAAAAATACAATACCGTACGAGTACTTCGTTACGGTACCAAACCACACCAAAACGGTGCAATACCGTACGAGTACATCCATATGGTACCAAACCACACCAAAATCGTGCCAAACCGTACGAGTACTTCGTTACGGTACCAAACCACACAAAAACGGTACAATGCGTTACGAGTACATCCATACGGTACCAAACCACACCAAAACGGTGCAATACCGTACGAGTACATCCATAAGGTACCAAACCACACCAAAACGGTGCAATACCGTACGAGTACATCCATAAGGTACCAAACCACACCAAAACGGTGCAAAACCGTACGAGTACATCCATACGGTACCAAACCACACCAAAACGGTGCCATACCGTACGAGTACATCCATACGGTACTAAACCACACCAAAACAGTACAATACCGTACGAGTACTTCGTTACGGTACCAAACCACACCAAAACGGTGCAATACCGTACGAGTACATCCATACGGTACCAAACCACACAAAAACAGTTCAATACCGTACGAGTACATCCATACGGTACCAAACCACACCGAAATGGTGCCAAACCGTACGAGTACTTCGTTACGGTACCAAACCACACAAAAATCGTAAAATACGTTACGAGTACAACCATACGGTACCAAACCACACCAAAACGGTGCAAAACCGTACGAGTAAATCCATACAGTACCAAACCACACCAAAAACGGTGCAATACCGTACGAGTACTTCGTTACGGTACCAAACCACACCAAAACAATACAATACCGTATGAGTACTTAGTTACGGTACCAAACCACACCAAAACGGTGCAATACCGTACGAGTACATCCATATGGTACCAAACCACACCAAAACGGTGCAATACCGTACGAGTACAACCATAAGGTACCAAACCACACCAAAATGGTGCAAAACCGTACGAGTACATCCATACGGTGCCAAACCACACCAAAACGGTGCAATACCATACGAGTACATCCATATGGTACCAAACCACCCCGAAATGGTGCCAAACCGTACGAGTACTTCGTTACGGTACCAAACCACACAAAAACGGTGCAAAACCATACGAGTACATCCATAAAGTACCAAACAGTACCAAACCACACCAAAACGGTGCAAACCGTACGAGTACATCCATACGGTGCCAAACCATTCCAAAACGGTGCAATACCGTACGAGTACTTCGTTACGGTACCAAACCACACCAAAACAATACATTACCGTACGAGTACTTCGTTACGGTACCAAACCACACCAAAACGGTGCAATACCGTACGAGTACATCCATACGGTACCAAACCACACCAAAACGGTGCAATACCGTACGAGTACATCCATACGGTTCCAAACCACTCCAAAACGGTGCAATACCGTATGAGTAATTCGTTACAATACCAAACCACACCAAAACAATACAATACCGTACGAGTACTTCGTTACGGTACGAAACCACACCAAAACAGTACAATACCGTACGAGTACTTCGTTACGGTACCAAAACGGTGCAATACCGTACGAGTACATCCATACGGTACCAAACCACACCAAAACGGTCCAATACCTTACGAGTACATCCATATTGTACCAAACCACACCAAAATGGTGCCAAACCGTACGAGTACTTCGTTACGGTACCAAACCAGACCAAAACAGTACAATACCGTACGAGTACTTCGTTACGGTACCAAACCACTCCAAAACGGTGCAATACCGTAAGAGTGTATCCATAAGGTACCAAACCACACCAAAATGGTGCAAAACCGTACGAGTACATCCATACGGTACCAAACCACACCAAAACGGTGCTATACTGTACGAGTACATCCATAGGGTACCAAACCACACCAAAACGGTGCAATATCGTACGAGTACATCCATACGGTACCAAACCACACCAAAACGGTGCAATACCGTACGAGTACATCCATACGGTACCAAACCACACCAAAACAGTGCAATACCGTACGAGTACTTCGTTACGGTACCAAACCACACCAAAAAAATACAATACCGTACGAGTACTTCGTTACGGTACCAAACCACACCAAAACGGTGCAATACCGTACGAGTACATCCATATGGTACCAAACCACACCAAAATCGTTCCAAACCGTACGAGTACTTCGTTACGGTACCAAACCACACAAAAACGGTACAATGCGTTACGAGTACATCCATACGGTACCAAACCACACCAAAACGGTGCAATACCGTACGAGTACATCCATAAGGTACCAAACCACACCAAAACGGTGCAATACCGTACGAGTACATCCATAAGGTACCAAACCACACCAAAACGGTGCAAAACCGTACGAGTACATCCATACGGTACCAAACCACACCAAAACGGTGCCATACCGTACGAGTACATCCATACGGTACTAAACCACACCAAAACAGAACAATACCGTACGAGTACTTCGTTACGGTACCAAACCACACCAAAACGGTGCAATACCGTACGAGTACATCCATACGGTACCAAACCACACAAAAACAGTTCAATACCGTACGAGTACATCCATACGGTACCAAACCACACCGAAATGGTGCCAAACCGTACGAGTACTTCGTTACGGTACCAAACCACACAAAAATCGTAAAATACGTTACGAGTACAACCATACGGTACCAAACCACACCAAAACGGTGCAAAACCGTACGAGTAAATCCATACAGTACCAAACCACACCAAAAACGGTGCAATACCGTACGAGTACTTCGTTACGGTACCAAACCACACCAAAACAATACAATACCGTATGAGTACTTAGTTACGGTACCAAACCACACCAAAACGGTGGAATACCGTACGAGTACATCCATATGGTACCAAACCACACCAAAACGGTGCAATACCGTACGAGTACAACCATAAGGTACCAAACCACACCAAAATGGTGCAAACCCGTACGAGTACATCCATACGGTGCCAAACCACACCAAAATGGTGCAATACCATACGAGTACATCCATATGGTACCAAACCACCCCGAAATGGTGCCAAACCGTACGAGTACTTCGTTACGGTACCAAACCACACAAAAACGGTGCAAAACCATACGAGTACATCCATAAAGTACCAAACAGTACCAAACCACACCAAAACGGTGCAAACCGTACGAGTACATCCATACGGTGCCAAACCATTCCAAAACGGTGCAATACCGTACGAGTACTTCGTTACGGTACCAAACCACACCAAAACAATACATTACCGTACGAGTACTTCGTTACGGTACCAAACCACACCAAAACGGTGCAATACCGTACGAGTACATCCATACGGTACCAAACCACACCAAAACGGTGTAATACCGTACGAGTACATCCATACGGTTCCAAACCACTCCAAAACGGTGCAATACCGTATGAGTAATTCGTTACAATACCAAACCACACCAAAACAATACAATACCGTACGAGTACTTCGTTACGGTACGAAACCAAACCAAAACAGTACAATACCGTACGAGTACTTCGTTACGGTACCAAAACGGTGCAATACCGTACGAGTACATCCATACGGTACCAAACCACACCAAAACGGTCCAATACCTTACGAGTACATCCATATTGTACCAAACCACACCAAAATGGTGCCAAACCGTACGAGTACTTCGTTACGGTACCAAACCAGACCAAAACAGTACAATACCGTACGAGTACTTCGTTACGGTACCAAACCACTCCAAAACGGTGCAATACCGTAAGAGTATATCCATAAGGTACCAAACCACACCAAAATGGTGCAAAACCGTACGAGTACATCCATACGGTACCAAACCACACCAAAACGGTGCTATACTGTACGAGTACATCCATAGGGTACCAAACCACACCAAAACGGTGCAATATCGTACGAGTACATCCATACGGTACCAAACCACACCAAAACGGTGCAATACCGTACGAGTACATCCATACGGTACCAAACCACACCAAAACAGTGCAATACCGTACGAGTACTTCGTTACGGTACCAAACCACACCAAAAAAATACAATACCGTACGAGTACTTCGTTACGGTACCAAACCACACCAAAACGGTGCAATACCGTACGAGTACATCCATATGGTACCAAACCACACCAAAATCGTGCCAAACCGTACGAGTACTTCGTTACGGTACCAAACCACACAAAAACGGTACAATGCGTTACGAGTACATCCATACGGTACCAAACCACACCAAAACGGTGCAATACCGTACGAGTACATCCATAAGGTACCAAACCACACCAAAACGGTGCAATACCGTACGAGTACATCCATAAGGTACCAAACCACACCAAAACGGTGCAAAACCGTACGAGTACATCCATACGGTACCAAACCACACCAAAACGGTGCCATACCGTACGAGTACATCCATACGGTACTAAACCACACCAAAACAGTACAATACCGTACGAGTACTTCGTTACGGTACCAAACCACACCAAAACGGTGCAATACCGTACGAGTACATCCATACGGTACCAAACCACACAAAAACAGTTCAATACCGTACGAGTACATCCATACGGTACCAAACCACACCGAAATGGTGCCAAACCGTACGAGTACTTCGTTACGGTACCAAACCACACAAAAATCGTAAAATACGTTACGAGTACAACCATACGGTACCAAACCACACCAAAACGGTGCAAAACCGTACGAGTAAATCCATACAGTACCAAACCACACCAAAAACGGTGCAATACCGTACGAGTACTTCGTTACGGTACCAAACCACACCAAAACAATACAATACCGTATGAGTACTTAGTTACGGTACCAAACCACACCAAAACGGTGCAATACCGTACGAGTACATCCATATGGTACCAAACCACACCAAAACGGTGCAATACCGTACGAGTACAACCATAAGGTACCAAACCACACCAAAATGGTGCAAAACCGTACGAGTACATCCATACGGTGCCAAACCACACCAAAACGGTGCAATACCATACGAGTACATCCATATGGTACCAAACCACCCCGAAATGGTGCCAAACCGTACGAGTACTTCGTTACGGTACCAAACCACACAAAAACGGTGCAAAACCATACGAGTACATCCATAAAGTACCAAACAGTACCAAACCACACCAAAACGGTGCAAACCGTACGAGTACATCCATACGGTGCCAAACCATTCCAAAACGGTGCAATACCGTACGAGTACTTCGTTACGGTACCAAACCACACCAAAACAATACATTACCGTACGAGTACTTCGTTACGGTACCAAACCACACCAAAACGGTGCAATACCGTACGAGTACATCCATACGGTACCAAACCACACCAAAACGGTGCAATACCGTACGAGTACATCCATACGGTTCCAAACCACTCCAAAACGGTGCAATACCGTATGAGTAATTCGTTACAATACCAAACCACACCAAAACAATACAATACCGTACGAGTACTTCGTTACGGTACGAAACCACACCAAAACAGTACAATACCGTACGAGTACTTCGTTACGGTACCAAAACGGTGCAATACCGTACGAGTACATCCATACGGTACCAAACCACACCAAAACGGTCCAATACCTTACGAGTACATCCATATTGTACCAAACAACACCAAAATGGTGCCAAACCGTACGAGTACTTCGTTACGGTACCAAACCACACCAAAACAATACAATACCGTATGAGTACTTAGTTACGGTACCAAACCACACCAAAACGGTGCAATACCGTACGAGTACATCCATATGGTACCAAACCACACCAAAACGGTGCAATACCGTACGAGTACAACCATAAGGTACCAAACCACACCAAAATGGTGCAAAACCGTACGAGTACATCCATACGGTGCCAAACCACACCAAAACGGTGCAATACCATACGAGTACATCCATATGGTACCAAACCACCCCGAAATGGTGCCAAACCGTACGAGTACTTCGTTACGGTACCAAACCACACAAAAACGGTGCAAAACCATACGAGTACATCCATAAAGTACCAAACAGTACCAAACCACACCAAAACGGTGCAAACCATACGAGTACATCCATACGGTGCCAAACCATTCCAAAACGGTGCAATACCGTACGAGTACTTCGTTACGGTACCAAACCACACCAAACCAATACATTACCGTACGAGTACTTCGTTACGGTACCAAACCACACCAAAACGGTGCAATACCGTACGAGTACATCCATACGGTACCAAACCACACCAAAACGGTGCAATACCGTACGAGTACATCCATACGGTTCCAAACCACTCCAAAACGGTGCAATACCGTATGAGTAATTCGTTACAATACCAAACCACACCAAAACAATACAATACCGTACGAGTACTTCGTTACGGTACGAAACCACACCAAAACAGTACAATACCGTACGAGTACTTCGTTACGGTACCAAAACGGTGCAATACCGTACGAGTACATCCATACGGTACCAAACCACACCAAAACGGTCCAATACCTTACGAGTACATCCATATTGTACCAAACCACACCAAAATGGTGCCAAACCGTACGAGTACTTCGTTACGGTACCAAACCACACCAAAACAATACAATACCGTATGAGTACTTAGTTACGGTACCAAACCACACCAAAACGGTGCAATACCGTACGAGTACATCCATATGGTACCAAACCACACCAAAACGGTGCAATACCGTACGAGTACAACCATAAGGTACCAAACCACACCAAAATGGTGCAAAACCGTACGAGTACATCCATACGGTGCCAAACCACACCAAAACGGTGCAATACCATACGAGTACATCCATATGGTACCAAACCACCCCGAAATGGTGCCAAACCGTACGAGTACTTCGTTACGGTACCAAACCACACAAAAACGGTGCAAAACCATACGAGTACATCCATAAAGTACCAAACAGTACCAAACCACACCAAAACGGTGCAAACCATACGAGTACATCCATACGGTGCCAAACCATTCCAAAACGGTGCAATACCGTACGAGTACTTCGTTACGGTACCAAACCACACCAAAACAATACATTACCGTACGAGTACTTCGTTACGGTACCAAACCACACCAAAACGGTGCAATACCGTACGAGTACATCCATACGGTACCAAACCACACCAAAACGGTGCAATACCGTACGAGTACATCCATACGGTTCCAAACCACTCCAAAACGGTGCAATACCGTATGAGTAATTCGTTACAATACCAAACCACACCAAAACAATACAATACCGTACGAGTACTTCGTTACGGTACGAAACCACACCAAAACAGTACAATACCGTACGAGTACTTCGTTACGGTACCAAAACGGTGCAATACCGTACGAGTACATCCATACGGTACCAAACCACACCAAAACGGTCCAATACCTTACGAGTACATCCATATTGTACCAAACCACACCAAAATGGTGCCAAACCGTACGAGTACTTCGTTACGGTACAAAACCACACCAAAACAATACAATACCGTATGAGTACTTAGTTACGGTACCAAACCACACCAAAACGGTGCAATACCGTACGAGTACATCCATATGGTACCAAACCACACCAAAACGGTGCAATACCGTACGAGTACAACCATAAGGTACCAAACCACACCAAAATGGTGCAAAACCGTACGAGTACATCCATACGGTGCCAAACCACACCAAAACGGTGCAATACCATACGAGTACATCCATATGGTACCAAACCACCCCGAAATGGTGCCAAACCGTACGAGTACTTCGTTACGGTACCAAACCACACAAAAACGGTGCAAAACCATACGAGTACATCCATAAAGTACCAAACAGTACCAAACCACACCAAAACGGTGCAAACCGTACGAGTACATCCATACGGTGCCAAACCATTCCAAAACGGTGCAATACCGTACGAGTACTTCGTTACGGTACCAAACCACACCAAAACAATACATTACCGTAGGAGTACTTCGTTACGGTACCAAACCACACCAAAACGGTGCAATACCGTACGAGTACATCCATACGGTACCAAACCACACCAAAACGGTGCAATACCGTACGAGTACATCCATACGGTTCCAAACCACTCCAAAACGGTGCAATACCGTATGAGTAATTTGTTACAATACCAAACCACACCAAAACAATACAATACCGTACGAGTACTTCGTTACGGTACGAAACCAAACCAAAACAGTACAATACCGTACGAGTACTTCGTTACGGTACCAAAACGGTGCAATACCGTACGAGTACATCCATACGGTACCAAACCACACCAAAACGGTCCAATACCTTACGAGTACATCCATATTGTACCAAACCACACCAAAATGGTGCCAAACCGTACGAGTACTTCGTTACGGTACCAAACCAGACCAAAACAGTACAATACCGTACGAGTACTTCGTTACGGTACCAAACCACTCCAAAACGGTGCAATACCGTAAGAGTATATCCATAAGGTACCAAACCACACCAAAATGGTGCAAAACCGTACGAGTACATCCATACGGTACCAAACCACACCAAAACGGTGCTATACTGTACGAGTACATCCATAGGGTACCAAACCACACCAAAACGGTGCAATATCGTACGAGTACATCCATACGGCACCAAACCACACCAAAACGGTGCAATACCGTACGAGTACATCCATACGGTACCAAACCACACCAAAACAGTGCAATACCGTACGAGTACTTCGTTACGGTACCAAACCACACCAAAAAAATACAATACCGTACGAGTACTTCGTTACGGTACCAAACCACACCAAAACGGTGCAATACCGTACGAGTACATCCATATGGTACCAAACCACACCAAAATCGTGCCAAACCGTACGAGTACTTCGTTACGGTACCAAACCACACAAAAACGGTACAATGCGTTACGAGTACATCCATACGGTACCAAACCACACCAAAACGGTGCAATACCGTACGAGTACATCCATAAGGTACCAAACCACACCAAAACGGTGCAATACCGTACGAGTACATCCATAAGGTACCAAACCACACCAAAACGGTGCAAAACCGTACGAGTACATCCATACGGTACCAAACCACACCAAAACGGTGCCATACCGTACGAGTACATCCATACGGTACTAAACCACACCAAAACAGTACAATACCGTACGAGTACTTCGTTACGGTACCAAACCACACCAAAACGGTGCAATACCGTACGAGTACATCCATACGGTACCAAACCACACAAAAACAGTTCAATACCGTACGAGTACATCCATACGGTACCAAACCACACCGAAATGGTGCCAAACCGTACGAGTACTTCGTTACGGTACCAAACCACACAAAAATCGTAAAATACGTTACGAGTACAACCATACGGTACCAAACCACACCAAAACGGTGCAAAACCGTACGAGTAAATCCATACAGTACCAAACCACACCAAAAACGGTGCAATACCGTACGAGTACTTCGTTACGGTACCAAACCACACCAAAACAATACAATACCGTATGAGTACTTAGTTACGGTACCAAACCACACCAAAACGGTGCAATACCGTACGAGTACATCCATATGGTACCAAACCACACCAAAACGGTGCAATACCGTACGAGTACAACCATAAGGTACCAAACCACACCAAAATGGTGCAAAACCGTACGAGTACATCCATACGGTGCCAAACCACACCAAAACGGTGCAATACCATACGAGTACATCCATATGGTACCAAACCACCCCGAAATGGTGCCAAACCGTACGAGTACTTCGTTACGGTACCAAACCACACAAAAACGGTGCAAAACCATACGAGTACATCCATAAAGTACCAAACAGTACCAAACCACACCAAAACGGTGCAAACCGTACGAGTACATCCATACGGTGCCAAACCATTCCAAAACGGTGCAATACCGTACGAGTACTTCGTTACGGTACCAAACCACACCAAAACAATACATTACCGTACGAGTACTTCGTTACGGTACCAAACCACACCAAAACGGTGCAATACCGTACGAGTACATCCATACGGTACCAAACCACACCAAAACGGTGCAATACCGTACGAGTACATCCATACGGTTCCAAACCACTCCAAAACGGTGCAATACCGTATGAGTAATTCGTTACAATACCAAACCACACCAAAACAATACAATACCGTACGAGTACTTCGTTACGGTACGAAACCACACCAAAACAGTACAATACCGTACGAGTACTTCGTTACGGTACCAAAACGGTGCAATACCGTACGAGTACATCCATACGGTACCAAACCACACCAAAACGGTCCAATACCTTACGAGTACATCCATATTGTACCAAACCACACCAAAATGGTGCCAAACCGTACGAGTACTTCGTTACGGTACCAAACCACACCAAAACAATACAATACCGTATGAGTACTTAGTTACGGTACCAAACCACACCAAAACGGTGCAATACCGTACGAGTACATCCATATGGTACCAAACCACACCAAAACGGTGCAATACCGTACGAGTACAACCATAAGGTACCAAACCACACCAAAATGGTGCAAAACCGTACGAGTACATCCATACGGTGCCAAACCACACCAAAACGGTGCAATACCATACGAGTACATCCATATGGTACCAAACCACCCCGAAATGGTGCCAAACCGTACGAGTACTTCGTTACGGTACAAAACCACACAAAAACGGTGCAAAACCATACGAGTACATCCATAAAGTACCAAACAGTACCAAACCACACCAAAACGGTGCAAACCGTACGAGTACATCCATACGGTGCCAAACCATTCCAAAACGGTGCAATACCGTACGAGTACTTCGTTACGGTACCAAACCACACCAAAACAATACATTACCGTAGGAGTACTTCGTTACGGTACCAAACCACACCAAAACGGTGCAATACCGTACGAGTATATCCATACGGTACCAAACCACACCAAAACGGTGCAATACCGTACGAGTACATCCATACGGTTCAAAACCACTCCAAAACGGTGCAATACCGTATGAGTAATTCGTTACAATACCAAACCACACCAAAACAATACAATACCGTACGAGTACTTCGTTACGGTACGAAACCAAACCAAAACAGTACAATACCGTACGAGTACTTCGTTACGGTACCAAAACGGTGCAATACCGTACGAGTACATCCATACGGTACCAAACCACACCAAAACGGTCCAATACCTTACGAGTACATCCATATTGTACCAAACCACACCAAAATGGTGCCAAACCGTACGAGTACTTCGTTACGGTACCAAACCAGACCAAAACAGTACAATACCGTACGAGTACTTCGTTACGGTACCAAACCACTCCAAAACGGTGCAATACCGTACGAGTACATCCATACGGTACCAAACCACACCAAAACGGTACAATACCGTACGACTACATCCATACGGTACCAAACCACACCAAAATCGTACAATACTGTACGAGTACTTCGTTACGGTACCAAACCACACAAAAACAGTGCTATACCATACGAGTACATCCATACGGTACCAAACAACACCAAAACGGTGCAATACCGTACGAGTACATCCATAAGGTACCAAACCACACCAAAACGGTGCAAAACCGTACGAATACATCCATACGGTACCAAACCACACCAAAACGGTGCAATACCGTACGAGTACATCCATACGGTACCCAACAACACAAAAACGGTACAATACGTTATGAGTACATCCATACGGTACCAAACCACACCAAAGCGGTGCAAAACCATACGAGTACATCCATACAGTACCTAACCAAACCAAAACGGTGCAATACCGTACGAGTACATCCATACGGTACCAAACCACACCAAAACGGTGCAATACCGTACGAGTACTTCGTTACGGTACCAAACCACACCAAAACGGTACAATACCGTACGAGTACTTCGTTACAGTACCAAACCACACCAAAACGGTGCAATACCGTACGAGTACTTCGTTACGGTACCAAACCACACCAAAACAGTACAATACCGTACGAGAACTTCGTTACGGTACCAAACAACACCAAAACGGTGCAATACCGTACGAGTACATCCATACGGTACCAAACCACACCAAAACGGTGCAATACCGTACGAGTACATCCATACGGTACCAAACCACACCAAAACGGTGCAATACCATACGAGTACATCCTTACGGTACCAAACCACACCAAAACGGTGCCAAAGCTTACGAGTACATCGTTACGGTACCAAACCACACAAAAATGGTACAATACGTTACGTGTACATCCATACGGTACCAAACCACACCAAAACGGTGCCATACCCTACGAGTACATCCATACGGTACCAAACCACACCAAAACATTACGATACCGTACGAGTACTTCGTTACGGTACCAAACCACACCAAAATGGTGCAATACCGTACGAGTTCATCCATACGGTACGAAACCACACCAAAACGTATCAATACCGTACGAGTACTTCGATACGGTACCAAACCACACCAAAACAGTACAATAACGTACGAGTAGTTCGTTACGGTACCAAACCACACCAAAACGGTGCAATACCGTACGAGTACTTCATTACGGTACCAAACCACACCAAAATGGTACAATACCGTACGAGTACTTCGTTACGGTACCGAACCACACCAAAACGGTGCAATACCATACGAGTACATCCATACGGTACCACACCACACCAAAATGGTGCAATACCGTACAAGTTCTTCGTTACGGTACCAGACCACACCAAAACAGTTCAATACCGTACGAGTACTTCGTTACGGTACCAAACCACACAAAAACGGTACAATACGTTACGTGTACATCCATACGGTACCAAACCACACCAAAACGGTGCCATACCCTACGAGTACATCCATACGGTACCAAACCACACCAAAACATTACAATACCGTACGAGTACTTCATTACGGTACCAAACCACACCAAAATGGTGCAATACCGTACGAGTACATCCATACGGTACGAAACCACACCAAAACGTTTCAATACCGTACGAGTACTTCGATACGGTACCAAACCACACCAAAATAGTACAATACCGTACGAGTAGTTCGTTACGGTACCAAACCACACCAAAACGGTGCAATACCGTACGAGTACATCCATACGGTACCAAACCACACCAAAACGGTACAATACCGTATGAGTACTTCGTTACGGTACCAATCCACACCAAAACGGTGCAATACCATACGAGTACATCCATACGGTACCAAACCATACCAAAATGGTGCAATACCGTACGAGTACATCCATAAGGTACCAAACCACACGAAAATGGTGCAAAACCGTACGAATACATCCATACGGTACCAAACCACACAAAAACGGTGCAATACCGTACGAGTACATCCATACGGTACCAAACGACACCAAAACGGTGCAAAACCGTACGAGTACTTCGTTACGGTACCAACCCACACAAAAACGGTACAATACGTTATGAGTACATCCATACGGTACCAAACCACACCAAAACGGTGCAAAACCATACGAGTACATCCATACAGTACCAAACCAAACCAAAACGGTGCAATACCGTACGAGTACATCCATACGGTACCAAACCACACCAAAACGGTGCAATACCGTACGAGTACTTCGTTACGGTACCAAACCACACAAAAACGGTGCACTACCGTACGAGTACTTCGTTACGGTACCAAACCACACCAAAACGGTGCAATACCGTACGAGTACTTCGTTACGGTACCAAACCACACCAAAACGGTGCAATACCGTACGAGTACTTCGTTACGGTACCAAACCACACCAAAACAGTACAATACCGTACGAGTACTTCGTTACGGTACAAAACCACACCAAAACGGTGCGATACCGTACGAGTACATCCATACGGTACCAAACCACCCCAAAACGGTGCAAGAACGTACGAGTACATCCATATTGTACCAAACCACACCAAAACGGTGCCAAACCGTACGAGTACTTCGTTACGGTACCAAACCACACCAAAACAGTACAATACCGTACGAGTACGTCGTTACGGTACCAAACCACACCAAAACGGTGCAATACCGTACGAGTACATCCATACGGTACCAAACCAAACCAAAACGGTGCAATACCGTACGAGTACATCCATACGTTACCAAACCACACCAAAACGGTGCAATACCGTACGAGTATTTCGTTACGGTACCTAACCACACCAAAACGGTACAATACCGTACGAGTACTTCGTTACAGTAGCAAACCACACCAAAACGGTCCAATACCGTACAAGTACATCCGTACGGTACCAAACCACACCAAAACGGTACAATACCGTACGAGTACTTCTTTAAGGTACCAAACCACACCAAAACGGTGCAATACCGTACGAGTACATCCATACGGTACCAAACCACACCAAAACGGTGCAATACCGTACGAGTACTTCGTTACGGTACCAAACCACACCAAAACAGTACAATACGGTAGGAGTACTTCGTTACGGTACCAAACCACACAAAAACGATGCAATACCGTACGAGTACATCCATACGGTACCAAACCACACCAAAACGGTGCAATACCATACGAGTACATCCATAAGGTGCCAAACTACACCAAAACGGTGCAAAACCGTACGAATACATCCATACGGTACAAAACCACACAAAAACGGTGCAATACGGTACGAGTACATCCATACGGTACCAAACCACACCAAAACGGTGCAATACCATACGAGTACATCCATATGGTACCAAACCACACCAAAACGGTGCCAAACCATACGAGTACTTCGTTACGGTACCAAACCACACAAAAATGGTACAATACGTTACGAGTACATCCATACGGTACCAAACCACACCAAAACGGTGCAATACCGTACGAGTACATCCATACGGTATCAAACCACACCAAAACGGTGCAATACCATACGAGTACTTTGTTACGGTACCAAACCACACCAAAACAGTACAATACCGTTCGAGTACTTCGTTACGGTACCAAACCACAGCAAAACGGTGCAATACCGTACGAGTACATCCATACGGTACCAAGCCACACCAAAACGGTGCAATACCATACGAGTACATCCATAAGGTACCAAACCACACCAAAACGGTGGAAAACAGTACGAATACATCCATACGGTACCAAACCACACCAAAACGGTGCCAAACCGTACAACTAATTCGTTACGGTACCAAAGCACACAAAAACGGTACAATACGTTACGAGTACATCCATACGGTACCAAACCACACCAAAACGGTGCAATACCGTACGAGTACATCCATACGGTACCAAACCACACCAAAACGGTGCAATACTGTACGAGTACTTCGTTACGGTACCAAACCAAACCAAAACGGTACAATACCGTACGAGTACTTCGTTACGGTACCAAACCACACCAAAACGGTGCAATACCATACGAGTACATCCATACGGTACCAAACCACACCAAAATGGTGCAATACCGTACAAGCTCTTCGTTACGGTACCAAACCACACCAAAACAGTTCAATACCGTACGAGTACTTCGTTACGGTACCAAACCACACCAAAACGGTGAAATACCGTACGAGTACATCCACACGGTACCAAACCACACCAAAACGGTACAATACCGTACGAGTACTTCGTTACGGTACCAAACCACACCAAAACGGTGCAATACCATACGAGTACATCCATACGGTACCACACCACACCAAAATGGTGCAATACCGTACAAGTTCTTCGTTACGGTACCAAACCACACCAAAACAGTTCAATACCGTACGAGTACTTCGTTACGGTACCAAACCACACAAAAATGGTACAATACGTTACGAGTACATCCATACGGTACAAAACCACACCAAAACGGTGCAAAACCGTACGAGTACGTCCATACAGTACCAAACCACACCAAAACGGTGCAATACCGTACGAGTACATCCATACGGTACCAAACCACACCAAAACGGTGCAATATCGTACGAGTACTTCGTTACAGTACCAAACCACACCAAAACGGTACAATACCGTACGAGTACTTCGTTACGGTACCAAACCTCACAAAAATGGTGCGCAATACCGTACAAGTACATCCATACGGTACCAAACCACAACAAAATGGTACAATACCGTACAAGTACTTCGTTACGGTACCAATCCACACCAAAACGGTGCAATACCGTACGAGTACATCCATACGGTACCAAACCACACCAAAACGGTGCAATACTGTACGAGTACTTCGTTACGGTACCAAACCAAACCAAAACGGTACAATACCGTACGAGTACTTCGTTACGGTACCAAACCACACCAAAACGGTGCAATACCATACGAGTACATCCATACGGTACCAAACCACACCAAAATGGTGCAATACCGTACAAGCTCTTCGTTACGGTACCACACCACACCAAAACAGTTCAATACCGTACGAGTACTTCGTTACGGTACCAAACCACACCAAAACGGTACAATCCCGTACGAGTACTTCGTTACGGTAGCAAACCACACCAAAACGGTACAATACCGTACGACTACATCCTTACGGTACCAAACCACACCAAAACGGTGCCAAACCGTACGAGTACTTCGTTATGGTACCAAACCACACAAAAACAGTACAATACCTTACGAGTACATACATACGGTACCAAACCACACCAAAACGGTGCAATACCGTATGAATACATCCATACGGTACCAAACCACACAAAAACGGTGCAATACCGTACGAGTACATCCAAAAGGTACCAAACCACACCAAAACGGTGCAAAACCGTACGAGTACATCCATACAGTACCAAATCACACCAAAACGGTGCAATACCGTACGAGTACATCCATACGGTACCAAACCACACCAAAATGGTGCAATACCGTACGAGTACTTCGTTACGGTACCAAACCACACCAAAATGGTCCAATACCGTACGAGTACTTCGTTACGGTACCAATCCACACCAAAACGGTGCAATACCGTACGAGTACATCCATACGGTACCAAACCACACCAAAATGGTGCAATATCGTACAAGTACTTCGTTACGGTACCAAACCACAACAAAACAGTACAATACCGTACGAGTACTTCGTTAGGGTACCAAACCACACAAAAACGGTACAATATGTTACGAGTACATCCATACGGTACCAAACAACACCAAAATAGTACAATACCGTACGAGTACTTCGTTACGGTACCAAACCACAGCAAAACGGTACAATACCTTACGAGTACTTCGTTACGGTAGCGAACCACACCAAAACGGTACAATACCGTACGAGTACATCCATACGGTACCAAACCACACCAAAACGGTGCAATATCGTACGAGTACTTCTTTACAGTACCAAACCACACCAAAATGGTACAATACCGTACGAGTACTTCGTTACGGTACCAAACCACACCAAAACGGTGCAATACCGTAGTACATCCATACGGTACCAAACCACACAATAACGGTGCAATACCGTACGAGTACTTCGTTACGGTTCCAAACCACACCAAAACGGTGCAATACCGTACGAGTACATCCATACGGTACCAAACCATACCAAAATGGTGCAATACCGTACAAGTACTTCGTTACGGCACCAAACCACACCAAAACAGTACAATACCATACGAGTACTTCGTTACGGTACCAAACCACACCAAAACGGTGCAAAACCTTACGACTTCATCCATACGGTACCAAACCACACCAAAACTGTGCAAAACCGTACGAGTACTTCGTTACGGTACCAAACCACACAAAAACGGTACAATATGTTACGAATACATCCATACGGTACCAAACAACACCAAAACAGTACAATACCGTACGAGTACTTCGTTACGGTACCAAACCACACCAAAATGGTACAATACCGTACAAGTACTTCGTTACGGTAGCAAACCACACCAAAACGGTACAATACCGTACGAGTACTTCGTTACGGTAGCAAACCACACCAAAACGGTACAATACCGTACGAGTACATCCATACGGTACCAAACCACACCAAAACGGTGCAATATCGTACGAGTACTTCGTTACAGTACCAAACCACACCAAAATGGTACAATACCGTACGAGTACTTCGTTACGGTACCAAACCACACCAAAACGGTGCAATACCGTAGTACATCCATACGGTACCAAACCACACAATAACGGTGCAATACCGTACGAGTACTTCGTTACGGTTCCAAACCACACCAAAACGGTACAATACCGTACGAGTACTTCGTTACGGTACCAATCCACACCAAAACGGTGCAATACCGTACGAGTACATCCATACGGTACCAAACCACACCAAAAGGTGCAATACCGTACAAGTACTTCGTTACGGTACCAAACCACACCAAAACAGTACAATACCGTACGAGTACTTCGTTACGGTACCAAACCACACCAAAACGGAGCAAAACCGTACGAGTTCATCCATACGGTACCAAACCACACCAAAACGGTGCAATACCGTACGAGTACATCCATACGTTACCAAACCACACCAAAACGGTGCAAAACCGTACGAGTACTTCGTTACGGCAACAAACCACACAAAAATGGTACAATACGTTACGAGTGCATCCATACGGTACCAAAGCACACCAAAACAGTACAATACCGTACGAGTACTTTGTCACGGTACCAAACCACACCAAAACGGTACAATACCGTACGAGTACTTCGTTACGGTAGCTAACCACACCAAAACGGTACAATACCGTACGAGTACATCCATAAGGTACCAAACCACACCAAAAGGGTGCAATATCGTACGAGTACTTCGTTACAGTACCAAACCACACTAAAATGGTACAATACTGTACGAGTACTTCGTTACGGTACCAAACCACACCAAAACGGTGCAATACCGTACGAGTACATCCATACGGTACCAAACCATACCAAAACAGTGCAATACAGTACGAGTACTTCGTTACAGTACCAAACCACACCAAAACGGTACAATACCGTACGAGTACTTCGTTACGGTGCCAAACCACACCAAAACGGTGCAATACCGTACGAGTACATCCATACGGTACCAAACCACACCAAAACGGTGCAATACCGTACGAGTACTTCCTTACGGTACCAAACCACCCCAAAACAGTACAATACCGTACGAGTACTTCGTTACAGTACCAAACCACACCAAAACGGTGCAATACCGTACGAGTACATCCATACGGTACCAAACCACACCAAAATGGTGCAATACCGTACGAGTACATCCATAAGGTACCAAACCACACCAAAACGTTGCAAAACCGTACGAATACATCCATACGGTACCAAACCACCCTAAAACGGTGCAACACCGTACGAGTACATCCATACGGTACCAAACCACACCAAAACGGTGCCAAACCGTACGAGTACTTCGTTACGGTTCCAAACCACACAAAAACGGTACAATACGTTACGAGTACATCCATACGGTACAAAACCACACCAAAACGGTGCAATACGGTACGAGTACAACCATAAGGTACCAAACCACACCAAAACGGAGCAAAACCGTACGAGTACATCCATACGGTACCGAACCACACCAAAACGGTGCCATACTGTACGAGTGCATCCATACGGTACCAAACCACACCAAAACATTACAATACCGTACGAGTACATCGTTACGGTACCAAACCACACCAAAACGGTGCAATACCGTACGAGTACATCGATACGGTACCAAACCACAACAAAACGGTGCAATACCGTACGAGTACATCCATACGGTACCAAACCACACCAAAACGGTGCCAAACCGTACGAGTACTTCGTTACGGTACCAAACCACACCAAAACGGTGCAATACCGTACGAGTACTTCGTTACGGTACCAAACCACACCAAAACGGTGCAATACCGTACGAGTACATCCATACGGTACCAAACCACACCAAAACGGTGCAATACCGTACGAGTACATCCATACGGTACCAAACCACACCAAAACGGTGCCAAACCGTACGAGTACTTCGTTACGGTACCAAACCACACAAAAACGATACAATACGTTACGAGTACATCCATACGGTACCAAACCACACAAAAATAGTACAATACCGTACGAGTACTTCGTTACGGTACCAAACCACACAAAAACGGTGCAATACCGTACGAGTACATCCATACGGTACCAAACCACACCAAAATGGTGCAATACCGTACGAGTACATCCATAAGGTACCAAACCACACCAAAACGGTGCAAAACCATACGAATACATCCATACGGTACCAAACCACACTAAAACGGTGCAACACCGCACGAGTACATCCATATGGTACCAAACCACACCAAAACGGTGCCAAACCGTACGAGTACTTCGTTACGGTACCAAACCACACAAAAACGGTACAATACGTTACGAGTACATCCATACGGTACCAAACCACACCAAAACGTTGCAATACCGTACGAGTACATCCATAAGGTACCAAACCACACCAAAACGGTGCAAAACCGTACGAGTGCATCCATACGGTACCAAACCACACCAAAACATTACAATACCGTACGAGTACTTCGTTACGGTACCAAACCACACCAAAACGGTTCAATACCATACGATTAAATCCATACGGTACCAAACCACACCAAAACGGTGCAATACCGTACGAGTACATCCATAAGGTACCAAACCACACCAAAACGGTGCAAAACCGTACGAATACATCTATACGGTACCAAACCACACCAAAACGGTGCAATACCATACGAGTACATCCATACGGTACCAAACCACACCAAAATGGTGCAATACCGTACGAGTACTTCGTTACGGTACCAAACCACACCAAAATAGTACAATACCGTACGAGTACTTCGTTACGGTACCAAACCACACAAAAACGGTGCAATACCGTACGAGTACATCCATACGGTACCAAACCACACCAAAATGGTGCAATACCGTACGAGTACATCCATAAGGTACAAAACCACACCAAAACGGTGCAAAACCGTAAGAATACATCCATACGGTACCAAACCACACCAAAACGGTGCAACACCGCACGAGTACATCCATACGGTACCAAACCACACCAAAACGGTGCCAAACCGTACGAGTACTTCGTTACGGTACCAAACCACACAAAAACGGTACAATACGTTACGAGAACATCCATACGGTACCAAACCACACCAAAACGGTGCAATACCGTACGAGTACATCCATAAGGTACCAAACCACACCAAAACGGTGCAAAACCGTACGAGCACATCCATATGGTACCAAACCACACCAAAACGGTGCCATACCGTACGAGTGCATCCATACGGTACCAAACCACACCAAAACATTACAATACAGTACGAGTACTTCGTTACGGTACCAAACCACACCAAAACGGTGCAATATCGTACGAGTACATCCATACGGTACCAAACCACACCAAAACGGTGCAATACCGTACGAGTACATCCATACGGTACCAAACCACACAAAAACGGTGCCAAACCGTACGAGTACTTCGTTACGGTACCAAACCACACAAAAACGGTACAATACGTTACGAGTACATCCATACGGTACCAAACCACACAAAAATAGTACAATACCGTACGAGTACTTCGTTACGGTACCAAACCACACAAAAACGGTGCAATACCGTACGAGTACATCCATACGGTACCAAACCACACCAAAATGGTGCAATACCGTACGAGTACATCCATAAGGTACCAAACCACACCAAAACGGTGCAAAACCATACGAATACATCCATACGGTACCAAACCACACCAAAACGGTGCAACACCGCACGAGTACATCCATACGGTACCAAACCACACCAAAACGGTGCCAAATCGTACGAGTACTTCGTTACGGTACCAAACCACACAAAAACGGTACAATACGTTACGAGCACATCCATACGGTACCAAACCACACCAAAACGGTGCAATACCGTACGAGTACATCCATAAGGTACCAAACCACACCAAAACGGTGCAAAACTGTACGAGTACATCCATACGGTACCAAACCACACCAAAACGGTGCCATACCGTACGAGTGCATCCATACGGTACCAAACCACACCAAAACATTACAATACCGTACGAGTACTTCGTTACGGTACCAAACCACACCAAAACGGTGCAATACCGTACGATTACATCCATACGGTACCAAACCACACCAAAACGGTGCAATACCGTACGAGTACATCCATACGGTACCAAACCACACCAAAACGGTGCCAAACCGTACGAGTACTTCGTTACGGTACCAAACCACACAAAAATGGTACAATACGTTACGAGTACATACATACGGTACAAAACCACACCAAAACGGTGCAATACCGTACGAGTACATCCATAAGGTACCAAACCACACCAAAACGGTGCAAAACCATACGAGTACATCCATACGGTACCGAACCACACCAAAACGGTGCCATACTGTACGAGTGCATCCATACGGTACCAAACCACACCAAAACATTACAATACCGTACGAGTACTTCGTTACGGTACCAAACCACACCAAAACGGTGCAATACCGGACGAGTACATCGATACGGTACAAAACCACAACAAAATGGTGCAATACCGTACGAGTACATCCATACGGTACCAAACCACTCCAAAACGGTGCCAAACCGTACGAGTACTTCGTTACGGTACCAAACCACACCAAAACGGTGCAATACCGTACGAGTACATCCATACGGTACCAAACCACACCAAAATGGTGCAATACCGTACGAGTACATCCATAAGGTACCAAACCACACCAAAACGGTGCAAAACCGTACGAATACATCCATACGGTACCAAACCACACCAAAACGGTGCAATACCGTACGAGTATATCCATACGGTACCAAACCACACCAAAACGGCGCCAAACCGTACGAGTACTTCGTTACGGTACCAAACCACACAAAAACGGTACAATACGTTACGAGTACATCCATACGGTACCAAACCACACAAAAATAGCACAATACCGTACGAGTACTTCGTTACGGTACCAAACCACACAAAAACGGTGCAATACCGTACGAGTACATCCATACGGTACCAAACCACACCAAAATGGTGCAATACCGTACGAGTACATCCATAAGGTACCAAACCACACCAAAACGGTGCAAAACCATACGAATACATCCATACGGTACCAAACCACACCAAAACGGTGCAACACCGCACGAGTACATCCATACGGTACCAAACCACACCAAAACGGTGCCAAACCATACGAGTACTTCGTTACGGTACCAAACCACACAAAAACGGTACAATACGTTACGAGCACATCCATACGGTACCAAACCACACCAAAACGGTGCAATACCGTACGTGTACATCCATAAGGTACCAAACCACACCAAAACGGTGCAAAACCGTACGAGTACATCCATACGGTACCAAACCACACCAAAACGGTGCCATACCGTACGAGTACTTCCATACGGTACCAAACCACACCAAAACGGTGCCATACCGTACGAGTGCATCCATACGGTACCAAACCACACCAAAACATTACAATACCGTACGAGTACTTCGTTACGGTACCAAACCACACCAAAACGGTGCAACACCGTACGATTACATCCATACGGTACCAAACCACACAAAAACGGTGCAATACCGTACGAGTACATCCATACGGTACCAAACCAAACCAAAACGGTGCCAAACCGTACGAGTACTTCGTTACGGTACCAAACCACACAAAAATTGTACAATACGTTACGAGTGCATCCATACGGTACCAAAGCACACCAAAACAGTACAATACCGTACGAGTACTTTGTCACGGTACCAAACCACACCAAAACGGTACAATACCTTACGAGTACTTCGTTACGGTAGCTAACCACACCAAAACGGTACAATACCGTACGAGTACATCCATACGGTACCAAACCACACCAAAACGGTGCAATATCGTACGAGTACTTCGTTACAGTACCAAACCACACCAAAACGGTACAATACTGTACGAGTACTTTGTTACGGTACCAAACCACACCAAAACGGTGCAATACCGTACGAGTACATCCATACGGTACCAAACCACACCAAAACGGTGCAATACCGTACGAGTACTTCGTTACGGTACCAAACCACACCAAAACGGTACAATACCGTACGAGTACTTCGTTACGGTGCCAAACCACAATAAAACGGTGCAATACCGTACGAGTACATCCATACGGTACCAAACCACACCAAAACGGTGCAATACCGTACGAGTACTTCGTTACGGTACCAAACCACACCAAAACGGTACAATACCGTACGAGTACTTCGTTACGGTGCCAAACCACACCAAAACGGTGCAATACCGTACGAGTACATCCATAAGGTACCAAACCACACCAAAACGGTGCAAAACCGTACGAGTACATCCATATGGTACCAAACCACACCAAAACGGTGCCATACCGTACGAGTGCATCCATACGGTACCAAACCACACCAAAATATTACAATACAGTACGAGTACTTCGTTACGGTACCAAACCACACCAAAACGGTGCAATACCGTACGAGTACATCCATACGGTACCAAACCACACCAAAACGGTGCAATACCGTACGAGTACATCCATACGGTACCAAACCACACCAAAACGGTGCCAAACCGTACGAGTACTTCGTTACGGTACCAAACCACACAAAAACGATACAATACGTTACGAGTACATCCATACGGTACCAAACCACCCAAAAATAGTACAATACCGTACGAGTACTTCGTTACGGTACCAAACCACACCAAAACGGTGCAATACCGTACGAGTACTTCGTTACGGTACCAAACCATCCCAAAATAGTACAATACCGTACGAGTACATCCATACGGTACCAAACCACACCAAAACGGTGCAATACCGTACGAGTACATCCATACGGTACCAAACCACACCAAAATGGTGCAATACCGTACGAGTGCATCCATAAGGTACCAAACCACACCAAAACGGTGCAAAACCGTACGAATACATCCATACGGTACCAAACCACACCAAAACGGTGCAATACCGTACGAGTACATCCATACGGTACCAAACCACACCAAAACGGTGCAATACCGTACGAGTACTTCGTTACGGTACCAAACCACACCAAAATAGTACAATACCGTACGAGTACTTCGTTACGGTACCAAACCACACAAAAACGGTGCAATACCGTACGAGTACATCCATACGGTACCAAACCACACCAAAATGGTGCAATACCGTACGAGTACATCCATAAGGTACAAAACCACACCAAAACGGTGCAAAACCGTAAGAATACATCCATACGGTACCAAACCACACCAAAACGGTGCAACACCGCACGAGTACATCCATACGGTACCAAACCACACCAAAACGGTGCCAAACCGTACGAGTACTTCGTTACGGTACCAAACCACACAAAAACGGTACAATACGTTACGAGAACATCCATACGGTACCAAACCACACCAAAACGGTGCAATACCGTACGAGTACATCCAAAAGGTACCAAACCACACCAAAACGGTGCAAAACCGTACGAGCACATCCATATGGTACCAAACCACACCAAAACGGTGCCATACCGTACGAGTGCATCCATACGGTACCAAACCACACCAAAACATTACAATACAGTACGAGTACTTCGTTACGGTACCAAACCACACCAAAACGGTGCAATATCGTACGAGTACATCCATACGGTACCAAACCACACCAAAACGGTGCAATACCGTACGAGTACATCCATACGGTACCAAACCACACAAAAACGGTGCCAAACCGTACGAGTACTTCGTTACGGTACCAAACCACACAAAAACAGTACAATACGTTACGAGTACATCCATACGGTACCAAACCACACAAAAATAGTACAATACCGTACGAGTACTTCGTTACGGTACCAAACCACACAAAAACGGTGCAATACCGTACGAGTACATCCATACGGTACCAAACCACACCAAAATGGTGCAATACCGTACGAGTACATCCATAAGGTACCAAACCACACCAAAACGGTGCAAAACCATACGAATACATCCATACGGTACCAAACCACACCAAAACGGTGCAACACCGCACGAGTACATCCATACGGTACCAAACCACACCAAAACGGTGCCAAATCGTACGAGTACTTCGTTACGGTACCAAACCACACAAAAACGGTACAATACGTTACGAGCACATCCATACGGTACCAAACCACACCAAAACGGTGCAATACCGTACGAGTACATCCATAAGGTACCAAACCACACCAAAACGGTGCAAAACCGTACGAGTACATCCATACGGTACCAAACCACACCAAAACGGTGCCATACCGTACGAGTGCATCCATACGGTACCAAACCACACCAAAACATTACAATACCGTACGAGTACTTCGTTACGGTACCAAACCACACCAAAACGGTGCAATACCGTACGATTACATCCATACGGTACCAAACCACACCAAACGGTGCAATACCGTACGAGTACATCCATACGGTACCAAACCACACCAAAACGGTGCCAAACCGTACGAGTACTTCGTTACGGTACCAAACCACACAAAAATGGTACAATACGTTACGAGTACATACATACGGTACAAAACCACACCAAAACGGTGCAATACCGTACGAGTACATCCATAAGGTACCAAACCACACCAAAACGGTGCAAAACCATACGAGTACATCCATACGGTACCGAACCACACCAAAACGGTGCCATACTGTACGAGTGCATCCATACGGTACCAAACCACACCAAAACATTACAATACCGTACGAGTACTTCGTTACGGTACCAAACCACACCAAAACGGTGCAATACCGGACGAGTACATCGATACGGTACAAAACCACAACAAAATGGTGCAATACCGTACGAGTACATCCATACGGTACCAAACCACTCCAAAACGGTGCCAAACCGTACGAGTACTTCGTTACGGTACCAAACCACACCAAAACGGTGCAATACCGTACGAGTACATCCATACGGTACCAAACCACACCAAAATGGTGCAATACCGTACGAGTACATCCATAAGGTACCAAACCACACCAAAACGGTGCAAAACCGTACGAATACATCCATACGGTACCAAACCACACCAAAACGGTGCAATACCGTACGAGTATATCCATACGGTACCAAACCACACCAAAACGGCGCCAAACCGTACGAGTACTTCGTTACGGTACCAAACCACACAAAAACGGTACAATACGTTACGAGTACATCCATACGGTACCAAACCACACAAAAATAGCACAATACCGTACGAGTACTTCGTTACGGTACCAAACCACACAAAAACGGTGCAATACCGTACGAGTACATCCATACGGTACCAAACCACACCAAAATGGTGCAATACCGTACGAGTACATCCATAAGGTACCAAACCACACCAAAACGGTGCAAAACCATACGAATACATCCATACGGTACCAAACCACACCAAAACGGTGCAACACCGCACGAGTACATCCATACGGTACCAAACCACACCAAAACGGTGCCAAACCATACGAGTACTTCGTTACGGTACCAAACCACACAAAAACGGTACAATACGTTACGAGCACATCCATACGGTACCAAACCACACCAAAACGGTGCAATACCGTACGTGTACATCCATAAGGTACCAAACCACACCAAAACGGTGCAAAACCGTACGAGTACATCCATACGGTACCAAACCACACCAAAACGGTGCCATACCGTACGAGTACTTCCATACGGTACCAAACCACACCAAAACGGTGCCATACCGTACGAGTGCATCCATACGGTACCAAACCACACCAAAACATTACAATACCGTACGAGTACTTCGTTACGGTACCAAACCACACCAAAACGGTGCAACACCGTACGATTACATCCATACGGTACCAAACCACACAAAAACGGTGCAATACCGTACGAGTACATCCATACGGTACCAAACCAAACCAAAACGGTGCCAAACCGTACGAGTACTTCGTTACGGTACCAAACCACACAAAAATTGTACAATACGTTACGAGTGCATCCATACGGTACCAAAGCACACCAAAACAGTACAATACCGTACGAGTACTTTGTCACGGTACCAAACCACACCAAAACGGTACAATACCTTACGAGTACTTCGTTACGGTAGCTAACCACACCAAAACGGTACAATACCGTACGAGTACATCCATACGGTACCAAACCACACCAAAACGGTGCAATATCGTACGAGTACTTCGTTACAGTACCAAACCACACCAAAACGGTACAATACTGTACGAGTACTTTGTTACGGTACCAAACCACACCAAAACGGTGCAATACCGTACGAGTACATCCATACGGTACCAAACCACACCAAAACGGTGCAATACCGTACGAGTACTTCGTTACGGTACCAAACCACACCAAAACGGTACAATACCGTACGAGTACTTCGTTACGGTGCCAAACCACAATAAAACGGTGCAATACCGTACGAGTACATCCATACGGTACCAAACCACACCAAAACGGTGCAATACCGTACGAGTACTTCGTTACGGTACCAAACCACACCAAAACGGTACAATACCGTACGAGTACTTCGTTACGGTGCCAAACCACACCAAAACGGTGCAATACCGTACGAGTACATCCATAAGGTACCAAACCACACCAAAACGGTGCAAAACCGTACGAGTACATCCATATGGTACCAAACCACACCAAAACGGTGCCATACCGTACGAGTGCATCCATACGGTACCAAACCACACCAAAATATTACAATACAGTACGAGTACTTCGTTACGGTACCAAACCACACCAAAACGGTGCAATACCGTACGAGTACATCCATACGGTACCAAACCACACCAAAACGGTGCAATACCGTACGAGTACATCCATACGGTACCAAACCACACCAAAACGGTGCCAAACCGTACGAGTACTTCGTTACGGTACCAAACCACACAAAAACGATACAATACGTTACGAGTACATCCATACGGTACCAAACCACCCAAAAATAGTACAATACCGTACGAGTACTTCGTTACGGTACCAAACCACACCAAAACGGTGCAATACCGTACGAGTACTTCGTTACGGTACCAAACCATCCCAAAATAGTACAATACCGTACGAGTACATCCATACGGTACCAAACCACACCAAAACGGTGCAATACCGTACGAGTACATCCATACGGTACCAAACCACACCAAAATGGTGCAATACCGTACGAGTGCATCCATAAGGTACCAAACCACACCAAAACGGTGCAAAACCGTACGAATACATCCATACGGTACCAAACCACACCAAAACGGTGCAATACCGTACGAGTACATCCATACGGTACCAAACCACACCAAAACGGTGCAATACCGTACGAGTACTTCGTTACGGTACCAAACCACACCAAAATAGTACAATACCGTACGAGTACTTCGTTCCGGTACCAAACCACACAGAAACGGTGCAATACCGTACGAGTACATCCATACGGTACCAAACCACACCAAAATGGTGCAATACCGTACGAGTACATCCATAAGGTACCAAACCACACCAAAACGGTTCAAAACTTTACGAATACATCCATACGGTACCAAACCACACCCAAACGGTGCAACACCGCACGAGTACATCCATACGGTACCAAACCACACGAAAACGGTGCAAAACCGTACGAGTACTTCGTTACGGCACCAAACCACACAAAAATGGTACAATACGTTACGAGTGCATCCATACGGTACCAAAGCACACCAAAACAGTACAATACCGTACGAGTACTTTGTCACGACACCAAACCACACCAAAACGGTTCAATACCGTACGAGTACTTCGTTACGGTAGCTAACCACACCAAAACGGTACAATACCGTACGAGTACATCCATACGGTACCAAACCACACCAAAACGGTGCAATATCGTACGAGTACTTCGTTACAGTACCAAACCACACCAAAACGGTACAATACTGTACGAGTACTTCGTTACGGTACCAAACCACACCAAAACGGTGCAATACCGTACGAGTACATCCATACGGTACCAAACCACACCAAAACGGTGCAATACCGTACGAGTACTTCGTTACGGTACCAAACCACACCAAAACGGTACAATACCGTACGAGTACTTCGTTACGGTGCCAAACCACACCAAAACGGTGCAATACCATACGAGTACATCCATACGGTACCAAACCACACCAAAACGGTGCAATACCGTACGAGTACTTCGTTACGGTACCAAACCACCCCAAAACAGTACAATACCGTACGAGTACTTCGTTACAGTACCAAACCACACCAAAACGGTGCAATACCGTACGAGTACATCCATACGGTACCAAACCACACCAAAATGGTGCAATACCGTACGAGTACATCCATAAGGTACCAAACCACACCAAAACGGTGCAAAACCGTACGAATACATCCATACGGTACCAAACCACACCAAAACGGTGCAACACCGCACGAGTACATCCATACGGTACCAAACCACACCAAAACGGTGCCATACCGTACGAGTACTTCGTTACGGTTCCAAACCACACAAAAACGGAACAATACGTTACGAGTACATCCATACGGTACAAAACCACACCAAAACGGTGCAATACCGTACGAGTACATCCATAAGGTACCAAACCACACCAAAACGGTGCAAAACCGTACGAGTACATCCATACGGTACCGAACCACACCAAAACGGTGCCATACTGTACGAGTGCATCCAGACGGTACCAAACCACACCAAAACATTACAATACCGTACGAGTACTTCGTTACGGTACCAAACCACACCAAAACGGTGCAATACCGTACGAGTACATCGATACGGTACAAAACCACAACCAAACGGTGCAATACCGTACGAATACATCCATACGGTACCAAACCACACCAAAACGGTGCCAAACCGTACGAGTACTTCGTTACGGTACCAAACCACACCAAAACGGTGCAATACCGTACGAGTACATCCATACGGTACCAAACCACACCAAAATGGTGCAATACCGTACGAGTACATCCATAAGGTACCAAACCACACCAAAACGGTGCAAAACCGTACGAATACATCCATACGGTACCAAACCACACCAAAACGGTGCAATACCGTACGAGTACATCCATACGGTACCAAACCACACCAAAACGGTGCAATACCGTACGAGTACTTCGTTACGGTACCAAACCA